>NC_091821.1:82208878-82538163 GCF_038994185.2 Dermacentor albipictus
TAAGAATTGAACACGGCTGTCGTAACTGAAGAGGATGTGGATAAGATAAGAGCACACGAGAAAGCTACGCTCGACAAGATTGCATCTACGATGGCCGCGGAGCGATAGATTCGGCGTTTTGTTGATCCGACCGCCGATAGTGCAACAGCCTCGGTCGCGAAGCCCGCTACTCCGTTCGTTGTCGTCGGATTTGCAGCAATGAATTAATATTCTCGGTGTTTTCTCATGTAATACTTGAGGTGGTTCTGCGTAGCTGGTGCAGAGCGATCAGGTATACGGTCTCGCTACTAAAGTGACTGTGATTTGCCAGAACTGCGGTGAAGTTTCGTCGGGACGAAGCTCGCGGGGAATTGAGAGCCCGAAAACGTGTAAACCTTTTGAATTGAACGTACTCGCAGTGCATGCTATGTCGTCGACCGGCAAAGGCCAAACATCCATGAATAAGTGCCTACTAGTGCCCACTGATGGCCTCTGGTGCCGTTTTTTCAAACTTTATATATCAGTTGAGAAATGTTTTTGTTGTTTTCTCAAAACCATACGTTTGATGATGATGCCGTATCGGAGGTGCATTATCTGTGCTTATACTTGTGCTATCCCTATAATTCTTTTTTTTTTCCCAGAAAGGCAAAGCTATGTAGAGTGCAAAGAAACAAAATAACGTTGTTGCATTGATTAGAAAGTTTTTAAAAGTTTCTTTTTTTTAGCAGTTAGATGGATTTCTCTAACTGAAGTTTGCAATGTTCTCATTTGACATAAAATTGGGTTAGAACACCATATTTGCTTATTTGCACTCTTTGTTAGTTCTACATCCTTTTCGTACGTCGATATTTATTATGCCATGTATACTTTGGTAGATAGCTAACCTCCAAACAAATTATGCAATAAAGCTGAATTTCTTCAATTTCTGGAAAGTTATTTACTCTGCAAGTAAACTGGGTGTATATTTAAATCTAGCACATTGAAATACATAAACTAGGCAAGTTTCATCAAAATCGACAAAGAATTAAAGAAAAGTTTTCAGGCACAGGGTACCCCGTTAAAGGAAAGCCCACAAAGCCAATACAGCCATTGCAGTACTGCTCTTGCATACTACGAATGGACCGCCAGCACACTCTGTCATGGCCTCTTACCATACCCATATGGCATTCTGAAACAACCAGAAGCTAAAAACTTTTCTTGCATTTTAGTGAATGCCCCTATAGAGTTAACATTCATGTGTCCGACAGTGCCTTCTCTATAGTTCTTTTACCCCTTTTTAAGATAATTTGTGCAACTGTACACTAAAGTTTTTGGAGTGCAGGGCAGCAAAATTATAATTCCTGGTTGTGAAGCAAAACATTTTGTGACGTTTACTGCAGTCTCTGGCTCAACATTAACAGTGCAAGCCAGGCTTGTGCATGAATCTTCTCTCCTTATTTTTAGGTAGTATCGACTTAACATTCTCCTCTGACCTTCAACATGCGCTACCTTATGGCAGTAATCAAAAGTAGTTGAAGTCCCGATTGTGGCCGAGTCGAGCTCAGACTGATCTGTCAGTCGAACAAATTGAGTACTTAGGACTAAGTGCTATTATCTAACAGCTTGTAGGAATTAACTAATGGGTGCTGGCCATTTGCGCTAATGACAGTATTTATGAATGAAAGAGAGAGAGAGAGAAATTGCGGCAAGTGTCAAATAACCCCAGCACACTCCACACTTTGGATGCAAGACTTGCGGGTCTCACTTCAGGTACCATAATTACAAAGCTTCTCACACCCGTTCTTACAAACAGCTTTTCAGTACATTCTTCTAACATATATTTCTTTTTATTGCGGACCTAGGGTCACTCGGGTTGCCAGCTGTTTTCGTTAACAAGGAATGTTTCATTGGCCACCACCTTCGGTATGCCATCTCGTTCGCAGTCACGATTGGCCAGTGCCCATTCTTACGAATGATTCTCACGTACAAATGGCAGCGTTGCTCGGGTACCAGATTAGGGTGCTGTTGTCGCCCTATTGATGTGACCATTAATTCTCTGTATTTCCTACTGTGCCAGGCGTAACTCTTAGCATGCTCCTGGTGTGGCATCAGTGAAGGTGAAGCAGCGTGCAGGCAGCAGCAGCAGAGATGGCAGCAATGATCATTCGGCTGAGGCGTGAGTCACACCTCAGACTCCTTGCGGTGCACTCTGACAGGCGGTGTGCAGTTGGCGCGGCCACTGTCGGACTCCTCCTCGTCGGTGCGCTCTCCCGCGGCGGAAGGCGTGGCCACGTGTTTGGCACCCCTCCTGCGGCGCCTCTTGGGCTTCGCTAGCAAAAGCATGGCGTCTGCCTTGGGGCCCTTCCAGCCGGCGCAGTCAGCGCGCCACTTGATGCCGCTGTGGTTCTTTGGATCTGGCCCATTGTGCAGTGAAGGATCTGGTCCGCGCCGGTTCTGTGGGTTCGGGCCCTTGCAGAGCACAGTCCGTTTTCTGTGGTGAGAATGAAGAGAAATTGCATTGAATAGTCTTATCGCCTATTTGCCCCGGATAACCATTTATGTTCCATAGATGTTCATACAACATGATGTTCTGAACGTTGCACACATCCTATACAGTCTACGCTCGTTACAACGGACCCGCGTACAACATACTTTTGGATATAACAGACCGCGGATTTCAGCCGTAGTTTGTTCTACCTATTTTATTAATGCAACTAAATTAGCTTTTAACCGACCGCTCTACAACGGACTATCGGCTACAGCGGACGAAATTAGCGGCAATTTTTTTTCAAAATCGGGCGTATAAAACGTATTTTTTGCCGTGTCGACACGGGCTGACAACTGACTTGCGAGGGTCAGCTGACGATTGCGGCTCAATATCGCGCGCGCGAGGGTGGAAGGCGAGGCTGAAACGTGCCCTCTTATTTCGAGCGAGGCACGGGGAGGAGAGGGGGTTCTACTCCGGCGGCTGCTGCTTACGGTGCGGCCGCCGTATCTTGAAAGCGATCTGCGATGTGCACAAAGTGCGCACCCGCGTGAGCGCCCTATCTTGAAAGCGATCTGCGATGTGGGCAAAGTGCGCACCCGCGCAGGCGCCGTATCTTGAAAGCGATCTGCGATGTGGACAAAGTGCGCACCCGCGCGGGCGCCGTATCTAGAAAGCGATCTGCGATGTGGACAAAGTGCCGCGGCCGCGCGGGCGCCGTATCTTGAAAGCGATCTACGATGCGAACAAAGTGCGCGCCCACGTGGGCGCCGTATCTTGAATGCGATCTGCATTGTGCACAAAGTGCGCGCCTGCGCGGGCTTCATCAAAGCGATCTGCGGTGTATGCAAAGTGCGCCCAGTGCCGGTAGCTTCGTATGCGCTGTGCTTTCGACGTTTATTTCGCGTTGAAGCGAGGGACAGTACGAAGGTCAATTCACTCGCTGCTGCTGCCTCGCTTGATTAATTTCCTATCGTAATCGATGCTTCACCTTTCGGGCGAAAATTTGACTTTTTTTTTTACTTTGGTCACTCGCTGTTTGCAATAAAGTTAGACATCACGACGAAAATTTCGGAAGTGAGGCGTTTCGGATATTACGGATTCGGCTAAAACGAACGTTTCTTATCGGATCATCAGGGTCCGTTGTAACGAGAGGTGACTTTATATATCTAGATTTGTTTAATCAACATGCATACCATGGGTAATCTAAATCCCATCCAGATCATGTTGCTGTAACATTGTAAGAATATCGCTGCTGGACTAAGGGACCTCTAATAGATGCTCACAGACGGGTCCTGAGCCACCCCTCGGGCTTGGTGAAAAAACGAAGTACGTGGATAGTGTACGTTGCTGTGAACATCACAGTCAAATTTTACAATGCTGCGCGGCACGTGGAGCTCAGAAACAGAGCGCGAAGTCTCCTTTTTAACGCGATAGCCTTAAGGGCCCAGTGTCGCAGCAAATCCAGCGTCGGCATCACGCCTCCGGCGCCGTTGTCAGATGAGAAGAGGACTTGGCACCCAAAGGTGCCGCGTCCCAGAGCTTACATGTACTCATCAACAATATCATTCGGTACATCGGCCCCGGCGCTGCCCCTCTACCCGGGCTGACTGGGCGGGGGGCTTTGGATCGGGCCAGCGGTCCTTCCCGGGGAAGGGGGCTGCTGTGGTGCAGCACAACTGAGTTACTGCAGTCAACACACAAACAACCATGTCGGTCTTACAGGAGACAAGCCTGACTGACCCTCGCACTGCCTTGACGCAAAATAGGTCAAGGCATACAACCATGGAGACCACAAACGGCATCCGTGGCGCAGCGCGACCACACGAGGGTGCGCCACGACCGCTTCCGGCTCTGGGTTCCACTGAGCCAAACAAAACCCCGTAGATCGACTGGCAAACACGGCCGAATCGAGCGACCTTGGGAGCATGCATCATAACTTAATGGAGAGCTTTCCACCTAACTCCCTCCGGCGTCCAGCGTCGGACATCGCTGCGGCAGAAGGAACTTCGAACCAAATTCCGAACCATGCATACCCAACCATTCTTCTACCACCAAAGTTGCTCATACCTTCTCTTTAATTCTTCACAAACTTATTCCTCGGAATTTTGACAACGGCAGCCTACACACAAACGTAATGACAAAAAAAGAAAAAAAGAACCGACAGCGCTTACCTTTTATGTTCTCTCTTCTCAGAGTGAAATATTAAAAGTGCGAAAAAAAATTGGCTGCGGCTTAGCTCAGCTAACTCTGGATATGCAAAGCGAAAGCTTGGTTTTTTTATTTAGCTACAGTTATTATACTTAGGTATACAATCATCGTTAAGCCAGGTATGACGGCTGTGCCTAGGTTGGGGGCTAGACATGACTGTGATCAGGCTTGGGTAGACACGTATCGTTCGACGGTGCGACGCCTGTTGTGCCCCAGGGAAAGCGCAAGTGCTAGACATGCATAGAGACGCCGCGAACATACGTAGCGCGAAGCACAAACGCACAGGGCGCGAACGCGGTCGCTACATAGATCTCGACGGTGCGACGCCTGTTGCATTTCGGACCCTCTCCAGTGAAGCAGTTCGCCGGGCAATATCCGCGGGTGGTCAGACGCCGCTTGCCGACGACGGCTCGAAGCCTCCCACTCCCGCGCAACGCTCACAGAAGACAACCCGGCCTCGCCTTTCATCTACACTCTTTAAAAAAGTTTACACCCCTTGGGGCGTATCTTGTCCCGCAACAATAATCGCCATCTGTCTTGCCCGCATTTCCTTTCTTTAACGCTGCGAGCACGGTACTTCCCAGTCACGAACAGCGTGCGCGTTATCAGCGTGGCGTAGCATTTTCGACAGGAAAGTAACGAGCGCAGCGTTTTCAATAAATGAAACGCAAGCAAGGCAGATGACGAATATTGTTGTGGGACAAATATACACCCCAAAGGGTGCAACTGTTTTAAGAGAGATGCCAAGCTCGTACAGACTAGGCGAGCGCGGCGCTCGCGCGCGGTGAGTCACGTGGTCAGGCGGCGACCCACCTGCGGAGAGCACATGCGCCAAGGCGGCGGCGGAGCTCAGCCAACGCCTGAGCCAGCCAACGCCTCAGCCTCAGCCAACGCCTGAGCCAACGTTGGCTCAGCGCGGCGGGTCACGTGTTGGGTTGCCAAGGCTGCGTCGTAGCTACGGTCAAATGAAGGTCAAAGTGCTGGCGACGCGAAACTCAGCTCGACGCGGTTAGTAAAGCTTTCAGGAGATCGACCCACGCAAGAGGCCGCGTTTCTAACAGAAAGATTCCCTTCGTG
Organism: Dermacentor albipictus; assembly: GCF_038994185.2. Taxonomy (NCBI): domain Eukaryota; kingdom Metazoa; phylum Arthropoda; class Arachnida; order Ixodida; family Ixodidae; genus Dermacentor; species Dermacentor albipictus. The sequence goes on from NC_091821.1 coordinate 82,214,610, forward strand.
CATAGCGTTCGCCGCCAACGTTTCCAGGTAAACGTTATGCTTACATAAGCTGCAGTTGCCGGGAAGCATGAAAAGCAGCCGGGGGTCTTCGAATACTATCACGTTCCACTCTTAAAGGCGAAGCTTAAGCGTATTCCAAATTTTTTCTCAAACGCTCTTTTCAAACGAGGCCTCGCCTATTTCGAAGCTGCGGGGTATATCGTCACATGCAGGATTCCCATAAACGGCTGCTATTGGCTGTTAGATGACATCAATCAAAAATTGTGTTTGGGTCAGTGCGCTTCTTTCTGCTGTTAGTGTGTGTATTTATAGAGGCAGTTTAATACACAGGCTGAAGTAAGCCAGTCCGCACCGCGTAGCGCAGCCAGACTGGAGCACATGAGCGCGAGCGCGCACCTTGTCCTGCACAGTGGCGTAGCTAGGTCGTCTGGCACCCGGGGCCCATAGGTCTTTTGTCACTCCCCCCCCCCCCCCTCACTGGCCCCTTGCACCCTGCATTCGCATGTCATTTGACATGTTTTGGCTAAGTTTCGTGGCTACCCGCGTCATTGAAGAACTCTGTTTTTGTTTTATTGCGATAGCAGTTACATGGACACTCCAGGCGCATTTTTGCCGTCCCTGTGATGTTGTTCTGTACAAAGTCCCAGGGAGATAACACCGTCGCCGCGTGTCGTATGCTGTATGTGCGAGTGAAAACACACAAGAGAAGCCGACGATCGCTGCTCAATCTGGCGCGCGCGTAGGAGGAAAGCGGAGGGCAAACGCACCGTCTTCCGTCGCGCGAAAAGCTTGGGGGATGGGAGGGATAGAGGGAGGGAGGGGAGGCGGTGCGCTCCGGCAGCATGTCCGGCAGCAGCTGCGTATTTCGCGGCCGGGCGCAAGGGAAACTGACGATCGCGGCTTAATCTCGCGTGCGCTAGGGAGGAAAGCGGGAAGGCAGTGGAGGGGAGACGGGGGCGGCTTCGACTCCGCCAACAAATGCGTACTTTGCATTGCCGCGCACGTCGTATCTTGAAAGGTATCTGCAGACGGCTCATGCCTTTGTGCGCGCTGCGTTCTCTCCCTCTTGGATTGAAGTGATAGACAACACAAATGTCACTTCGCTAGCTGCTGCTGCCGCGTTTGCTCACACTGGCGTTTTGACAGCGAGTGTCCGCGCTCATCGAATGTGATTTGTTCATGTTTACTTGTACGCGCTGACACCGTGCTTGTTAATTCAATTACAAAGTTAGCGAATGTTTCGAAGTTTAACGGCCGATAAAACTACTATTCTGACTTCGTATAGATGTCTACTAATTTGCTATCGCAATCGATGCTTGGCCTTTCGGGAGAACCTTAGACATTTTTTGTTTTGTCTTATGTTAGGGGTTGCTTTTAAGGGTACTGAAGGCACATAAAGCGTAAGAATAAAGCTTTTTCTTTGATCACGGGGTCCGGAGTTCGGGCATTGGTACGTAAGCTTATGCACTGGTGCTATTCTCGGGGCTCGTCCAGATTTTTTTTCCTGATTGCACTATCGTCAACAAGTGTATGAAGCTATGGAGTGCGTAGGCTGTTTGCTGTCATATATCGCGCTAAAAATGTGACTCGTCATTATTCTACTACTGAAAGTGCGTAGCTTTGTCAGTCCGTGCTTTTGTTATGCGCTGCAAATATATTTTGCAAGAGGGAGGACCAATCAACGCCTTGTACCCTCGCTTTACAGCGCAAAAGGCCAACATTTGTAAGGTGCTCATCGATGGAAGTCATTCCTGTGTTTCTTTCGTCCTTACAAACGATTTGTTTACAAATGAAGTGCGGATCGCACTGTGATGTTTGCACTTGAGAGCCAGCGGAACAGTTTGTCATGAAGGCGTAGGACCACTTTCTCTGCATGCAGAGATGGCAGCGTCATGACGAAACGACGCGAATGGTTGAGATGCTCCGCGTTGATCGCGCACATTTCCACACGACGCTCACGTTATTCAGGCTAATTATGTCACGCACCTGAAGTTCGGTCATCGCGGCGCTAACATGACTGGTCACTGTTTTCATTGGATACCATAACACCTGATTTTCTAACACTAAATTTCAAACCTAATAAACCTAAATTCTAGCCTTCCTGTCCACAGATATTAGTCAGACGTTGCAAATCACTTTGCTTGTTTCTCCTGTCTTGTTTACATTTCTCGCCTTCGGCGCGCTACCATAGGCGCAACCACGCCGGGCTGCGCGCCGTATAGCGATCTGACCACCGGTCCAATCGCGGTTTACTCCATCGCGACACAACTTATGGCAAGCCCATCTGCAGTTTATGAGAACAAACACGCATGCTGGTCATGACTTCATCGAAATCGTTTTGTTTTATTGAGCACGTTTCACGCGGCCACTCACAGCGGAGGTGTGACGAGCCACAGCACACCGACGAACAGTCCGGCAGAGGAGAATGAATAAATACACCGACCGTGGCCTGAGTTATATTGTTCTCACGGTAAGGGAAGCTTCACGGAAACAAAGTTCTGTGGTGCCGAACAGTAAGCGCGTATGCGTGCGGCTAGCGCGTTGACCGGACCTACGTACAGTGTCGATCACACTTGTCTAGAGTGGCCCGAAGGCTGCTCCGCACTGCACCTGCGACGCCTAGCGACAAGCCCTGGGTTCGAGATGTGTTGGCCGATAGCGCCACGCGCGTGGACGCTGCGGCATTCGCGGGCAGCCAAGATACAGGCCGCAGCATTCTAGCCGTGTCACGCTCGCAGCTCAGCTGGCAGTGCTCGTCTAGTGATAAAAAGCCGGTGCTCGCGACCCGCAAATCACGCAGGCCTGTATCTTGGCCGCCCGCGAATGCCGCAGCGTCCACGCGCGTGGCGCTATCGGCCAACACATCTCGAACCCGGTGCTTGTCGCTAGGCGTCGCAGGCGCAGTGCGGAGCAGCCGTCGGGCCACTCTAGACAAGTGTGATCGACACTGTACAGTCGCGTGACATATGACTTGCAACACCCTTGTTCGTGGTCGAAGGGGCTCCAGGGCTACGCTGCGGCTCTGACATGCGAAATAGCGGTTTAAAAAATACCACTAATTGATGCTGTGTTTAGGTCAGGAACTTACCCTGTGTCTGCGCAGCCGTACAGTCTTCGAGCCCCTTCGGCCACGGGAACCGGTGTTGCAGGTCATATTGCTCGTGGCTATATATACGTGCAGGCGTACTTTATGCTGTCGAGCCTTGTTCATTCATGCACCACATCCGCCAACCTTTACTTACCTACGGCCCTCGAGCACACAGGTAAGGTTATTGCAGAAAAGAGTGTTTGTCCCTTTATAACTCACAGCAGCCGCTTCTTTCTCATCCTTCCACATCGCTGTTTTACGTACCACAAATGCATCGTTCGTTGTCAAAAGCAGGAACACTGCAGAGCTGTCACTGACGTGCAAGGTGTTTATCGTACTTAATCTGAAGCACAGCGATTTCAGTATCTGATGACACGTTAGCATGAATCCACCGAAGACGGTGGATTCACTCATGAACGCCGTCCACTACCGTGGTGTATGGTGTTGCATGCGCGTTCGTTTCACGCTTTTTACTTATTCCAGTCCCATCTGGACACAACAGCTGGGAGAGCACAACCTCGAGAACAGCGGTACAAAATATGGAGGCTAACGCAATCCAGCGCACACGAAGCCTTTACCACGGTACTAAAACCATGGATCAACACGTGTGAACGCACACAACCATAACAAGGCTGTCATTGTGGCCAGAGAACATGGCCGCTATAGCGAGAGAAAGTAAAAAAAATAAAGCAAAAAGAAGAGAAACTACTACGTCACTTCCTCCACACTTTTCTCCTAGCGTGCGGAGGGGGTAGGGCCTCTCTTCATCTTTTTTCCTTCTTCCATGATCAGTCCTTGTATCTGGTTTTATTCAAGGGGCTTAAAGGGACACTAAAGGTAAGTACTAAGTCACCGTGGACTGTGTAAATACCATTCCAGAAACCTCGCAACGCGTGTTTTGTGCCAAGAAAAGCCTTCATTTACGAGAAAATTGCATCTGAAAGGTCCGAAAACCTTTACCGCAATTCAAATCTCCCGCCACCCAACCGGGGAATGGTGACGTGCAGTGCACCATCACAGCCCTTTTCTGTCATTGGTGAGTAAAACAGCGCGCGACAGACGGTGGTACCGCTTTTTTTAAAACCCGAAACTCAAACGCGCGGTCACGGAGAAACCGAGCCAATACAGAGCGATATAGTTTCGCCGTTGCAGGTACTTTTGGCCAAGTGGCGTGGACGATTCGGGCATATGGGAACCGCCTCGTCTCCTCCCTCCTCTCTACAGTTCTATTTACGTCTCCGCTGGACTCCCACCGTAGTAGAAAGGAGAGCACTGCCGTTTCTGCAATGCTTCTGAGGGGAGTCACGGATAATTACAGCTGCCAAGAGGCGAATGTGGCGACGGCCAGGGAGCTCCAGAGGGCATTGTGCACATTCGACGCGGTGGGGTGAAAACGAGTTTCTAGCGTCGCTTTTACTCTCTGACTCGCTCCTGTCATCTATGCACACGCTCCTAAATAGTAGGAGCGTGTGCAGAGCGTGTGCGTCCTAAATAGTAATGTTCGGTTATGTCACTGTTTGTTATTAAATTATCTCTAGATTCCCTGGCTTGATGGTGAACGGCTCGGTTGTGACTGTCACGGTTAGCAAGTCCTCGTGCCAAGTCATGAGCAACTTCATTGAGGTTTAGCCGAGTCTCGTGCACTTTCCCCATATGCGCAGGAAACCATCGGATTTCAGTTCTCATAATCCCAATGTTTTCAAAAAGTTTAGCTGCAACTCCAGCTACGTAGCCTTTATCAAAACACCTTATAGCGGATTTCGAATCACTGTGAATGCGGGCTCACTTATTACTCCTGATGGCTAGAGCAATTGCCGCTTGTTCGTGATAGCGTCTTGCACCTTCCCTTGATAATTTGATACAATGGCCGTATATGCTTCTTTACATTTCACCCAGGCAGCGTCAACTATAGCTGCCAGTTGGTTCTGCTGCTCTATTTCCTGCAAAAGTGCTTTAGCTTTTGCCTTTCTCCTTTTGATGTTATATTCTGGATGCATGAGTTCTGGGGAGAGGGATGGTTCTGATCTTGTTCCTAACTTCAGTCCTCAATTCTACTTCAGCCTTTATTGGGCTCCTAGATCTATTCAGTTCTGCACCTATTGCCTGTAATATGTTCCTACCAGCTCGTGTTTCTGTTAGCCTTTCGTGTTGCGCTAGCTGTTGGGCCTCCGCGATTTCTTCCATTGTGTTGTGCACCCCTAGACTCATGAGTTTGTCGGTTGCAGCGTTACTGGGTATCCCTAGGGCTACTTTAACGAGCTTCCTGAGCATCGCGTTAAGTTTGTCAAGTTCTGCCTGCTTCCATTTGAATAATCCAGCCACATAAGAGAAGTGACAGAGAGCAACGGCGTGTATTAGCCTCAAAGCGCTGTCTTCCCCTAAGCCCTGTGTCTATTAGTAATTATCCTTAGTAAGCTAATGACTTCATCTGTTTTATTCGATATATGTTGTATTGTTCTTTAGTTAGCATTGTTTCCTTCTATGTGATACCCAAGAGCCTTGACTTTTTTCAACTAGCCTGATTGCGGATCCTTCATGAGTGTATATAAGCACACTCTTGGCTCATCTTCCGGAATGTAACCTTTTGGTTTACGACCGTTCCTGCGACGTTTAATGACAAAAAGTTCTGAAGAAAGGCGTGAAAAAAAAAGAGGGACGAGATCGTTATAGTCTTTCTAATAGGCCACTGCCATGTAAAAAGGTAAACAAAGCTTTGACCTACTTCCGGTGCGACGGCAGTTCATGTCGGCATTCCAAGACTGTCTGCTCGTAGAGTGGCCTGTCGTCAGCTAGGGCTGGCCAACACGACCACTAGCGACAGCCGGTGCGCGCTGTATCGAGAACAGTTGCAAAGTACGTGTTCTATAGTCTCCTCGCTGCCGCATGTGACTGCACCCGCCGTGGTTGCTCAGTGGATATATGGTGTTGGGCTGCTGAGCACGAGGTCGCGGAATCGAATCCCGGCCACGGCGGCCGCATCTCGATGGGGGCGAAATGCGAAAACACCCGTGTACTTAGATTTAGGTGCGCGTTAAAGAACCCTAGGTGGTCAAAATTTCCCGAGTCCTCCACTACGGCGTGCCTCATAATCAGAAAGTGTTTTGGCAAGTAAAACCCTATAATTTAATCAATGTGACCGCAAGCGGCGCTCTCTTCCATACCGAATCGGAAGGCGAGATATCTTGTGTAACCGACACCAAGCCACAGTCGGCGAAGTACTGCTGTCTCGAGTCGAGAGACTCCAGATGGGGGTCGAAGAGACGGGTCCAGTCGGTGCAGACATGTGTGCTTCAACCTTGGTGTGTTCCATAAAGATCGTATGGCTTCATTTGCAAGCACACGAAGTTTCATTTCTGCGTCTCTTCTTGAAAATGGTATGAAGTCTTGCAAGCCCTATATATATATATATATATATATATATATATATATATATATATATATATATATATATATATATATATATATATATATATATATATATATATCATCATCAGCCTGGTTACGCCCACTGCAGGGCAAAGGCCTCTCCCATATTTCTCCAACAACCCCGGTCATGTACTAATTGCGGCCATGCCGTCCCTGCAAACTTCCTAATCTCATCCGCCCACCTAACTTTCTGCCGCCCCCTGCTACGCTTCCCTTCCCTTGGGATCCAGTCCGTAACCCTTAATGATCGGTCCACCGATCGAAACTGTCGAAATTAAATACTTGTTCTGTTTACCTTGTAGCACCACTCAAGTTCTTTACGTTTGAAAGGTAGCCTGAAGAAACCCTCTTTGCCTACTATATATATATATATATATATATATATATATATATATATATATATATATTCAAATACCCTAAAGGCCCAGCAGGCATTACATGGGGGGGGGGGGGAACAACAGTTAGTACAAAGCAACGCAGTACTACGATGTGTACAGAAGTCGCTTACCATTAACAGCATGCTAAATATAAAAACAAAATATAGAGATACATATCAACAATAATCAACAAAAATTCAATTGTTACAGAGAGTAGCGTTATATATACATACACATGTGTGAAGTGAGGAGAGGGTAAGAATGAAAGTTACAGCTCAAGGTGACATTTCAGGCTGGTTACAAACGCTTCGTAATCAATGACAGATGCAATGGTGCCAGGCAGAAGATTCCATTGACGGATGGCTAGGACGAGCGGCGAATGAAAGAAGAGGTTAGTGCCAGCAAAGATGGGTTCGACTTTGAGTTGGTGGTCAATGCGTGGGAATATGCGATGCGCTGGCGTGAGATGGGATATAGCAAAGGGAGAGTGGCTGTGATATAATTTGTGGAAAAAGGACAGTATGAAAAGCGTTCTGCATCTTTCGAGAGGAGGTAACTTGAGAGCTTTATTTCAGTGACGCTTGCCGTACGCGAGTAGTTCTTCGATATGAATCGAGAGGCTTTATTTTGAAGAGACTCTAATTTTGTTATTAAGTATGCTTGGTATGGGTTCCAGATCAAAGAGGCGTAATCCAACTGCGAGCGCACTAATGTGGTGTATGCTAAATACTTAGTGTCTGCATTAGCTGAACGCAGATTGCGTCTGAGAAATCCGAGTGTTTTAGAAGCCTTGTTAATGACCGCATCTATGTGAATGTTCCATGAAAGGTCGGATGCTAAATGGATATATATATATATATATATATATATATATATATATATATATATATATATATATGTATATTGTATTGGGTTTTATGGCGCATAAGCAACTTAGGCTATCATGCGCCAAACACATGGTCTAACTTATTTCAAAAATTGGGTATCCTTATCGAGGTCCTTGTCCAGACAAGGACTCTGAGGAGCCCAACAAACCAATTGAAGACCTCAGCCTTCTTCTCAGGACTGAGAAAATGGGTGAGGTGCATCATAAGGTGCGTGTAAAAAACGGGTAATAAATTTTAGAATTAGTAGTTCTGTGATATATTATATTGCGTTTAGGATAGCTGCGTCTTTCAAAAAAAAATGGCTGTGGCTTAGGTAAGGTTAAGCCCAGGATGCGAAGCATACTAGCCTTTATTTTAGTTGTTGAACCACTGTTTAGCCTGGTGAACTGCTGTTGCTTGGCTATATTTGGTTCGGCTAGACGAAGAAACAACTCATGCATTACTTCTTCGCCTTCAAGAGTGGAACGCGACAGCGTTCCCGTCGACCCGCCAAGGGGTGTAAGACAATGGGCTACAGGGCAGCGACTACGCGCCCCGCATTGGACGCGGTGAGCGTCGAGCAAAGCAGCGTTCGGCGCGGCAACGAAATGTGCGCCTGAGCAAGAGACGCACGCCTTAGAAACAGCGCGTTTCTAAGGCAACACCGCATTCACTAGAGGCGCTTTTGTACCGCTTTGAAGCGTTGTACTCGTGGCTCAGTGGTAGCGTCTCCGTCCCACACTCCGGAGACCCTGGTTCGATTCCCACCCAGCCCGTCTTGCAAGAGTTGAGCCAAAGCCACTTCTCCTCTGTCGTGACGTCACGGTGTCACGTGATTTCATGGTCACCGCCGCGCCTGAGGAGCTGGGTTGAGCCCTCGTAATATGCTTCGCATAAAACTAAAAACAGATGAAGTTTCTACTAGTGGGTTATCTCCTAAAAGCAGACTGGGATGGAAGGGAATGTGTTCATTGTAAAATACAGTAAAATGTTTTTTCCTTAGCCGTTCGAGTTGTGTGCACGAGATATATATATATATATATATATATATATATATATATATATATCGGGTCCCTCGGTTAACCCCCTTTCTTCTCGCTTATATATATATATATATATATATATATATATATATATATATATATATATATATATATATATATATATATAATGGGCGCAGGCGAAAGCCTGCGCGCTCACGAGACATTCATTGCATTACTTGACATTCTCACTCGAATGCGTTGTTACTTCCTATTAGCTGTTGTTTCCCACCAAAGGTCGTTGGTTCGGCTCCGACCAGTGGTCGTGGGTTCGACCATCAATTTTGGTGCCATAGAATTTTGGTCCTACCAAAGGTCGAGAATTCGAGTAAATTAACACCAAGACTCATGGGCTCGACTGCCACCAATGGTCGGGGGTTCGAGTACCTTAATTAACTATATATTAATGAACTGTGCATTAACACCAAAGGTCATGGGATTTAGTGTCTTAATCATCTATATATTAATTAATTGTGTTTTAATTAACGTCAAAGGTCGTGGGTTCGATTCCCACCAATGGTCGTGGATTCGAGTGCCTTAATTAGCTCTACCTTAATTACCTGTTTTAATTACCACCAAAGGTGGGTTAGACTCCTACCAAAGATTGAGGGTACAACTCCCACCTAAGGTCGCGGGTTCGAGTGCCTTAAGTGACTGTATTGATTACCTGTGCCTTAATTAACACCAAACGCCTTGCGTTCGACTCCCACCAAAGGTCGTGGGTTCGAGTACCTTAATGAACTTTGCCTTAATTAACACCAAAGATCGTGGGTTCCACTCCCACCAAAGGTCGTAGGTTCGAGTCCCACCAATGGTCGTGGGTGTTACCGTCAATTTTGGTGTACTTTTTCGATAACGTCGGACAACGGATTTTTCGGCCCATGAGCCACTTGAGGCTTTCACCTTAAAAATAATCCATCAATCGCGTATTTATTTATTTATTTATTTATTTAACAATACTGTCAACCCCCTTGCGAGGGTCCTTACAGAGAGGGTAATGAAAAAATACATATAAAAGAAAAGAACATGTGCAATAACCACAAACACAGAATACATCGAAATCAAGCGGCGCATTCGCACAGATAGTCATCCAGAGATTTTTTGAATTGGGACAAATCAGTATGTTCCACTACACACATCGGTAACTTGTTCCACATTTCAATCACGTCGGGGAAGAAGGAGTGCCTGAATGTATTAGTGTGAGTGGTATAAGCTTGGATAGACCGGTTATGGTTGGTTCTGGAGCTCCGTTTGCCAGGTGCGAGTATGTATGTTTCCTTCCTAATATTTATTTGGCCTTGAAGTATTTGGAATAATAATTTCAATCGATGTTTTTGTCTACGCGTTTCTAGCAGGTCCAGTTTAGAAAAACGGAGCATTTCTGTGACTGAATCAGTCCTTCGATATCGGGAGCATATAAAGCGCACCGCGTACCTCTGAATTTTCTCTAGTTGTTTCTTTAAATAACCTTGATGAGGGCTCCATACCTCTGACGCGTACTCAAGAAGTGGCCTTACAAAAGTTTTGTATGCGGCGAGTCGTACATCGCATGTAGCGCCCTCCAATTTTTTTCGCAAGAAATATAACCTCCCGTAGGTGTTCTGTTATCAGAGGACGGCTCCGGGTTGGAACATATTAATAACGTAGTTAGAAGTGCGTGACGTTACATTGGCTTCTTGCAACGTAAGCATTGACGTAAAAGAAGCAGTGTATAAAACATGTTTTACTAGTCTTTAAGTATGCTTGCCCTATGTGGACCTATATCGAAGTACACGGGTGTTTTCGCATTTCGCCCCCATCGAAATGCGGCTGCGTGGCCGGGATTCGATCCCGCTACCTCGTGCTTAGCAGCCCAAATCTATAGCCACTAAGCAACCACGGCGGGTCTGCCTATAAATGACCAGAATTTTAGTTGTGAACCTGCATTACATGCGCTGAAAAGATGAATACAAATAAGCATTGCTTACCATAGAGCCAGCCCAGCCATATTCTAATAGGATCTGCTGATTAGAGATATTAATTATTATTGAAAATTGCTCTCTTGAGTAGACCCTACTGGGGACGTAATTCAATAACAGTGTGTAAAGCATATGACAGGTCGTTTCGTCTGTATGAATTTTTAACCTTTTCTGGGCGCCCCCTTTTGAGTGACACTATGTACATGCTTTGCTATAAGGTACATTATTAGCTGGTGTCTCCGCGCAGAACCGAAAAAAATACGTAAACCACGAAAAGAGTTGGTGCAAGAGCAGCACGCACACAATCGAGATACGCCTGCAACAAGGTCAAAAGTATTCTAAAATAGAAAGGAAAAACTGACGGACGAGTGTGACTGTGTCGCAGATGGGGTGGAGCATGCAAAGTAGCTGCTAATTTCATCTGTTACAGCAATGCGCTGCGTGTATAAAAGGCAACTCTCCATTGCTACGGTGAACTAACAATTTAAAACAACACAGAAGTTCACTCAGCTAAATTTTATTGTAAACAAAAGAACAACGCAGCCCTTATGGGCCGAAAAACACAGAAGGGTGAACATTAGAACAGATGCATTTGTTAGTGCGTGTTTCGGTGCTTTGATTTCCGTTGCGGTGTTCTGATGGGGCATGGAAGGCCCTGGCGGAGCCCAAAATTATTTTCGAATGAAGGGGGGATGGGGGGTTGAACGCACTTGACCTGAGGAGAAACGCGGGGGGGGGGGGGGTGTATAAGCGGATGTGTGCTCCACATCCCCTCCTGGCTACGCCCCTGAAGGACACAGTTATCAATGCACACTCACGAGAGGTTTGCGAGGCTGGGGCCCTTTCTCAGCGAAGCGTCAGGACCCTTTGGGTAGGGCCAGAACACGGACAGCTGGTACATGATATCCTCACCATCGTCTTCTGCCGACAGGGACTCGTCGCTGCGGCTGCGAGATGCAACAAGCGAGTTAGACAAGAGCCGCACACATGAAACTTCGTCTGGAAAGAAAGGAAGGAGAAAAAAAAAGCAGAAACAAGTTACAGACTGGCCAAAGCAAACGAATGATGGTTGGCCAAATTAGCAGCGAAGTTAACATTTCCAGGCGCTTAATGCTGCCCATTAAGAATGTGAAATGACGAGCCAAGTCGCAAGTTTTAAGCGCGGAGTTGTGTGTTGTGTGTACTGTTTGTGACAGTCTGGAAAATTGTTCACCATCGGAGGTCATTATGGTAACGATAACAATTGAGGACCGACGCTAAATGCTGCTAGTACACTACTTTGTTTCCTGCTCTCCATGGGCCCACAAGATACAGGCTATGATGGAATCTTTGATTTTTGGTGATAATATACGGTGCCCAATTTCATCCCTCCCATTTCTTTCTCCTTGTATGCTTGTAACATATTCCTTTTCACGCGCGCAAGGTAATGAACCACTAACTGACCTCAGTGCCTTTCCGCTCTCTCTCGCTGCCTTTGGTAAGATTAAACAGGTGCGACTTAACGTGAGAAATGTATATTTTATCTTCAAGATGTACTGAACAAATAGCGCTCCCCTACAGATCCTGATACGTCAAGTTCATTTCCTTTTCTTTGAATGTCTTCGCGAGGTTGATTCTTAAGCTCTGCGCGTAGGAAGCGTAGCAATTTCGTAAGCACAAGAACTGGTTGTGAAAACTTCGTGAAGCACTTGAAACAGTTGTTTCAAGGTAAATTAGGAGATGTAATCGCAGCTCGCAGCATGCACGTGCACCTGTAGGCACGAACATAACTTTGAACTCAGGATAGCGGCACGCGTATATGTTATACTCGGGCGCTAAAGGACGAGGCAAGCGCCTTTTTTCTAAGCGCACCAGCATCGCGAAAGAGGGATGGTCGTTACGAAAACAGAGAAATATGAAAGTTAGTTTCCGTCCATCCCAAGCGGTCATTCTTGTTCACCATTAGAAAACCGCGAAAATTTCGCTCAGCGTTTCATGTAGGCAAAAAGAACGAAGGAAAGAAAAGAAGAGCGTCAGGGTGAGACATTCAAGCATTCGAGCGACCGCAACTAGAGCTCGTCTGATTTTTTTTTTTTTGTGACATAGCGGATTTCGAATAACTGTGTCTCGAGCAATGTTATTTATTTATTTATTTATGTATTTATTTATTTCTGCTCTTACAGGCCTACGCACGCTTGCACTGTAAGAGGTTCATCCTGCTATATATATTTTTCATGTGATTTTGTAGGGCAGAGGAGAATGTTGGGGCGCTTCGCTGCTGTCATTCTTGAGATGGACTAAAGTCTGCATTTATGAAAGCTCGCAGGGCTCTTGAGTTATAAAACTTGTTGTGTTTCCAGAAGTTTGTGGTCGCATGTAGGTTGTTGTTGCCGATGCGTAGATGTTGCGGGTTGCGCTACACCTAACGTTCGCCGTGTGGGTTCACACTAGATCATTTGGGAAATGAGTACAGAAACCAACCAAGTTGTCACTCCTGGAGAACGCTAATCACCAATATCACATGCACCGCAGAAAGCGCTTGCTAAGTCACTGTTGTCTCGTCCTCCGGTTTTCTCACGCCAGCTGACTTTCAGTGACTGACACATCGCTTACATAAAGTAGCCACGATCAGTACTAGCTAGGTCTTTCCACGATTAGCTAGGTTCTTGCTCTGTCAGTGTTATGTTGTAAGCTTCATGAACGGTATTGTTTCGCCTCTAAAGCGGAATCTCAAGAAGTCAATGTTGAAGCATTTACGAAGCAACTCGCAGCAGTTTCGAACATACAAGGTAACACACGTTGAAAGCAAAAAAAAAAGACGTTTGTTTTATTTGCTTTCTGTCTTGAGTTGTGTTGCTTCTAATTCGTTCAGGTAAACACAGAGCTTTTGAAACATCTCCCACCAGCGAGCTACATGTCAACTCCTGGCAGGGGCGTGTTCAGCCGCAGACAAACCACTGTGACAAGTGCACGACCAGGGCCACTCTGTGAATGCTCGCGATTAAGAAAACGAGAGCCGAGTGGAGTGTACGTGCTCGCCCCACCCTCGCCCCACCGAGACGCACTAGATGAGCGCGCAGCATCACCCGATGAACCCTTTCCGCCCTTGTTCGCGAAAGCATTCCGCGGCCTCTCCTTCGCGCGGACGTACCTTAGGCTGTCGCCTTCTGAATATTCGCTCGATGACATCTCCGGCCGACTGCGTCTTCCTGTTTACGTTGTCGCAGCAGCTAATGATTTATCTCGTGCAGCGGCGACGAACCGAGACTGCCATGGCAACCACGCAGCAGCCATCTTGAGGACAGACCGAGCCGCGACGGTGTTTTTCGCTCGCGTGTCGCAGAATTGGAGGACTCCCCATCGGGTCGCACATTCGCTCGAAGATGTGCTCGCTCCCTAAAGTCGAAGCAGACCGCAGCGCCATCTGTCGTTGGCTTGAAATCCCACATACATCAGAGCTAATCAGAGCGGCGTCGATGGGCGCGAAATGCTATAGACGGTGTTCTATTCGTAAAATGGCTGGATCGCCTGCTTGTGTCAATTGTTTCGTGACCGTTTCACTGTATTAAAATTGGAGCAGCGACCATTCATTTACACTAGCCGCAATGTCTTGGCCAGTAATTGATGCACTCAAGAAAGTATCTGAAAACATGGAAGAGCGCCTACAGAAAGGTGGTCTGTGTGCACCACGATGCATAATAGAAAACAATGTTACTAGGCAGAGTGTTGCGTCTTTGTTCAATTCTTTTCACTTTACAAAGTATAAAATCGCGAGAAGCCCGTATTCTCCTTTGATGGACAAGAGATGGCGCTGGATCTCGCGAAATCCAGCGGAATAAAGCAACCCACGAGCCAACTTTTGCAGAGCGCAGTTCTGAGGGAGCTTTCGCGACTCCTCAAGATTTTACGGCTACGGTACTATGTGCGCATTCAGCGGAGCGTTATGCGTTTCTAACTGCGTGCCGAGTTTCAGAATGCATACCATTGGACGAGACTACGGCTTTATTTTTTTCACCTTTTTTTTTATTTCTCACAACCCAGAAATACGAAACTGCTCGCTACCACGCGGACCTCGTTCACTAGCGCCTTGGCCGCGGCGCGATCGATTTGCAGGCCGCTTTTCTTTTTCTCTGTCGCTCATCGTTCGACGGCGGCGCCACTGCGCGGTGTAAGCTACTTCAACGCATCATATTGGCGCTTTCTTTAATATCAGGTCAAAAAAATTCCACACACCCTGCGTTGTCAACTACAGCCCATGCACCAGCAGCAAGACTACATCACAGTGCTATACACAGAACCAAGAGATGAAGAAGAGAGATGGAAAGAATGTGGTCACTATATCCATGGGTCACTATGAAAGAAGAGGGGGGACTCGGAGTAAAAACAATCAGCACCTCTTGCGATAGCAGACATCAAAAAGATGAAACTCCTTGTTTCGTGAATATGCAGTCACACTGCAGAGACTATATGTCGTATCTAAAGCAGCACGTGCGGTTGGCTTGTTACGAAGAATCAGCAGCAGTCGTTTCGGAATGCGTAGAGCGAATCTGTTGATTTATTGTATGTATGTCCGTCTCATTTTGCAGTTTGGTGGCGTGTTATACTCTGGGGGATCTGCTTACAAATTACGCCCTCTTCTATTAGAACACGAGGCATCATGTTTTTGGCCTTCCAAAATTCGTAGCAAATAACATCGTTTATCATAAAACACACTTCCCTTCTCCTCAAACTCCGTTTTGTATTCTGACAGACCGAACATTAATGAGCATATATGCTTCTCCCCTGATACCTTTCTATTATGGGTTCATTCGTAAGCCGACTACATTCTTTGGCAATCAATGGTCTCGACTGGATTGTCCCCAGGTAATGTTTGTGCACAAGCTTATGGAAGCATTAAGTAATATTCCGTGATGTGGTTTTTCCCAAATGAGCTGCCTGCTACAGTAAGCGTTGAATTTGATAATATATTTCCTAAAGACGCTAAACTCCTGCATATTAAATACCTCAAAGGCTTTTTAGAGGACTACGCTTAGAGCCTCCTAATATATACAGTGATACCCACAGATGCTTCTTTCAGTAAAGAGAAGATAGGAGTGGGCATTTTTTCTCCATCATTAAGTGGTCCCTTTTTTTTTCACTTACCCGACCTCACACCAATATTCCAGGCAGAGTCATCATTTTAGCACTACAAAAACTTCTCAGGTTAATTTCTTCGGCTGTTATCATGACGGACTACCTGTCCGTTTGCTTTGCTCTGTCAGTGTCAAATTCCTCTAACACTCTCGGAGGATATTGTTGATCTATTTTCCAACATTTACGCCGGGTCCCATTCGTATGGGTACCGGGCCGTGCGGACTTAACTTTAAATGAGTCAGCAGACGCACTATGACCTTCGCCATATATCACTGCAGCAAACTACAGAAAATTTTCTGTTCATGAAGAACATTAAAAAAAATTAATTATGGTGTATTACGTGCCAAAAGCACTTTCTGATTATGAGGCACGCCGTAGTGGGGGACTCTGGAAATTTGGACCACCTGTGGTTCTTTAACGTGCACCTAAATCTAAATACATGGGTGTTCTCGCATTTCGCCACCATCGAAATAGGAAGAACATGCCAAGTCATCCGCCTTAAACAACACTGATATTCAGCATCTTAGATTCGCTTGGCATATCAGGTGGTGTTCACGAGAAAATTTGAAGTTTCATTTACCAGAGTGCGTTGCTGAACACCAATGTTTAGTTTTTATTCTCACATGTCTGGTTTGGCTCTTTCTCCTCAATGTTACTATTGCAGTGAGCCTGAAACAATTGAACACTTCTTTGCAGAACCTCGTGTACACTTAACATGCGAAGAAAACGACTTCTGTAAGGGCTCCTTCGCTAGCTCGAACTGGGTCTTACGATCCCCTTGTACAGTCAAGTCTCTGTAAAGAAATGCACGGGACCTCCAAAATCATTCGTTGCACAGATCACTTTGTTCTAAAGGTCGCACACTGTACCGATCACAACATGGCAGGTTAAGCACGTTCAACGAAAGAAAACCTTTAACAGGAATTCAAGAGAGTCTCAGAGAAATAGGTCGCTCATTTTTTTTTGTACACACTTTCTCTGTCACAATGTGCGACTGCATCCCAGCTAATAATAAGTCAAATAAGGTCATGCCAACTTTATTTTGCAGAAGTTCACAGCATGCCCCGCTGCGAAACGCAGGGGCTACGCAAATTAAAGCTGCAGGTTGTGGAATTCCCCTATCGCCTCCCTTAGTCGAAACTCTTGGTTCGTCTACAATGTTTATACACTGTTGACTTAGTTGACATTTGCGCCCTTTTCGCCTTAGATGGCTTCGAAGATGTAATCGGTCCTCAGTTACAATTATGTCATCACGTCATGAACTACGACGTATTCGGCAGCCGTCGTACCCGTAGATGCGTTACGTCAAGTCGCGTTTGAGTTGAGTGGTTCCTGGAGCAGTGCAGCAGGATTACTTCTGACGTCGACACGCTCGTCAAGTGCGCAGCTGGCCCTTCCTGCGGAGGGCTGTGGCGGCATTGCTACGGGACATTCGTTGTAAAGCAGCAAATCAGCCGTCGGGGACACCTAAATTCGTTCGTTATACAGGTAAATTCCTTACAGTGGTCTTTGTTGTAGAGGTGGTCACATGTGTTGTGGGACAGACAGATAAATCATGCCGCCATGAAAACCTCCCAAGTTATATGCTTTGTAACATGGCACAAGTATGCCCTAGCGCATAATGTTGCTTCTGTATAATGCCCTATTCTGTTATTGTCTAAATTACTGTCCATTAGAGTGGGCGACCACCACCACTACAAATTAAACAGATATCTGTCCTATAGAAGAAAGAATGCCTCGTATATTGTGTAATATACCTTACGGATAATAACCAGACACTTGTGTAACACATCATAGATCCATTCAATTTACTTGCTTACATGTTATTGTGCAATTAAAAGAAAGAACAAAAACTCGCTAGAGTATATATCAATGTTAGCATTCTACGCCTATTCAAATCTCCGTGCCCACTCCATCAGATGACAACCTGGGTGTTGCCTAAGGCACAGACAAATTACGGCTACGAGATGATTAGTTACCAGTTACCAGTGCTTTTAAATGAACTAAATAACTCGTACATTTCCCTTAAGAACATTTCAAATACACAGTTATACTATTGGTCACCGCTGGACAGGAACAGGTTCTTAACGCCGCGCAACGGCAACGTCTCCTCATATAAACAACCATGTTACAATGCCCAGTCTACTTGCAGAGCTAATTAATGTTCCATCTACAAGCCTCATCATTTTTTAAATTTTTATTTTACCTGTTGCTAAAGTCTTGGGAACATAAAGGGACACTAAAGTGAAAAATTATTTCTCCTGCGTCAGTAAATTACCGTTCTACAACACCAAAAACACCACTCTTACAACGATCAGACGTTTGGTAAGCCAGAAAAAGCGCAAGAACGAAATACAGGTGGCGACGCCTACTTGAGTTCCCGCATCTGGGGGCTGTGACGTCTTGGATTTTGATGGCATTTTCTAGGGCCTACTAATTATATATAGCGGTACAGATTGACTACATTGTATTCTAAAAAAAAACCAAGCATTAAACATGGTAAGTTTCGGGAACCTTTATTCAGCCAACGCGGCCCAAATGCGAAAACATACTTTGGAAACCCTGACGTCACGCTGACGTACCGGCGCTGGGGTTTTGGCGCGAAATTCAAATACTGATACTTGGACCTTCATTTTCTCATCTAATATTCAAACTATCTTTTTGAAATGACTGCCTGCAGGGTTCTCAAACAATGCTTTATTAGTCTAAACTGATTTATTGTTTTCCTTTAGTGTCCCTTTAATTTGTACTTTTTTATAACATGTCCGAAGCCGAATGAAGCGCCTTGAAACGCATTCCAGTATTTGTTCCTATTCGGAATGAGTTGTTTGTTAATATGAGTGTAAAATGTATGATGTTCCCTGCTGTGAAAGGTGTGAGACCTTCGTCAAGCGTTTCTCGATTTTAGTTTCACGCGTGCTATCAACCCCTGTATTGATACTACTACTACTACTACTACTACTACTGCTACTGCTACTATTACTATTACTACTACTACTACTACTACTACTACTACTACTACTACTACTACTACTACTACTACTACTACGACGACGACGACGACGACGACGACGACGACAACGACCACCACCACCACCCTTTAGGTTGTTCCTGCGCACGTTAAATAAACATGATTTATTTATTTATTGATATAATGGGTAGGAATTTAGCCAGGACATAATCAATCCTTCGTTATACAGGTCATTTCGCTGCAGAGGCATTCGATGTGGAGACGTTTGACTGTACTCTCTCTTGGGGCGTCGGCACTAAGATACTGCGATAGGAACGTATTTGATGCCATATTTAATCTTATAAGAGAAACATAGAGACTGCTATGTTAATTTCTTCAGTGTGTTTTTTTTTATTACCATGAATACCAACAATATTAATCGCATCTTTTCTTTAATATATCCCTAAAATTCGTATTAAACATTCTTATTACTTTAATATATTTAATTTATGAAATTCTCTTTTAGTTTTCTTCTTGTTTTCTCTACTACCGCCCGATTCACGGCTGATCTCCCGAAGTGGTTTGAGCCGTAACGCCAGGCGCCAAACCAAACTGCAGAGACAACAAACTAGAGCGTCGTTGAGGAAATTTATTCCCATAGCCGAACATGGCCGCGCAGCGGTATTGTTTCTTGCTGCAGAACTATTTGCCCAAAAGCATGCAAAGTTTAGTGAGAGCCCGAAAATGGCCGAATTGCGCGCAGAAGATGGTCATTCGCGAACAAACCAAGGTATCCATTGGAATGCATTTAGAAGTTCCTTTTAAGTATAATTTAAGTAAATAACGCTTGAAACTGGGCTACTTGTGTGAGGTTTCATGATTCTTGTGCTATGGGGACCAGCGCTGGCCACTACGGCAGTCTTGAGTGTGAAGCTGAAGTACGCCGACGCCGTCCACTACATGGAGGCCGCGAAAACTTTCTCAAGCGCATTACAGACAAGACTTAGACGAAGAACATGCAAAACTATAACAGTCTAAGCCCTGTCTGTAACGCGCTTTAGCAAGTTGTAGTGAATCACCAACGCACCCAAGTTCACACCCTGTTAAACCACGAAAATGGCACAATTAATATTTTGAATCGTAATTATAACAGGCGATCCCATATCAACGTTTACTTTTAGCCCGATGCTTCAACCGAGCTCCGTCTATATATCCAGGCGCGTCGCGAGAAGTGCGTGCGCTTCCTGTTTTATATTCGTGCAGATAAGAAGCTGACGCAGTGGCGCACTTCAGTCATTAAGATGAATGAATTTGCCCACGCGAAGCCGCACCATGTGCTACTGAGAACTAGTTCCCTCGCTCGCTACAGGCTGCCTGTTACGGCGCTGCTGTTGGCACCCGAAGTTTCAGTGCTGGTTACCCATAGAATGAAGGTAACCGTGAAGGTAATCTCGAGTTTGATGTGGGAGCAGCCTGGGCTGCCGCACTATAGACATGTGAGAAGCCCTTTGTTAAGTGCACAAGGACAGGGACACAAAACAGAAACATGACTGAACGAGTGACGGGCGAACATGTGACGCTTATTGAAAATTATGCGGATCTATACGCACTGTGGGAATCGATGTAAGCGAAGCTTCCTGTGCGATTGGATTGAATTGAGGATAATCAGCGGTGATGTTGACGGCGAATGTTTAATTTCTTCAATGTTTAGTCCAACACGAGAGTGGCGAGTTGGTGTTGAACGTTACCTTGCGTGCACCACTGCTGTTAGCCTGCGTATAGTACACAGAACATAAAGGGAGAGGTGTTTTCTTGAGGCGTTGTTTTGCGCCATGCTTCATAACCTCTGAGAGGGTTGAACATATTCATTCGCATGACACATCATATGGCACATCGCACCGTGGCAGAAGTATTAAACTTTAAATGAATTTGGCTCTATGTGCCAAAACCACAATCCGATTGTGAGGCACGCCGTAGTGGCGGACTCCGGATTAATTTTGACACCGTGGTGTTGTTTAATGTGCCCCTAAATCTAAGTGCACATGCGTTTTTTTTTTATTTCGCCTGGTCGAAATGCGGTTACCGCGGTCAGAATTAAACGCGCTACCACGAGAAATGCCAAAACCCATAAAGCTACTGCGGCGGGCGCAGAAGTGTCGATTTGACGTGCGACCGCTTCCGTAGTGTCGCCTAGACCCTACGATGCGCTTTAAAGCAGCTCTGCTTCTGTACACCCAGCGTAAGTTGTCCGCTTGACAAATGTGCATGGAGTTTATTTTTCAGAAATAGCAGAAACGTACCGTACCTTGCCTTGAAAGTGGTTTTGGCGCGTAAAACCCCATAATGAATTATAAATTAACTTGCCTTGAATTTATTTCTTTGCCCGTAACCGATGTCGTGTAGTGTTCCCTTGCCTTCTCATGTCACGTTTTCTCTATCCCCCCCCCCCCCCCCCACACACACACCTTGTATGAAAACTGCGAGCGAAGAGCGGCAGGGCTGTTAATCACTCGTTTCGCGACTGCAGCGGTGCAGCGCCATATGCTGTATGGGCCAGTCAGGGGCGCAGGCGGGAGATGGGGGGGGGGGGGAGGGGGGTTGCTTATGGGGCTTCAACCTTCCCCCGAAATTTTTTTGTGCTTTCCAAGCACCGCCGATCAAAACAACCCCCGGCGCCGGAAATAATTCTGTATTTTGTCTAGAACGTCTTTTCCACGCTCGAAAAGACATTTCAGCGCGCACATTGCGAACTCTGGCTGTATTTCGCGGCAACGCCCATACAACGGGAGTCACATAATGCAAGGAGCCCCATCCGAGCACAAAGTTGCAAAGGCGTTTTGACGGCGAGGGGGCTGGTCGAGGCATCTGGCGGAAGCCGCGGAATCTACGGACCGCATGGCTTTCGATTCCGAAACTTTATGGATATAAAGTTCTCCAACTTTCGATGCGAAAAGTGCATTGACGTATCCAAAGTCGCGCTTTATATTTTCAATACCGGAACTTTGTGGGTTTAATGTTGTTATAAACATTTGACGACAAAGGTGCATTAAGTCATACATCGGACCATACAACGAGACAAGTCAAATCAACACACTATCAGACAAGTTGACAAAGCACGCAACGAAGTCCGATGAGACGAAGCCACGAAGCGTTGTGGTGGTTCATTTGCCGTCATGTCACAGAAAAAAAAAATCAACATTTTTTGCCCCTGCGCCAAAGCGCAGTATACAGGCTTAGAAGGCGGAATATCTGCGTGAAGTTGATTGTAGTAGGATGGGACTCATCTCAACCGAAGGAACGCACTAGTCCAATGTATTGCTGAAAAATACATGAGTGAGGGAATTTCCTAGCAAACAGTGCAATGTGTATGCAGTCACAACAAATGTGAACAGTTTGGCATACCTCCAGTGGACCTTGATTTAACTTGGCTGTCGAAACCACGGCCGGACTCGAGCGGCAGCGGCGTGCGCTGTGCCGCTGTCGCTCGAGTTTGGCCGTGTCGAAACATAGAGCGCACCTGGACGCGGCAGATCATCGACAATGTCCAAAGTCGACATCAGAGTTACTTGCAGCGACTTTGTCGTTTGTTTTGATACAAAAAGCTTCAGGTTCTTTTGAATTGCACTCTGTTCTGTCAAGTTTAGCAGTTCCAAAAAAAATTTTGATGACCTGAAATGATTAGTGTAACAAGTTTATAGCCCTTAAGAAATGCGCACGAAGTTCAAAGGCGGTTACCGCGGTCAGAATTAAACGCGCTACCACACTATTTCGTCGTAGAATGCTCGCAAGTTTTTAATAACACACACACACACACACACACACACACACACACACACACACACACACACACACACACACAAAAACAGGAGTGAAAACAGACAAAGTGATAGTTAGCAAGGGCGCTGCACCCTCCCTATCTACCACTTTGTCTCTTTCTCGTGGTTTTTCTTGTTTCATTGCAGGCATGTTTGCTCACAAGGCGAGCAGCATTTTCCTGGCACACAAATAAGAAACACGAGCAAAACGTGGCACGCTGCTGCACGCATCGGCGTTGTCCGCCCGCACAAACGTTGCTCGCACCGCCCGCCTTCGGGCCGACAGCGTCGCGCGCGCCACCCCGCAGGCGCGACAGAAAGGGGCCAGGTGCCGCGGCGGAGTTTGACAACTGAAAGTAATCTAGTAACGTTGTATACTCTTATTACGTTATTGCGATAGCAATTATATGGACACTCGGAGCGCATTCCTGCCGTCGCCGTCATGTTCCGTATGAAGTCCAAGGGCGATAATATCGACACCGCGCGCCGCATGCTGTATGTGCGAGTGAAAGTGCAAGAGGGGGGATGGGTGAGTCGACGATGGTGGCTCAGTCTTGTGTACGGAAGGGAGAAAAGCGGGGAGGAAGCGCGCCACCTTCCGTCGCACGCGATACACGGGGGGGGGGGGGGGAGTGGAGGGAGGAGGAAGGGCAGGCCTGAGGATTCTGTAATTTGTGAATCTGTGATTGTGCAACATGTCTGTTTGTTTTGTTTGACGCATTATATACAATGACCTTTTCTTAGATACGTAGATTTATTGGAGACTTATACATATACTTAAAAATCTTATTGCGAGGTTTTGTGCATACGTGCAGTGAACTTTGTTTCCAGTGACACTTTTTTGCCTTTTATCAAGCCGTATCTTCGCATTTGTATATTCCATTGTATCTTCTCATTTCTAATGTACGAGTGCGAGTCATATCAAAGTGAGACAACCAACCCCGCACAATAATTGTTCTGCTCATTATCTACGAGGCATGCGCGTAGCATACAGGCATATCTCATTTACAAAAGCGACATGCAGGTGTGAGTATAAATATTATTTAATGCTCTCATACACTGAGTTGAACATGGTTGCGTGACATAATGGACGCTCCAAAAGTTGAACAGCGTGGTGTCGTGAGGTTCTTGACAGTGTCAGGATTGGGGGCTCAATCCCTTCGTCCGTGGTCCTTTGCCAAGATTGGAGTACGGCATGAATTCGAAGGTAGCTGGCCCATGCCGTCGTCCAACTTATTTACGCTGAGATCGTTGATGAAGTGAAGAACTGCTTCTCATCGAGAACGAGGAAAAAGGGGTTTATTTACAGAAAATTAACTCAGTCTAACATGACTGTTTGAGAAAAATAGTATTAGTCCAACAGGACTGCATGAGAGAAGTGAACCAGTCTAACATGACTGCTCAAGAGAAGTGCGTCCAACAATCGCCCAACCACAGTTTTTATACACTCGATCCGCTGGTCCTACGACGCGGCGGCTGTTCGTTTACACACCACCAACTCGCAGCTGCTCTCAAGACCAGTTTTCAGACACAAAGGCACACACATTCCGAAGCCCAAGCGACGGCGTTGAAGGTGGTGCCGTTCCGGAAAATCGACGCCGCTCGAGGGACGCTCGTTGTTTTGCAACATGCTGAACCGTGAGAGCGCAAAAATAAGACGTTCCCGCGGTAGCTTCTTCAGGCGTGTCAGATCAGCGCCGCGTTGAGGAACTCTGGAATCATTGTCCACACACCAAACTCGTCTTGTCACAATGTCGAAGCGGGCGGGAGGAAGGCGGCGGATTCCAGCGCAAAGGTCGCTTCTTTGAACGCCTCGCAGCTGCAGCGGCGGAGAGCGGGAGGTGCGCGTCTTGCACCCCTTGTCGTAATCGGGTGGCAAGGTGACAATCTTGTTGTGCAACCCGCCGTTCTTTACAGCGCCTCCATGGCCCCAAAAGTCTCGACTGTCTAGCGCTGACAACCGCTAGGCAGGAAGAGAACGGCTGCTGGTCAGGGGGGGATTGATGTCTTGGCTCGCAGCGACCACTTGTGCATTGATGTCACCGCCCCAAAACATCCAACAAGGACAGGCAACTGCAAAATGAACCCCACAACACGGCTCTGCGCCGAGATGACGTGCATTGGCTCTCACTTTAGACTCGCTAGGCTTCAAAAAAAAAAACAACAACAACATAAGTGCAGAAACAAAAAAAATGCTGCATTTCACTATGCCAATTTCTGAAGCAAATTCCTGCTGACAAATTCAGCAATCATGGAGGGAATCCTGCTAAATGAGAGGGGATCTTCTTCGCTTAATAAATTTAACACTAGTAACCCTAAAATTTAGGCGGGACCCTCAAACGCAGAATTCAAATTAGCCTGCTCAAACCATCCGCATTGCTATGCAACTTTCCCTTCTTATATCTAACGGAGAAGTTGTACTCTTGGAGAGTGAGGCTCCATCGGAGCAAGCGGCCGTTTTTGTGTGACATTTGATTGAGCCACGTCAGAGGACAGTGGTCGGTCTCGAAGATGAACTTCGCTCCGTACAAATAACACGACAACTTCTGGGCGGCCCAAACCAAACAAGCGCATTCCTTCTCTGAAGCGCTGTAGGCTTCCTCTCTTACATTTAGTTTACGGCTGGCGTAGAGGATAGGATGCTCCTCGTTATCGTCGCCGACTTGACTAAGTACCACGCCCATACCTCTGTCGCTTGCGTCGCATTGAACTATGAATTCCTTTGTGTAGTCTGGCGCGCGAAGCACAGGGCGAGAAACCAATAGCGTTTTCAAACTTTGGAAAGCGTTCTCTTTGTCCTTATCCCAGTGTACGTTACTCGGTGCTCCCTTTCGGAGGGCGTCTGTTAATGGACTTGCCAATTGCGAGTAATTCGGAATGTACCGTTGATAGTACCCCACAAGTCCCAAAAATGAACGAACGTCCGTTTTCGTGCGCGGCTGAGAAAAATCTCCAATCGTAGCTATTTTCAGCTCAGCCGGTCGTCTCATGCCCTGACCAACAACATGGCCCAGATAAGTAACCTGCGAACAACCAAACCTACACTTTTCCGCTTTCATCGTTAAGCCGGCTTCCCTCAACCGTGAGAACACCTGTTTGAGGTGCGATACGTGTTGTTCCCAGCTGTCCGAAAAAATGGCCACATCATCAAGATAAGGTAAGGCGAACTCCTGCAAGTCCTTTAGGACAATATCCATTAACTTAGAGAAGCTAAACGGCGCGTTCTTCAGCCCGAAGCTGAGTGCGAGAGGGCGAAAAGTGCCTACAGGCGAGATGAATGCGGCATAGCGGCTGGCACTTTCGGAAAGGGGAACTTGCCAGTACCCCCGCACGAGATCTATAGTTGAAATGTATTTAGCAGCGCTAACTCTTTCAATTCGTTCCTCAATGTTGGGTATCGGGTACAGCTGATCCCTAGTGATCGCATTTAACTTCCTGTAGTCAACACACGGACGAGGGTCCTTGTTAGGGGTTTCTACGAGTATTAGCGGTGACGTGTAGTCACTCTCAGCGGGCTCAATAACTCCCAACTCTAGCATGCGCTGTATCTCTGCCTCCATAATCTCTCTCTGTCTTGGAGACACCCTGTAAGGTTTTGATCTTACTGGTTCGGCAGAGGTCAGCTCAATTTCATGCGTTATCAGTTCGGTTCTACCCGGCCGATCGCTGAATCTGTCGAGATATTCCCCTAACACCCTTTTTAGCTCATCTAGCTGCTCGGGTCTTAGAGCATGCGAGCTTACCGAGTGTTCTACTACTTCTTCTAGGCCGATTTCAGAGTTGGAGGTTGCCCTATCCTCCTTAAACTTGGTACCAATGCCATCCGGCTCTTTGACAGTATAGTTAACGACTCCGCTCCGCTCTACATACGGCTTCATCAAATTACAGTGATATATCCTCACTTCCTTCCTGCGACCGGGCATTCTCAAAGCATAGTTAGTTTCTGAAAGTTTGTGCAACACTTTAACGGGCCCGTCCCAGTGAACTTCGAGCTTGTTCTTTCTTGAAGGTTTGAGGATCATTACCTGGTCTCCGGCGTTAAACGTACGAAGCCTCGCATTCCTGTCGTAATAGAATTTGGCGTTCTTTTGAGCTAGTGCCATGTTCTTTCCGACTAGTTCTTGGGTTGCGCTTAGCCGTTCCAGTAAATTTAGCACGTATTCAACCACGGTTGGACTCTCCCCTCTTTCCTCCCACATCTCTCTTAACATTCTCAGTGGAGAACGGAGTGTCCTCCCATACACTAGTTCTGCTGGTGAGAACCCTGTCGCTTCATGTGGAACCGTTCGCAAAGCAAACAAAGTTGCCGGCAGACAGTTCTCCCAGTCCTCCTTGTGCTCGTAACAGAGCGCACGCAAAACTCGCTTAAGCACCGAATGCCACCTCTCTACACTGTTTGACTGAGGGTGATAGACAGAACTGTGTATTAACTTTACCCCGCACTTTTGCAAGAATGTGGAAGTCAGTGCGCTCGTGAATACTGACCCTTGATCTGCCTGAATTTCGGCTGGAAACCCAACTCGTGCAAACACTGTCAAAAGCGCGTCTACTACTTCAGTGGAGCTGAGCTCTTTCAAAGGGATTGCTTCTGGAAACTTGGTAGCCGGACACAGCATGGTAAACAAGTACCTGTAGCCTGATGTTGTTTTTGGAAGAGGCCCTACCGTGTCTATTACAAGCCGTCTGAAAGGCTCTGTTATTAAGGGCACTACCTTCAGTGGAGCTTTCCAAGTCTCTCCTGGTTTACCAGAACGCTGGCAGGCGTCGCATGATCTTACAAAGTTTTCTACATCTTTGAAACAGCCAGGCCAGTAGTATTCCATAAGCAATCTTTCCTTTGATTTGTTTATGCCTAGGTGGCCGGACCACCCATTTCCATGACAAAGACTCAAAAGGTCCTCCCTATACTTAGTAGGTATGACTAACTGATCTAAAATCCTACCCTTTCGATCTCTGTAATGCCGATACAACAATCCTCCTTTCTCATGTATCGTTACGTTGCGCCTAGCAATGCCTTCTTTAGCTGTGTCCCGTAATTTAGCTAAGCTCTCATCATTCTTTTGCTCAGCTGCCAGTGACTCTCTATCCACGCGTAAGAGTTGATCAAAGTTCTTTGAGGCCGGTGATAATAACGACCCTGTCTCGCTTGGGAGCGCGTCTGCATGCTCTTCCTGCAGGCTAGAACTCTGACACTCTAGGGCTACGCTCTCATTGAGCTGGTCAACTGGCAGGCTCTCCTCAACTGTTCTTTTGTCCGTCGGGCCTAGCTCGGATTCGGGTATTGAAGCTATCCCCTTTTCTGCTTCAGCTGGAGGAGCTTGAGCATTTTCAGCCGAAAGCGCCGCGATCTTACGAGCTTGGCCTCTGGTCAATGCCTGTACTATGCCCTCTCCCAGTTTGAGCCCTCTGTCACGCAGTAACTGATTCGAACGATTCGAAAAGATGTAGGGATACTGCAGTGACAAAAATTTGGAAACTGCAGCCTCAGTCTCTAGCTCCCCGAATGGTCCACTGATTTTGACTTTGGCCATGGGCAGACACACGCTGTGTTCTTCTACAACCTGTTTTATCCATGCTACTTCTCCGGTGAAGTCCTCTACCATCACGTAAGACGGATGGACAATGTCCAGCGTGGCGGCACTGTCTCTTAGCACTCGGCATGGTTTTCCATTAACTTGCAGGTCGTGGAGATATGGACTTAAAAGTTCCATATTCTCATCCTTTTCCTCCACGTAGGAAAAAACTACGCTTGGCTTCTCGCAGTTTACAGCTATATGTCCCAGTTTGTGGCATTTGTAACAGCGAATTGGTCTGACAGATTCGAATTTTCTTTTCTGTTCTTTTTGTGCGGTTTCTCCGTTAACTTTCTCCTCGCTCTTTTCTGCGGGCTTTTCCGCCATGTCTACAGGCTCGGATCGTCTAGCTTGCGCACCCTTTTTGAACGGAAATGGCTTCCGCGGTCCATTTCGACCGTCCCAGTTTCCCTCCTCGGCGTTCAACTTTCTACGGGTTGCGTACTCTTCGGCTAATTCAGCCGCCCTTTCCACAGTGTTTACATTACCTCTATCTTGCACCCACAGTTTCACAGCTTGGGGAATGGTTTTGTAAAACTGCTCTAGACACATGCATTCAATGATCATGTCTCTGCTGTCGTACGCTTCCGCGCTTTTAAGCCACTCGACTAGGTTGGCCTTTAAGCTATATGCAAACTCCGGATAGCCCTCGCTATCTTTCTTGCCTGTGCTCCTAAACCTTTGCCGAAAAGCTTCGGCTGAAAGGCGGTATTTCTTCAGGAGACTAGCCTTAACTTTCGCATAATCATATGCATCCTGCACACTCAATCTGGCGATTACTTCCGCCGCCTCACACGGCAACATAGACAGCAACCGCTGTGGCCATGTACTCGGACCGAAGTTCATCTTTTCGCAAGTCCTTTCAAAATTGCTTAGGAACAAGCCTATGTCGGTCCCGACCTCATATGGCTTTAATAGCCTGTCCATGCGGTACGATTCTGCCTCACTTGATCGACCCAGAGCTCCTTCACTTCCTTGAGACAACTCCAAACGTCTGTTTTCAAGTTCAAGTTGCATTTTTGTTATCTCGCGATCTTTATCGCGTTCCTCTCTCTCTCGTTTTTCTCTGTCTCGTTCTTCTCTTTCTTTTTCCCGTTTCTCTCTCTTTTTGAGAAGTTCCAATCCCATTTCAATATCTTGCTCACTGGCCTGATTGGAAATTAGCTCCAATAATTCCGATTTGAGCATTTCCTTGCGTACATCTAGGCCCAGTTCCTCACCAACAATCAACAACTCGTCTCTCAGCAGTGTCCTTAACTCCATGACTGCTGCTTTACTGCCTTGATTCTGCTCTCTAAATCTAGCTAGGAAAACACAACCTAGCTAACACACAACAATCTAGCTTCCCTACTGTTCTAAACAGAACAACCACAAAATGAAGCCTAGAGAGTCAAAGCAAAAACCAAGCACTCACCACAGATACAGCACCATGTCGCAAAGTCCATCTCACCGCTGTCAGCCAGTTGTCAGGATTGGGGGCTCAATCCCTTCGTCCGTGGTCCTTTGCCAAGATTGGAGTACGGCATGAATTCGAAGGTAGCTGGCCCATGCCGTCGTCCAACTTATTTACGCTGAGATCGTTGATGAAGTGAAGAACTGCTTCTCATCGAGAACGAGGAAAAAGGGGTTTATTTACAGAAAATTAACTCAGTCTAACATGACTGTTTGAGAAAAATAGTATTAGTCCAACAGGACTGCATGAGAGAAGTGAACCAGTCTAACATGACTGCTCAAGAGAAGTGCGTCCAACAATCGCCCAACCACAGTTTTTATACACTCGATCCGCTGGTCCTACGACGCGGCGGCTGTTCGTTTACACACCACCAACTCGCAGCTGCTCTCAAGACCAGTTTTCAGACACAAAGGCACACACATTCCGAAGCCCAAGCGACGGCGTTGAAGGTGGTGCCGTTCCGGAAAATCGACGCCGCTCGAGGGACGCTCGTTGTTTTGCAACATGCTGAACCGTGAGAGCGCAAAAATAAGACGTTCCCGCGGTAGCTTCTTCAGGCGTGTCAGATCAGCGCCGCGTTGAGGAACTCTGGAATCATTGTCCACACACCAAACTCGTCTTGTCACAACGTCGAAGCGGGCGGGAGGAAGGCGGCGGATTCCAGCGCAAAGGTCGCTTCTTTGAACGCCTCGCAGCTGCAGCGGCGGAGAGCGGGAGGTGCGCGTCTTGCACCCCTTGTCGTAATCGGGTGGCAAGGTGACAATCTTGTTGTGCAACCCGCCGTTCTTTACAACAGCTGAAGATGCTTCCCAAAAAGAAATTAGCCACCGTATGGCTGCCGTGTACGTTGAACATTGCATTTCATTGGCCACTGTGAAGCGTTAGAGGAAGCGGTTCAAAGAAGGACGTGACAGTTGCAAAGACGATCCAAGATTGGGCCAAACCCATCGTGTAATCAGTCCCAAGGCAAATGCAAAGGTTGATGAGCTGATTAGACAAGAACGGAAGATAAGCATCGATGAACTGGCAGAGCCTGTGAATATCGGTCGCAGTTCGGTTCACACCATAATTCATGAACATCTAGGTTATCGTGTCTTGTTAGCGAAATGGATGCCCAAGATTTGAACCACCACCAGAAGACGGAAAGGGTCCGCGCTGCCTTGACTCATCTGATCCGGTATCACAATGAGGGCGATGACTTCTCTGCACTTGTGACCGGGGATGAATCCTGGTGGCACTACTACGAACCTGAAACATGACGCCAAAGCTTACAGTGGAAACATTCGAATTCATCACTCCCAAAGAAAGCAAAGGCCGTCATTTCTGCCGGAAAGGTGTTGTTGACTGTTTTTATCGTCAGGGGCCATTACTGATAGAATTCGCTAAACCTGGAGAGGCTATCAATCGTTTCCGATGTTGTGAAACGCCGGATCGGCTGCGTGTCGCAATCAAGAACAAACGACGTCGAAAATTGACGAATGGCGTCATCTTGCTCCACGACAGTGCCCGTGCCCACGTCGCTGATGTGGTTAATACAAAACTGGCAAAGTTCAAGTGGGAAACACTGAAAACATCCGCCATACAGCCCAGACCTGTCGGCTTGCGACTTCCTCATTTTGGGGCAATTGAAGACAGCTCAAGGGAACAAGATTTCTGTCGGACGATGGCGTGAAAGAATCAGTTACAGACTTTTTCAAGCAGCAAATTAAGAACGTTTATGAGACGGGAATCGCGCGACTTGTTAGTCAGTGGGACAAACGTGTAAATGCTGAAGGAGACTGCTGTTAAATAAAGTACCCCGTTTGCCATATATTCGTGATCGCTCACTTTCATTTGAATCGCCCTCATATATTTTGTAGAACTCCTGCTTTTCATATGTGCTCTCTGTTGCGACTATAATTTCGGTGCAATTACTCACAATACACGACCGGTGACAACTGCTCCAGCGCAATAGGTTGGAACAAATGACAGCGTCATTGAGATTCCCTGACCGTTGCATATGTAAAAAAATGTTAACAAGGTTCTTGACTGACAAAGTTTCATTAACATAGTTGTCCTCAACTTGTTCATTTCATGGCCTTTGCATTTTTCATATCAGCGGCATGCACTGCTTTGCTGGTTTCGAACTGATATAATTCTTAAGTTCCTGTGATATTTTATGCACTTATTAAATAGACAAAAGGCATGGAAGCCTTGATGTCAGTTATTTCGGGCACAATTTTTGGGACATACGAGTATGTTCTTTTATGAAAAAAAAAGATTTACTGCTCTTGACAGTATAGCGTTCAAAAATCCGTTTGCAGCATCTTTGGCAATGGCAGTGCAGTTATTATTCATGTATTTGATACCACTACAAATTCTATAATGAGGAGGCCGAGCTACCACGTGCGCCCCCTCCCCCCCCCCCCTTCCGCGCACTCACACAACGAAATTTCTGGCTATGCCTCTGGTGCCAGTGAAAGAGTGCGAGGGTGAGCCGACGACGGTGGCTCAATCTAGAGCGCGCATAGCAAAGAAAGCGGGGAGGAAGCGCGCAGTCTTCCGTCGCGCACAAGAGACTGGGAGAGGGGAGGGAGAGGGCGCGCGTTCTACTACGGCGGCTGCTGCGTATGACGCGGCCGTGCGAGTTCTATCTTGAAAGCGATTTTCGGTCGTGCGCGACACGCCAGGAGTAGGGGAGGGGGCATTCTATTTTGGCGGCTGCTGCGTGTGGCGCGGCCCTATCTTGAAAGCGAACTGCGATGAGTACAGAGCCTAGGTTCGCGGAAGGTTCAAATATTCGTGTGCACTAGGTTCTCGTCGCTTAGTTCGCCTTGAAGCGAGAGACAGCGCGAACGTCAATTCGCTTGCTGTTGCTGTCGCGCTTCGTCACTGTAGCGTTTTGACAACAAGTTTATGCGGTCATCGAGTGAGATGTGTGATGTTTGCGTGCGTGCGCGTGACGCCACATGCTTTTTAATTTAGTTAGCGAATGTTTACGGGCGTGACGCCATATGCTTTTTAATTTAGTTAGCGAATGTTTACGTATATACGGCCGATAAAACTACTATCCTTACTTCGTATAGCCTTGTCTACTTACTTGTCTACGAATTTGCTATCCCAATCGATGCTTCGCCTTTCGGGTGAAACTTTCGGGCGTAATAGTTCAGTAAAATTGTCTCGAACGTGTGCCTGTTCTGAAAAGCAATGTCTAATATAATAGTACTAAGCTACTGGCTAGATCGGGAGCCGCGATGACAGGATATTTTGTAGAGACCGCAGACGGCACACATAACGACCGTCTGAGTGAGGCTGCTCGCTTGGTTTGCACGTTTGCCCTTCGCACCGACGGCGTCGAGTAAACCAATTGTACTTAATTACGGGCTACCTAAGTGTACAGTTCTAATCATGTTGGCAAAAAAAAATCTCGCACTCGGTCGCGCGAGGTTTGAAACAGCGGAGCTGGTCGATTAGGGGCTATTCCGCCTACTGCTAGGTTGTAACTTGGCTGCTGCTAAGGTTGTAACTTGGCTTCAAGTAGTTTTCACCAATTATTAGCCCCTATGATCGACCAGCTCGCGCGACCGAGTGCAAGCTTGCCCGTTTATTGAGCGACGTAGACTCAACGTGAATGCCAGAAGCTTTTTATTCAGCCAAACCAGAAGCGCCCAGTAGAAGTCATCACACCACGCTTCGGGTACACTCCGTGTTACACTCCGACCGAGGCGCGTTTCGTTACTTCTGGTTTGAAGAAGGGTCTTCCAATATTGAAGAACTGCGCATGACAAGGGTTCCTTTTTGTGCCTGCAGCAGTCCCTTCCTCCTTGCTGCACCTCTGCGACACCACTTCCAACTGGTAGAAGACAAATGTCCTTCTGCTGCCAAACTATTGAAAGGTCTTCACAGAAAGGCGGCCACCAATAGTGTGTCGGCTACTCAAGGACAGTCATGGAATTCTTGGGCCGAAACTATCTGCTTCAGGAATCCAGAAAACGAAGAAGCCGATACAGAGGCAGAGACAGAGAAAAGAGAAAGCGATGCCATGAAATTAAGAAAAGAGGATATGGGACTTTTCGGATTTTGTCTAGCGTGGAATGATTTCTATTTAGTTGTGTGTGAAATATGTAACCAAGTCACAAAACCACACGCTCTGCGAAATCACTTGGAGCAGCAGCATGGGAGCAACGACACCTTTGGTAGGGGTGACGACACTGCTGACACGTCCGTGCTCCAACCGGCGGGTGGAGGGAAGTCCTCGGGGCACAGCTCCTTGTCATTGTCGTCATCATCGTCGTCTTCAACGTTATCGCCTTCCGCCCTGCGACACTCGAGCGGGCCTGCCGGGCGCCCGTCGTCAACAGCAAAGGCTTCATCTGGGTCCTCACTGTCAGGGAGGCACAGCAGTGGGCTGAAAAGGCTAAAACGCAACAACCACACGCTGGCCCCCATTGCCCAGGTGGAGCGAATGCCACTTCCACGACAGCCTCAAGCCATGGCCGCCCGCAACAGCTCGCCAGGCCTTGAAGAAACGTTTTTTCGATGTCCGGGAGGAAATTCCAATCTTGAAGTTGCGAAACTTCAGCAGTAAGTCGATGATGTTGTGGTTCAAATTCGGTCCTGTCCATAAGACGTCTTTGAGTGAAGGTGACTCCGGAGCATGAGAAGCGGCGTCGGATACCACCCGTGCTTCAGTCGTAGTTCTGTCGCGTCGCACTACTGCTCGGTGTGGCATATAGTACGTGATATGCTCACTCGTACTGTCCATTGTGACCTTCTCAGCGTAGTCTTTGTTATAGTAGCTCCTAATGGCAGTGTCATATTCCTTCTGAAACTCTGGTTCTCGATGTAGTGTTCTCTGCAAGGACTCCAGCCTCTTTAACGTGATATCCCGGTTATTTTTAGGCTGGAAACAATTGCTGCGCCACGGCAGTTCAACTTGATAGCGACCATTGTTTCTAACAGTTGTTTCCACGAAGTTCTTCAGGACGTATTCGTCATCTTTCGAAAGTCTGTCTTCGTTAGTCAGCCCCAGATGTTCTACTTCCCAGAAAGACCTCAGCTGCTGGGAAACGTTGGCTTCCGTTAGGCATATATTGAAGCTCCTTATGGTTTCCCGCTCTTAGAACTTAGGTGGATTTCTCGTATCTCCATGAAGTGTCCATCCTATGATAGTTTCGATGGCTGTCAAGGAGTCGTCCAGTCGATGAATTCTGCCGCTGACAAGCTGCCAGTAATAGTCTGCACCTATAAGGACGCTTATTCCAGGCTCAGGCGAGACCTGAACTGCGTTGACGTCAGCCAAACGTAGGTTCTTGCTTTTCAACCTTGCAAGTACATTTGTATCTGTCAATGCTGACAAGTCATTGCATATTTCGGGAACTTCTATCGCCTCAACTTCTAGTGAGTTTGAGTCGTACTGGCTATGCAGCGTGACTCGTACTCTTCGATAATATTTCCGCGGTGCTGAAACGTTTCCAAATCCCGAGATTGTGAGCTGCTGTTCGGCTAACACAGTGGCTTTCAGCTTCCTAGACAATTCTTCCGTGATGAAGCTGCGCTGACTGCACCCTCTGCACGTTACAGCACCCTCTGCTGCGTTACAGGTCTGACCGCCGCTTTGGTCAAGTGCTCCGCAGCTCCTGGGGACTGAAGGCCATTGGTTAATTGTAGATATCATCAGGGAGGCTGTGGCTGAATACTGCACCAGGGAGGCCAATTCATGTTCTGGTGAGGGAGTGTCTATGTTCAAGCTTAGTGGACCTTCCTAATTTGGTTGTACCTGGATTAGGATAGCCCCACTCACTCTCGGCATCTTTCGCTGGTGTCAGGCGTCACTCCACGCGTGCAGATGTAGTGCAATGGAGAATGTCAAAGTAAAGAAATAACGGAGGGGGGGGGGATTTTAACTTCCGACTACCGCAACCGAGCATTCGACATAGCTCATTAAGATAATCCCGCAGGCGGCTAGGCTACGTTGTCGCCGAAAAGTACTGCCCAGAGAGCCCTACATGCTCAAGAGCATATTTAACAGGGATAGGCGGCCTAGTTGGTAGTCGACATTGGAATGCATCATGTAACCGCGCAAACCACAACGGACGAAGAAGGAAACACAGGACAGGCGCGGATGTCCTGTGTGTTTCCTTCTTCGTCCGTTGTCGTTTGCGCGGTTACATGATGCATTCCAATGCCTAAGAGATCTGCTGATTTGTCCGCCCGTTGCGGGTCATAGGTTGCACGATATTGTGTCAATTCTCCGTGGTCCTAACCTCTTGTTTCCCGAGTCTCACGCAGGCACGCGGTCTTGAACGTGCCTAGGTACACGATATATTTTCGCTGAATTTGAACAGCACTTAACACCTGTGTGTAAAAAAAAGAAGGGAAAAGATTTCAGCGCTTACCGAGTGGCCCCGAGCCGCTCGTCGCGTCTGCTTGTCCCATGGCGTCCGAAAACTAGCGCTCCAGGTAGCTATTCAAAATGGTGAGTCCCGCCGCCGTATCAATACCGCTCTGAGCCTGGAGCAAAGGAGGCGACCTTGACAGCTCCCAGTGATGTCTTCAGCCTTTCTACAGCTTTGGACAGCCGTTATACTAGAGCTAATGAGAAGGAGGAAATTGGGAGGGGGGTAACTGACTCCCCCCCCCATCTCGTGTCATTTCATCTCGTGTCATAATTTCATTCGTGCGACAGTTTAACGTTATGGAGGAGCCGGTAACACATAAATGGAGAGATAATTTATTGGAAGGAAGGCAGAAAGTATCTTTTCAAAGCTTCTCCGTTGTTTCTGCTGAAACGCCTTCGAGACTCTGTGGTCGCGGTGACTGCGGAATGAAACACGCATCCTCGTGCTCAGAAGAAAACTGGAGATGCGGCGCTGCTGCGACTGTGATAATATGTGGTACGTGGGAGTGCGAAGCATAAACATATGAAGACAGTGCGCCGTGCGGGGGCGACGAGGACAGCGACTTTTTGCAAATACCCGCGAGAGAGACATCATCATCATCGACACCGATTTGGGAGCGTCGACAGTGGCGCCTCAAAAAGCGTGGCGCGAGTGAATGTGGCGCGTGGCGTGAGCAGTGCGCGAGATTCGGCGTTCGAAGGAGAAAAGCTTCCTCGCTGGGCGTCCGGCCCATAGGAGCTATTGTCGCCCGCGTCACTACGCCACACCCGAGTCAACGCTGTCGCCGGCTGAGTGGCTACCTCGCCCCGCTCTTCCGCTGGGCAACTGGTCCAGGAGGCCTGGTGGTCCTGAACCGGGGTGATCGAGCGTTCGGGTGAGCTGCCACGGGGCTACCCCGCCAGCTGTGGACGTGACCCTGTGACTGCGGCCGTGGGATCCCGGGCGCAAACCCCGCCGGAGGGAAACCGGGCACGCGGAGGCTCCAGTATATCGACTGTTGCGCAGGGCCACCTGAGCTCCGCGAGGTGGTTCGACCCTGCTGTCCGACCCTGCTGTCCGACCCCGCTGGCCGACATCGATTTCCACGAGGTCTCCGACACGGCGACACGCGCTTCCGCCTGAACTGTAGTCCGATTATAATTGACCGATACATATATAGCTGCATGTCGTTTGAGGTATTTTGGGGAACTGTCGCGTGTGTGTGCCGTTTTCTATATGTTATGTGCGTCAATACAAGTCTGATGTGTGTTTGTGCTTCTGCGCGCTGCTTCTGCCTCTTTCTGGAGTGATCCTGCACCCAATAACATCACAGCGACTGTGGTTGATCCGGGGACATGCACATTATTGAAGTGGCTTTAAACCATCCATTTCTGAACGATCCGGAAAAATTACAACGAAATAACGCGAAATAAATATACAGCAGATGCTTCGAAACCGGTTGAACGGTCAAATTCCGTACGGTAATTGAACGTGTTGCACAGAAAGCGTGAAATGACGACTGATTCGTTAAAGTTAGGTTAAAGTTGCGCGGTTTTTTTTCTTATACACGTGCTTTCTTTTCTGCATTCTTTATTGCCGGCTAGTAGTCTATATTGTGGGCCTTTAATCCCTAATGAAAAAAAAAGTTGGGAGGGGGTATCATAACATTCCTCATTTCTGCATAGGCTTCGTGAGGCTTTGTGAGCTACGTTAAGGTTATGTAATTGACAAGTCTGTAGCAGATGCTCATTACAACAAAACGAGAGGCTTCGCAATTGTAACGTGTCGGCTTGCCCACTGTAATTAGTAGAAAAATTCAGCCTATCGAATGGCAGGCTTCTGAGACATTATGAATGAAGACGCGAATAATCGACTTGTTGTACGACCCTAGACGCAAAGATGTGAAAGACCACGTCAATACCACGTCAATACCACGACAATACCACGACAATACCACGACAATACCACGACAATACCACGGCACATGTAACTCGTCTAATTAGGACTTATGCCGAAAAACACAATGAAAGACAGAGAGAGGCGACTTTCCCTTTCTACGGATCCATAGAAATTAGTAAATGATGGGAAAAATCATTGCTTGCGACCCTTCGGAATTATCCATTCGGCGCAACACAGAAAATGACCCCACTCCGATCGGTTGCGCCTAATTAATATTTTGCAAGAGCAGCGAATACGCTGTAGGCCATCAAGATACCTGCAGCCGCGCTCCCGTCTCTCGACTTGAGGTGTCGCACAGTGACGTCGGCCTGTTTGTTACTTTACAGCTTTCAAAGTACTGCGGAGCTGATCTCGGCGTAGCATGACTGCTTACGAAAGCTTTCAAACTTTAGTCGCATTCTACCGGCTGTCCGGATGCTGCCCAGTTCAGGGACTCGCTGGTGAGCACACGCGACGCCTCGAGTGCCGGCGAAATGCGTGGTACGCGCTTTACAGCGCGTTCTGCCTAGCCATTGCGTCGCTCACCGCGATTGACTCCATAGTTGATTCAAGCACCCGCGGAAGCCTTGAAGCAAAGCTGTTCATATTCTTCTCCTTGGTGATAATGACGCAGTGCTGCACCGTCTTCGGCGTCGCTTTCATGAGTTCTCGGGTGCTCATTTCTTTCCTCAGACAGTGTGCCCGCTTGGAGAAACTCAGGCCACCACCGAGGAGCCGCCAGAAGAGCGCCAAGAGGCTGCTGCGGGTACTCGCCACCTACGGGCTCTTCTGCGCGTTTATACAGTGCTCGTCAAAGATCATGAAGCTACTACGCTCGGCTAGTCTCGGCCAGGTGGTTTACAACTGTTTCGTTCTCCTTGGAGCATTCTACATCATCTCCTGGAGCATGCTGGCTGAAGCCATTGTGTGCCTCGCGTCGCAGCTCATCAGTACTTACATCGAAGTGGCTGCGAATGACATAAACAACTATGGTAAGTCTTGTCTTAACGACTGAAGAAAGCATTATATGAAAAAAAAGTTTGCAGATCCCTCGCACTGTGGGAATCGATACAAGCGAAGCTTTCCGTGGTGGATGCTTTGATTGACGATAATTACCGGTGATGTTGACGGCTAAAGCTTAATTTCTTAAACGTTTAGTCTAACACGAGAGTGCCGAGTTGATGTTAAACGTTACCTTGCGTGTACCACTTCTGTTTGTCCGCGTAGTACATAGAACACACAGGGAGTGGTGTTTGCTTGAGGCGTTGTTGTGTGCCATAATTCATAACTTCTGAGAGTGCTGAGCATTGTCATTGCCTCCCATGGCACATTCCACAGTGGTAGAAGTATTAAACTTGCAGTGGCGGACTCCGGAATAATTTTGACACCGTGACGTTCTTTAACGTGTCCTAAAATCTTAAGTACACGTGCGTTTTCTATATCGCCCTCGTCGAAATGCGGCTGGCGCGGTTGAGATCAATTCCGCGACATCTAGCAATGCCGCAAAGCTACCGCGGCGGGCACAGAAGTGTTGATTTGACGGTTGTAGGAGTTGTCAGATGATCCCGCCGCTGGCATCCAGTTGTAAGGGTTGGAGGTCGTAGGGAGGACTTGGCAGGAACTAGGCGTACAGGGTTTATTTACATATTTTTACATTCAAACGGGATACATTCGACAGTCTAGCGTGACTCCCAAATGGAGCACGCAAGACGAAGCTCCAAACACACTGATTCTCGATCACGATCACAGAGCACACCCTAGCAGCCGACGAAGGGCTGCCTGTATACACTCCGTTCTCCCTAGATCCCTAGGTGAGGGAAAACGGCAGTTCACCGCCAATTCGTGGGGGTCCAACGTCAGCATAGTTGACCCGCCTTTTTGGAAAAGGAGGGCTCACACACGCACGTACGCACTGGTTTCACTGCCCCCACCAAGGTGAGACGGGCTTCGCAGAACTCGGGGCTTACGTCTTGCCCAAAGGAGGCGCCTCTTATTCCCCGAGTTGACCCCCGCAGCATGGCCGCCTGTTCTACATTGTCTTGCGTCCTGAAAGGCGCGTGGGACGTTGCCGCCAGATACATTCCCTCGGGAGCTCCCTCGCTCCCGAAAGACCGGGTCGGTGGTGGCGAGTTCACTAACAATAGTTGGTCCGCCGATCGCGTTTAGTCATAGCGGCGCCGAGGAGGTGTTGACGCGGCACCTCGAGGTCCCTACGAAACGAGTCACCGCAGGGGGTGTTGAAGGCTTCCATGGTCTCTTCGGGGAAGCTCGCCACGCTCGCAGCTGCAGCTGGCTGAGAAAACGTTGCATGTCGCCATTTCTGCAGGCCGTTCCTAACACGGTCGACCGCTTCCCTAGTGTCGCCTCGACCCTGCGGTGCGCTTTAATTAATGCGGCTCAGCTTCTGCACGCCCTGCGTAGTTTGTCCGCTTGACATATTTGCACGGCGTTTATTTTTCAGAAATAGCAGCAACATACTGTACCGTGCCTTAAATGATGGGGTTTTACGTGTCAAAACCACTTTCTCATTATGAGGCACGCCGTAGTGGAGGACTCCGGAAATTTCGACCACCTGGGGTTTTTTAACGTGCACCTAAATCTAAGCACAAGGGTGTTACTGTACCGTACCTTGAACTTAAGCTTATCTAGTTTCCCCGCAATCGCTGTCGTATGGTAGTAGGGTTTCCTTGCCTTCTCACGTCAGCTCTCCATCCCCCTCCCTGGTATGGGAACTGCCTCTTCTCCTCCCTCCTCTCTACAGTTCTATCTACGTCCCCTATTGACTCGCACCTTAGTAGAAAGGGAAGCGCTGCAGTTTCTACAATGCTTCTGATGGGAGTCACGGATAATTACAGCTGTCAAGAGGCGAATGGGGCGACGCCCAGGGAGCCAACGTTTATAGATGCTTTGCAGGGAGCTGGAGAGGGCATTGTGCACATTCGTCGCGGTGGGGTGAAAACGAGTTTCACGCGCCGCCTTTCCTCTCTGACTTGCTACGCTCTGAACCACCCCCTGACGCGGTGTGCCTGACAGCAGCAGCCACAGCAGCAGCAGTGGGAAAGTTGAAGGAAGAGGCAAAGTTAAAAAAAAAAGGTTTAATATACTTTATATGTAGGCAGATGGGACGCAACTTGAGCGACCGATTTGAACGGTCTGTCGGCTCATTAATAGCTTTTCACGAATTAAAGCCTTAACTGTCGAATCTATGCATGAGTTCGTAGCCCCTAGAGGCCCTGCAATGGATATAGCTGAAGCGGCTGCTTATTTGTTTACCCTCTCCCTATCGTGGTGGTTGCTGTGGCTATATGGGGTTCTGAGACTGAGCACGATGTTCCCAGCCGCGGCGGCCGTGTCCCAAAGGGAGCGGAATGCGACAACGCTCATGTACTGATACTTCGTTGCGTGAACAACCCCAGATGGTCAAAATCAATCCGGAGCCCTCTATGCTACGGCGTGCATCACAGTCCGGCCGTGACTTAAGCTCGTAAAACTCCATCAATTATATTATCTCCCTCCCACCTCGCATATAGTGCGAACGCGATTTTGATGCGAAAACACCAAATGGCCCATTGAACGAAAAAGCCGGCGTCTGTCGTCTGCAGCAGCAAAACGGCACCTGAATTCCAGTTGGCCGCGACGCTACGACACGTGCGCGCCCCGACAGGACAGAGCGAGCGAAAGGGAATACCTGCTGCCGCTCAGACGTACCAGGTGTTGCGGGAGGGAAGAGCGCATAGCCGCGACGCCACGTCATTCTCGATCGCTATCGGCAGCCCGTGTTATTCGCACGTTCCTTGTCAGCGCAAGCTCTCGCCTACGTTCTAACTGCTATAGCTATAGAAGCTAGCTATAGCTACGAGGGCGAATCAAAATATTTGACGCTATTTTTTATTAGCCAAAATAAGGTAGGTACAGACAACTACAAATTACGTACTATTCTACGTACCTTACACTATTTCTCCGTATGGACCCCACACTGGTTCAGACATTTGTCCCATCGCAGCACTAAATCTGAGATGCCCATGTGGTATAATTCGTGCGGCTGACTTTGGAACCGCCGTCGGACTGCTGTCTTGGCTTCATTGTGTTAACCGCATTTTGCGATATCACAACATCACCACCTCACACTTCTCAAAGCGAGACACTTTCCCCATACGTGGGCTGCATTTTCCTGTGGTTTCAATGGGTGTTCATCCCTTGTTCCATAAAAAACGAATCACACTTCATTGCTCGAACGCCGCGAACTTGTGAAGCATAATCGCCATCTTCAACAACTGACAACAGCGCCGTGCCGCGGAGCTATCGGCAGATAAGGCCGGGCCGGTCCAAGAAAGATCCACCACTGGGAATGGATATGCTGACTTCGCATTTACAGCCGTAATTTGGCTAAAAGAAACAGGGGGCAAAGACTTCTGATTCGCCCTCGTATATATATATATTATTTATTTATTTATTTACAGTACACCCTGCAGCGCCGAAGCATTATAGCAGGGGAATGGGTACAACATGAAGTGACTAGCACGAGAATATAATCACACAAAAGGGAGGGATGACAACGGAGCAATGCATCAAGATAAAAATAAGTACATCAAAAAAGTACATCAAAAAAGTACATAAAAAAGTACAAGAAAAACAGTGCAAGAAAAAAGTTCATTCATCCTGCAGTCATTAGTTTGGAAGACGATTGCAATTACAAATCATTGATTAGTCTTTAAAATGCGTCCCGAGGAGCACTCACAACTTCAACTGGCAACTTATTCCATTCCGAAATACTGCGGGGAAAAAAAGAAAACTTCATATAGTTAGTTTTGCAGGAAATTTCACGTATTTTGAAACTGTGGTCTCTTCTGTTTGATATGTAGTGGGGTGCTTTAAGGTATATATATATATATATATATATATATATATATATATATATATATATATATATATATATATATATATATATATATATATATATATATATATATATATATATATATATATATAGATAGATAGATAGATAGATAGATAGATAGATAGATAGATAGATATATATATCTTCTAGCTGTAAAGGAAGTAACGTATAAAAAGCCAGAATAAATTCTGGAGAAAAAACGTTGGCGGTAGTCATTTTCGAACCTACGACCTCACACTCAGAAGTCTTACCCACTGGGCTAAACCACGCAGCGCGTTTTTCCTTCTTATTGCGCACAAATACTGTCAAAGATGTTGAACACTCGCTATTTACAGTAAGTGTAGACACACAAGTGGACAAAACGAGCACATTATGACATATGAGATCAATGTTGCCTTATACTAACGCCTTCAGGTTAGTGCTCAGATTTACAGTGAAACAAACAAATAAGCACACAAACGAAGGAGTACATTTAGAATTCTTTCATTTCAACCAGTCGGCCCATGAGACCTAAGATATCTTCGTAGTACTGGAGGATCTTGTAAAGTACGCGCAACTCAGTCACACTCTCAATAAAATATGAATGAATTAACAAGTCGCGCATCAATGTCG
The DNA here is from genome assembly GCF_038994185.2 of Dermacentor albipictus. Lineage (NCBI taxonomy): Eukaryota > Metazoa > Arthropoda > Arachnida > Ixodida > Ixodidae > Dermacentor > Dermacentor albipictus. The sequence goes on from NC_091821.1 coordinate 82,258,074, forward strand.
TCATAGGCACTGAGTTTTCAATCGGCCGGGAAGGGGGAGGCTCACTTTGCACCCTCTCTTTGTTCATTCCCCCCTTTCCCCGCGCGTGCTCCTTGGCAAGAGATATGCACAGGTCTAGAGGCAATATATGTAAACATCAGGTTTATTTATTTCTTAGGTCGAACGAATATGCTAAAAAGAATCACCGCATGGTTCTTAAGCTACTAAATAAATAGATGAAGAAACGAAACTGAAAAACACGTAAACTCTTGGTAGACATTCATAACGCCCTTAGTCAAAGTGATAGAAAACACTGGGCATCACGAGATTTCCTCAACAAGCTGGCAATTCAAATATTAAAAACAAGTTACAAACTCTTGGTTTGTAAGAACCACTGGATAATGAAAACATTTCCACAATAAGCTAACAATTCAAAAATTTTAAAGTGTTTTTAACTCTCCGTGCCTAAGAAACACTGGGCAGTACAAAATTTTGCACAATAAGCTATAGAATCTAAAGACATCATAAGCTCTTCGCCTTTAAAAAAATGTAAACGAACTACGAAGGTCGACAAAAGCAAAAAGACAAAAACAATACTGAGAGGGGAGAGGTTGTAATAACGAAGGGGCAAAATGCATATTTCATCGGAAGGGTTAAGTTAAGCTCAGGGACTGTTCCAGCTTGAATAAAGCTGGCGCATCATACTGCGATGAAGTTCATTGTCCTTTTATACAAAGGCTACCGCACAATCGAGAATGTGTTTCTACGCCCACCTGATCTCTGAATAAACTCGTCTACGATGTCACTGAGATTCATGTTGCGGGTGAGCTCTTTGATCACATGGAGAACTTCTATGTGATTTAACCACTCTTGTCCCATTGTTGACCTCAGGTACGTTTTGACGCGACAGAGGCATGAAAACTATCCCTCAGGTGTGCGTGACGTGACCGGGATAGTGAAAGATCTCGCAGCTGCTCACAGTTATCGCCCGAAAGCATCTCTACAACATCCTGAAACTTTTTCAAGGGTGCATTGCGCTGCCTTGCTATATCTATGAGCACACTACAGTGAACGTCGAGCCGTTCAGGCTCGAGAGCATGCCCCTAGAATTTCAACAGGTACGAGCTGCCACAATAATTCACAGTCGAAGAAGCGCAGTTCCCTTTATCGAGAGTAGACGTTGCAAGACAGCTTCACAGCCTCGCTCGTACCATCACGTTAAGTTACTGGCATACACCACAGAACTGTAAGTGTCGTTCATACAGCCTCGACCCATCACTGAAACTTAAATTACCAGCAAACCTTTCACGACGTGATGCAACACTACTGTGTCGGCTGTGGGTAGGAGTAGCATTCACCAACTCCTACAGCTATCGTATTGGAATTTTTGTTTAATTATGGGGTTTTACGTGTCAAAACCGCCTTCTGATTATGAGGCAAGCCGTAGTGGGGGACTCCGGAAATTTCGACCACCTGGGGTTCCTTAACGTGCACCTAAATCTAAGTACACGGGTGTTTTCGCCTTTCACCCACACCGAAATGCGGCCGCCGTGGCCGGGATTTGATCCGGCGACCTCGTGCTCAGCAGCCCAACACCATAGCGACTAAGCAACCACGGCGGTTTCATATTAAAATGGTGGATTCACCAATGTGCGCTAAGTGCAAGTGTCAAGAGACCATCAGACACCTGTGCCACTGTTCTCGCTTTGATAACCAACGTCAGACTCGCCAATGTGCCTTGAATAGACTGGACGACAGGCCATTTACAGAAGCAATGATCTTCGGAGCCTTGCCTCACAGTTCATTAGCCCAGAAAGCAGTTCGAACGCTTCTTCACTACCTGAAGGCAACAGACTTGAGTGCCCGACTATAGACATCCTGCTCCTAACTTAGTGTATGTAAAAGTGCGGTATAGACTCATGTTTTCTCACTCTTTCACTCATATTCCCCTCCCTACGTGTAGGGTAGCAAACTGGACTCAGTCTGGTTAACCTCCCTGTTTTTCCTACTTCCTCTCTGTCTCTCTCTCTCTCAGTTCCCTTCCACTCTGTGAAGAAGGACGACCAGCGAAGCTGTGTATGAAGGCCCCTTAATGGCGAACTGCACCTCCGCCGTGGGTCGGCCCGGCATTGCACTATCTTCGGGATCGGCGGCCCACGTATGGGGAGTGCTTAACGCCTGCTTCACCTCCTCCGCGGGTCGGGCCGGCATTGCACTATCTTCGGGATCAGCCCACGTATGGGGAGTGCTTAACGCCTGCTTCACCTCCTCCGCGGGTCGGGCTGGCATTGCACTATCTTCGGGATCGGCCCATGTATGAGGAGTTTGTTGCTTGCCACGCCAATGACAGGAAAATTTCCTTGGATGGTAGGGGTACACAGCTTCGCTGTGAAACTGCTCAATCTGTGCCACGTGCTGCCACATTTCCGGTGGATACCTGACGTCCAGCGAGGAATCTATTGTTTGCAACACCTCGTTGAACCGCTGGCGCTACATGTCCTAGACAGAAGGAAATATGTGAGGTACAGATCCGTCGTCATGCCGTCGTGGAGTCTTCCTTTGTCTTGGCGCAGGAGCCTCTTTCTCTTTAACAATCAGTTCCGCTTCACGCGCCTCTGCGTGTGCCTCGTTCCAACATCGGCAAAGTCCTTCCTTTCTAAGTCTGCTAAGACTCTCCCTGATGGCCTTGACAATTTTTTCTGCTTGATAAAATCTTAGTGCTGCTTTTTTCAACGCAGTACTTACTGTTTCTAATCACGAAAACACAAATGTCAGTAGCTTGAGGATGAAGTACGTGTCGAATTCTGACAGCGCTTTCGAAACTCCACTCAGTTTGGCTCTGTCGTCGTTCCGTTCTTCTGATGCTAGGCCATGCAGAAACGAGATCAGGTGGCTATGGTTCTTAACGATCGACTTCAGAGAAGCGGCCCAGCGTCCACATCGTGGGACAGAACTTCCGCAAGTTTGCTCTCATCTTTTTCCTGAAATGTCTGGAACATATCTAGGCGCTTTGGGGAGCACCAAGCAAAGTTTGTCATTTCTGATATCATATGCCCAAGAAATCATGACACATTTCCAATTTCTGGCTCAGGTGGAGCTCGCGGCTCCACCTGTTGTATGAGGGCTCGCAGCCCACCGTGCTGTCCGTTCCAAGGCGAGTTATGGGTTTAAGAGAAAAAATTGGGGGCCAATCCACTCTGTGAAGATGGAATGCGAGCGAAGCTGTCTTCGCGCTCCCAAATTCGCCCCCAATCCATGGTGTGAACCTGTTTGGATAGCAAAGCAAAACGGGCATAAGCGCCGACTACGGGGATGGGGGGGGGGAGGAGGAGGCTGATCCCCGCGGCCATGCCGAAGCCTACCCCCCCCCCCCCCTTCCCACCTAACGTCTCATTGCCAGTTTTGTCAATTGCATCATTTGAGGTTTTTTTTTTTACTTGCCTCGATCTTTTCATTAAAAATTTTATTGTGGCTAATAGCTTACTGCATCATTGTTGAGGCGGACGTGCACGGATTTTAATTCATAATTTGCTTTATTATTGCACATCCTGACAATAGAACAAACACATGAGAATTACCAGCAGTGGCTGCCTCATCCGTATTTTCTCACTTCAGCATTGTTTTAAATTTCCACTGTAAACACCATGCATGCACATACACTATATATGTAAATATATACAAAGGGAAAAGTTTATTATATTTTTAAGGAGAAGGAAGTAGCCAATTAACAACTATTTCTAAAGGTATGGATAGCTTATGCCTAGAGAATGAATATATTGCTGCAGGTTCACCTCGCTTCAAGATGTCTTGCGTGCTTTTTAGACCCTGAAAAGAACCTGTAGACTTTAGTGACCCCTTCGGTAGAGTCGTTTATCAACGGCGTGCGAAATGCACGTGAATCATGTCTCAGTCTCGCTTCTATTTCCAGTAAGCAAAGCTAACGACTCATTAAAAAAGCACTTCTAATAATTTACAACATTTATTAGGGATGAAAACATCGTCACTTTCATGCGCAGGTCAGATTATATACAGGGTGTTCCAATTAACTATCGTGCGCCAAGATTAAAAAGATAGCAATGCGTTACTCGAAGAAAACCCAGTGCATATTGTTTCCAGTTCAGTAGAGTAGCTGCCAGTTATTTTTCGTTACTGAGATTTATTAAGTAATTCTAATTATCTTACTCGAGACGTACTATCATAATTATCAAAGTGTCAATGAGGCATTTGTAGGCACAGCCAAGGAACATCTAACTGCGGTATTTTCAGCAACGTACTGATTGCGAACTATTTTTTTTCTGACTGATAAATAAACCCTGCAAAATATGGCGAATACTACGTGACTGCGCTCCCACTTGCATCATAAAGCAGCGCCCTCGGACAGGCTCCTTCTGAGTTAGGCAGAACGAAATGAAGGAAATAAAGAAAGATATCACCGCTCAAGCACTCCGTAAATATGGTTAACCAGCGAAGCTGAAACGTGCGGCCCCGGTGTTTAACACTGGGTTAATCCCGATGGTTCATTAAACGACGGCATGATAGGCGGCCGAATCTTCGGTACGTAGTTGCTGCTTGCGCTTGCCTGCACGAGCCTGTTATTGCGCCCGGGCTGCAACATCGGGACGGCGTCGACGAGCTCGTTCCCGGTTCTGCTCGCGCCGTTGCTGATCGAAAGCTGCCTGCTCCTCAGGAGTACGCATGACGCGTCGCCTACCCGTGTCGGAGCCGGAGAGAAACAGCTGCGCGCCCGCTCGGCTGTGAGGGAGAGCAACGACATCACTACTGGCGCAGCCAATTGCGTACCTCTTCGCTTTTTTTTTCGTGCATTCGCATGGGGTTGCGCCGGAGGAGTTTTCGGCGCACAGGAGACAGACGGATGGACGGACGTATCGGCTAGTCATAGACAGCATCACTGTAAAACATCGTGATCGAGCTAGTGCCTTATCTGCCGCACCTCGGCCGGAGTAACACGTCGCGTTTGGTGTTATAGTTGGAAACAAGATGTGATAGCTGTTGTCTTAGCGTAGGTAAAGTGCACGGATGGTTCTTTTTTTTTGCAACAAAACCTATCACCACAAAAGCGAATTGACACGTCAGTGCAAATGTTTAAAGGTGCTTTTTGTTTTTTCAATGTCGCCATGTCTTTCTCTAAGTTTACGCTGGTGCTGTGATCGGTCCCATCTTCTTGGAATAAAGATATGCTTGGAAGAAAGGTAGGGGCCTGCGGAATTATACAGATTGCTCGAATTGGGTCCTCACAAAAGCCGATGAAGCACCGGACTTTTTGAAGAACATCATGTGCACAGATAAGGCCAATTTTCACAGAAACGCCCAGGTGAATTTGCATAATGCACACTATTGATAATAATAATAATAATATTTGGGGTTTTACGTGCCAAAACCACATGCTGATTATGAGGCACGCCGTAGTGGAGGACTCCGGAAATTTTGACCACCTGGGGTTCTTTAACGTGCACCTAAATCTAAGCACACGGGTGTTTTCGCATTTCGCCCCCATCGAAATGCGGCCGCCGTGGCCGGGATTCGATCCCGCGACCTCGTGCTCAGCAGCCCAACACCATAGCCACTGAGCAACCACGGCGGGTCCAACACACTATTGAAGTGACTACAATGTACACTGGGTAAAGCGCAATCGGCATTAGTACCAGTGGTCGTTCAATGTGGGGTGTGGACTTTACGCCAGTGCTATAATCAGTCTCATCTTCGATCACACATTGACTTAACAGCATTAGGTGGACGAAATCCTTGAAGGAGTGGTGGATGAGTTTCTAAGCGAAGTCCCACTATAACGTCTTCCACTTCTGTGGTATCAGGAAGGTGGGACACCGGCACACAGCAGCAGCCGTGCACCAAACTGGCTGGATGCGACTTTTCATGCGCAACAAATTGGAAGACACGGGCCTGTAAATTGGCCGGCTAGGTCACCTGACCTATCTCCACTCGATTTCTTTCTTTGGGGTTATGTGAAAGATCGTACCTACATGATCGAGACGTACGTCAGATTAGCTCAAGACAAGGATAATGTATGTCTGCCGTAGAATTCGAGCATCGGTCATCAATAAAGCCACTGAAGATGTGGACTCAGTACTGCGTTGGAGACCTATTCGAACTCGTCCTCTAGGTAGCAGCTGGTGTTCAACAGCGCCTACGAATTCATAGATAATAAGGGCACACTGAAATTTGATGTACTTTTTTGTTTGTTTTTTGTGCAGGCATCCCGATTGCCAATTCGGCTCATTTAGAAGGGGTTATTTACTTTCTTTTACGCATCGATTTTGCCTTTTCTCTACACGTGGGTCACTTCCCAGTCTGTTTATTTCGCTTCTTTTTTTTCCACAATTGTGTTTTTGCAGCACGTATACATTCTCATGAAAACTAAAACCGTCAATTTAATGTGGCTTTGGTCCGAAGCAAGTTTCTGGCGCGAAATATAGCTGCGCGCGCACTCTGTCGAAGCGGTGCGAGCAAAGCCATGATTTTGAAAAATGCTATGCCTGTTACATAGCTTTTCGTGTTTCGTGCTTGGTCAGAGTGGCGCTTGGGCTGCGTTATCAATAAGCTTTTATTATCAATGGGGTCAGTCGGCCTTGAGAAACGGATAATAAGTGCGACGTAGATAGGAAAAAATAGCTGCAAAGGCGCGAAACCTGCTGTTGGCGACCCTTCCGTACCATAATCAATGGGGATGCATTGTCTCTTCGGGTTTGCGACCGGCAATGCAGTTGCTTTCAATCAGCTTATTTCAGGGCGCTGCTTTATGATGCGGGTGCGAGCGCAGTTAGTCACGTCGTATTTTTCATATTTCGTGAGGTTTGTTTGCCAGTCGGAAAAAAATTGTGCGCAATCAGTACATCGCTGAAAACATTGCAGTTAGATGGCATTTGGGGGTGCCTGGGGGTGCCTACAAATGCCTCATTGACACTTTGATAATTAGGACAGTACTTCTTGAATTAGATAATTCAATTCGATTCTCGAATTAAATTTCAGGAACGAAATAATTACTGGTGGCTATTCCACTGTACGGGAAACAATATGCACTAGGTTTTCTACGAGTAACGCGACTGCTCTTAATTTAAGTCTTCGTGCATGATAGTTGGGGCAACCTGTACAATTCACTCAGTAACCGAAATGAGCCCAAGCCGGATTCACTCGAATTCACAATCAACAGCAGTCATGCGCCGGAGCGATTATACTCGAACTCACAGAAAAAGGAAAAGAAAGACAGAGAGAGGCTGCAGTTTCGCCGGAAAGGCGAAGCAGTATTAGTGATAGCGAAATATACGACAGTTACATGAAGGAAGATTACACCACCGAGAGACTCCAGATTCTTGGGGTTGGGAGAGGACTCAGGCTGTGAAATTGAAATGTCTCCTATTATGAGGTATTGTAAATTCTCATATAAGGGCGTCACGTCAGTGAACAATGCTTCGAGGTCACACGACGCCTCTTAAGTGCAAGCTGGTTGGATGCCAGCCACCCCCCCAACCGGAAAAATGAAAACTTTCCGCCAATCCAAACGAGTCCACGAAACGAAACATGGGTGACCGGGCCGCAGTCAAAAGGAGTGCACGAAACAAAACACGTTTGTTTGTAATTTGCGAGTGAGCATACTTCTTAGTTAATTAGTTTAATGAAACTTTGAAGGACTAGAGTTTTGTCCTAGCAGACAAACATGGGGCTGTCCATTTTCCTCCTGTAGAGCCCATATGTTTTGACAGCAGATGGGAATTTCACAACCTTTACAACTTCACTGTGAACTGCCTAATTATGAAAAGTAAATGAAAGAAGGCGTAATGATAGAGTCATCTTAGCGACCAATTTTCATATAATATTTTGATAGTTTTGATAAAACTAAGAGTTACAGTCGTTTTCTGCAGAACATTCGTGATAAAGTTGGCTTTGCCGCAAGGTGTTTTTGTTCACTACGCGGACGTTAGCCAGCCCAGATACCCCGCCTGGGAGAGCACACATGCGGCTCATTTATGCGGGGGCTAGAGGTAGACAGATTCGCTGTAAAAACATTAAAAGGCGCGCCAATCGTTTGTTCGTGCTAACAGTGTTACATGTCTGCACGTACAAAGAACAAATAGGTCAAGTAAAGTTCAAGGTTCTTCTTTATTTCGATGCCTGCCTCGAGGTACACACTGATTTGGTGTGGAACGTGTCGCAGACAGACTTGCAGACGATGGACGGACGACACACGGAGAAACAGAACTTGCTTTATATGACACTTGAAAAACAGTGCAGTAACACACACACAGAGAAATAACAAAAGCTTCGCACTCAGCTGCCAAAGCACTGCGGGAATTGATGTAAGCGAAGCTTTGTATGCTGTTTGCTTTGACTGACGATAATTAGCGGTGATGTTGGCGGCGAATATGTAATTTCTTCAGCGTTTAGTCCAATACGATAGTGGTGAGCTGATGTTAAACGTTACCTTGCGTGTACCACTGCTGTTTGTCTGCACAGCCCACAGAACACAAAGGGAGACGTGTTTGCTTGAGGTGTTCTGCGTCATTGTTCATAATGTCTGAGTGGGTTGAACATTATTATTACCTAACATGGCACATCGCATCGTGGCAGAAGTGTTAAACTTTGATTGAGTTATGGGGCTGTATGTAGTCCAATTATTATAATTGTATGTATACAATGTACACATACATTCGTGGCCTGCACCACGTTTCGCTGCGTAACTCAAGACATTCCTGTTCCGCGCGACGCTTATTTCGGGCCTGGGTGTCCTCGACGCTGAGTGCACGCCTTGGAGCCATTTCACGGGCGCGTGTTTACGTGCTCCTTCTGCATACGTGGCCAGCACGCTGTTGAGACTCCAGCTCCAAGCGCTCTCTTCAGGCTATGCACCATTGTAATGTTTATACTATGGCAGCCCGGCATGCGACGTCCACAGCCCAGCACCTACGTTTTTATCGCATAGCGAAGCAAGCACAGCGCGTGTCATACGCACAAACTGCGAAACGCAGCGGCGCCGGCCGGGATGCGTAGGGTGCCTCGATGCCAGCGCCGGAGGCGGACATCGAGGCACCCTAGGGATGCACGGAGGTGAATTCCATCTAGTAGTGTTGCAAGAAGCCCTGTGGCACGCGCGGCAAGACCATCACAGCAGCCCCCTGAAAGTCGGGAGAAGAGGCAAAGAAAGCTTCGCTTGAATAACAACATGCAGCACGCCGAGCACGCTCTTATATGACATGTGACAGTGACAAGAACTTTATTAGAGTGTCCTGAGGAACTTGAATAGGGGGGGGGGGGGGGCGTAGGCTCCACAATCAAGTTGGTGGCTCCGCCCACGATGGCACAGGGAGGTGGTGACTCTCCGCGACGTCGCGGGCCCTCTCCCTCCACGCGCCACCTCCGCTTGGTCGGCGGAAACGTGTCGGCGGAAACGTGCATGGAAGGGCTTTACTCTGGACGGCCTGTAGTTAGTTCGTGAAATCCGAGCTCTTCAGCAAGGCGTCCCACTTAGACTTGTACTGAAGGTCGGAAACCGCGTTGTACGGGCACAGTCAGAGCATGTGGTCGAAGGAGCAGCATGCGTGACCGCATTTGGAGCACGAGTGCGTGAAGTTGGGGTCTATCCAACTAAGCGCTCTGGGGGTGAGGTAGGATCTGGTCAGTAAGAACCCGAAAGTAACGGCCTGAGCCCAGTTCAGTATCGGGTTGGGGGGAGGAAATTTCCTCGTGCTGTGTCTGTAATGCGACGTAATTTCGTCAAAGGCGGTAAGAAGATCTTTGAAGGGGCAATCCTGTGAGAGAGCCGGACCATTAGCTCGGGCGTGGTTCGTGAATTCACGCGCCAGGCAGTTGGCCCGAAAATTTTAACAAAGGGCGGCGGCGCTGAGAAAGGGAGTAGGCGCCGCAGCGCCGGAGTAGCCATCTGTCGGAAGCGCCTCCCTTGCGTAGTATGAGGGATCACGCGGCGCGCTTCTCATAGGTTTCGCTTACGGCGCTCAATAAAAACACCACGCGGCAGCCCTCCTTTACATTTATGTAAGTACTCTCAAAACGAGGCAAGTTTTTGACTGTCGATATAATAATCTTGGGCAAACTGAGAGCACAAAATCGTTTACAGACGCTATCTCTTTACCGAATACGTACAGTGAACGCCACTGCACGCGGTCGCCGCGATGGAGTCTCCCGAACCGGCTTCTTGCATGAAAAGTAGGGAAACGATGAGAGTAAACTATGTGAAATATGTTCTTATAGTGGGCTGTCTGCATAACCAAATGGGGCATAACAGATTGGAGCCTCAATGCAGCCATCGCACGGGTTCGCAGTGACCGACTGCGCGTCTGCATGCATGTCCGCGCACGATGTTTTGCTTTCGCTGTGAGCGCGTTTTCGTGCCGTGAGCTTTAGGCCGCAGCATATGAGCATTTAACAGTACACTAGCAACCATTGTTGCGTGGACACTATCAGAACTGCTCAAAAATAATTTCGTTATAGAGACTTCGACGCCTACGGCGACTGTGATGTATCGTCGCGAAGATTCAATCTTTTTTTGTTTTCTAAATTCTTGGACATTTCAATATTATTTCTCAAGTTGCGTCGCGCTGTATGTTTATCGGTCTTCTCAGCGTGTAATTTCTTTCTGCTTCTTTTTCGTAATCCAGTGAAAAAATTCATAACACAAGCATGACCATATACCATGCCTTTCTTTTTTATGTGCGTCTTAGCGCTCCCTTTCCGTTCCAGTGAACTTGCCAGTATCTAGCATAAACAAGTTCATAGACCGAACCGTCATGACATTAGCCGGGCAGCGGGCGCGGGTGCGCGTCTCCGTACGCGTTTTCTGCCACTCACCGAGCATCGCAGTCCAGGCGCCGTAGCAGAAATCTTCCTCGCGTCTGGGCTTGCTGCATACCCAAGTTGCAGCCGATGACTGTCTGCCGTTTCTAAGTATCGCGAGCCAAGCTTCACACAGCTCCTTGTCCTGCAGCTACGTGTGAATAAGGCTGACACCGGGCTCCATTGCATACTTTCAAATGTTGTCAAGCAGACACCCAAGGCGGTAAAGACTCACCACTTAATCAGAACCGCAGCGCAGCTGGGTGTCTATACTTTCGTTTTCAGCTAGGAGGAGGAGGAGGAGACAAAGGGGAGGAAAGACAGGGAGGTTAGCCAGTGTAAGTACCGGTTGGCTACCCTGTGCTGGGGAAAGGGGTAAAGGGAATAAAAGGCGAAAGAATAAGAAGAGGGAAAAAATGGAAACCAGAAAATTCACACAGATACGCGCTACAACACTCAAAGGCGGTCGCACAATTCGCATGTCCTTAAAAACTTCAGCAAAGCCCTTACGGCCTTGAGTGCCGAAGCCCGTTTGGACCAGTGTCCTAGAGCTTTTTGCTCTGTAAAGGGGCGATTACCCAGTTTTTCGAGCGCGGTCACGAGCACTTTTCTTGGTACTTTGTAACGGGACGGGGACAGTCACAGTGGAGGTGCTCAATCGTCTCCTCGCAACCGCAGGTGCCACAAGTAGAGCTGTAGGCCATTCCAATGCGGAATGAATGGGAGTTCGTGAATGCCACACCGAGCCACAGGTGGCACAGAAGTGTTGCTTCCGCTCGTGGTAACGCTGGTGGTTGACGGAGTTGCAGACGTGGATCCAATCTGTGGAGACGTGCGTTCGTGAATTCACTGGTGTTCCACAGATTCTGCGTAAGCTCGCGGGCGAGGGAGCGAAGACTTGTGGCTGCATCTGTTCGTGACAGTGGTATTGGTATAACATGGACACCATCGTGGGCTGATCGGGCGGCGTCATCCGCACTGTGATTTCCCGAAATTCCGCAGAGACCCGGTATCCACTGGTAGATGATGTACCCCTTGTTGATTGCGTAATGGTGGAGTAGTCGGATGTCTGCGACTAGTTGCACATTTGGTCCGTGGTTGAAAGGCGACATCAGACACTGGAGAGCGGCGTTTGAGTCACATAAGATGAACCATGAATGGGATGATTTGTGAACAGTAAACTCCAGAGCAGCATGGATAGCTGCGAGTTCTGCAGCCGTCGAGTAATGTGAGATGTCTTGAACTTGAGCGTGACAGACTCTGAGGGAATCACCACTGCTCCAGCTGAACTTTTAGAGGAGACGGAACCGTCCGTGTAAACGTGGATGTGTCCTTTGTGTTTGTCATGTAGGAATGAAAGCACGGTTTGCTTGAGGGCGAAAGTTGACATCTCCGTTTTCTTTTTGATACGGGGAATAACAAGAAGAGCCTGGAGTGGATGGAGGCACCACAGCGGTAGAGATGATAGTGCTGCAGGCGTGAAGTTTGACGGTAAAGTTCCATGGTTGGCGGCAATAATCTTGCTAAACGCTGAACGAGGTCGAGCGGCAGGAAGGGAGGCGAGATGATGCGATGGAAGTCGGGCGCACTGCCTGATATGCATCCTTAAAGCGTCGACTTGAAGATACGTATTGATGGGGTGGTCATGCGCGATGGCTATTGCTGCTGCCGTGGATGCACATCTGGGAAGACCAAGGCAAATTCGCAAAGCTTGAGCTTGTACAGACTGGAGGGCAAGGAGGTTGCTCTTATCGGTCCCACCCAGTACAGGTAAGCTATAGCGCAGGAGACCGAGGAACAGTGCGTTATAGAGTTGGAGCATCGCACTCAGAGACGCACCCCATGACTTTCCCTCAAGAAATCTGAGCACGTGGGTTATCATGACTAATCTCCTTTTTAGGTAGGAGATATGAGGACTCCAGGAAAGGTCTCTATCTATTATCACCCCTAGAAAACGGTGCGTCTTCTCGTAGGCAATCGGCTGTGCATTAATTCTGATAACGTACGGTTTCATTGCTTTGCGCGTGAAAGCGACTATAGAGCACTTCTCGGAGGACGCCTCCAGACCTCGCGCTCGAAGATAACCGGATGTTAGTGTGGCCGCTTTTTGAAGTCTGGCGCGCACCTGGAGACGCGTTGCTCCTGATGACCAAATTGTTACGACTTTGCACCGCTGCACCACTATTACGACTTTGTGGTCCCGTAGCGCTCGTCACCCGTTTCGTGACAGAGCGTTGGTAGCGAAGACTCCGAGCCAGGCGTCGATGAGAATAACAAAAGGGACTTTATACATTATATACAGGTCATTGTACAGGACAAGATCAGATCGGCACTGGGGCCGAGAGCTCACACAAACGCGACTGTTCTTGCACGGCGACGTCCGGCGAAAACGCGTGACACGTCTCACCCCAGTCGAGAGCGGCACTCTGCTCCCGGTGGGTCGGCGGATCCGGTTTTTCAGGCGGCGCGTCGCGGCTTTTATAATCCCCGAGGAACCATTGTCACTTAAACGGCCCAATACAAAGTCAGCACTCGACGGTCGTCCGAGAGGTCCAACCAGCGACCGCGCTGGCCACCCGGTTCAAAGTTCGCGCGCGCGGTGACCTCCAGGCAAAAGGAGGTGCGGCGCCGGGCTGTCTGGCACCTGTGTGCATGTCTGAACATGCTGCTCGCCGATGCTTCTCCGCAGAGCACCGCTGCCTGACGGCTCAGCATCTTGACTTGTCAAGGGAGAATTTGGGCGCTCGCAGGATAAATTCTGCATCTTGCAGATTCGGAATCCGGGCTTGTGGTAATGGCACAACAAAATGCATATATCGTCTGCGTAGATCGACACATGGACGGATTGCAGAAGGGTATGAAGCAGGTCGATGAGCAGGAGGGTAAATAATAGAGTGGTGCTCAAGACTCCGCCTTGTGGTACGCCATGGTAGGTGTTGTGTTGTGATGACGCACCATTCTCTGTTTGCACGAAGAATAACCTGTCCTTCAAGAAGCTGGATATCCATCGAAAAACAAGGCCGCCTAGCCGACATCGCCCAAGGCGTCCAGGATGGCTTGATGGGTTACGTTGTCATAAGCGCCTTTAACATCCAGGAACATCGCCGCTGGCTTTTTTCGTGCTGAACAGACGAGACAAGATCTATGACGTTGTCTACAGAAGAGCGTCCGCGTCGAAAGCCTGCCATAGCGTCAGGGTATAACTTGTAGTGTTCTAGATACCACTGTAGACGCGTCAGCACCATCCTCTCCATCACCTTTCCTAGACAACTGGCCAGAGCAATGGGACGATAAGACGCCACGTCTAGGGGTGATTTACCTGGTTTGAGCAGAGGCACAAGGCGGCTAGACTTCCATGCAGCAGGAACTACTCCTTCACGCCATGAATTATTGTAGACGTCTAGAAGTGCATGCCGGGCTGTTTGACCGAAATTTTCAAAAGCTGCGTATGTCACCCCGTCAGGCCCAGGCGATGAGGAACGTCTGCACGCTGCCAACGCCGCCTGCAACTCCTCAATGGAAAACAGATTGTCCATACGAGAATCCCGCGAGATTGGATTGGGGTGACGTTGTTGCGGGGATGTTCGAAGGCCACGCACTGTTCTCCATATATGTGACAGGGGTTTATGCGGATCAAGGGAATCACAGAAGGTTTTCCATCTTAGAGACTGCAGGGAGTTGATCCGACGCTGGATCTTCTTCTGTATGCGTCTCGCCTCCCTTAGGTCGTAGATGAACTTGGTGCGCCTGTACCTTCGTTCCGCATGACGGCGGATAGCTCGAAGCCGCTCCAATTCTGCTTCGAATTCAGAAAACTTAGGAATAGGCCTAAAAGATCTTGTGGCTTCTTGAGCAGCGGCGTTAATTAGCTTCTCGATGTTGCCAGGTAGACCGTCCTGGATCTCTTGGCAATTATTCTCCATGAGCAACGTGTATTTACGCCAGTCGATGTGATGAAGGACTGTAGTAGAATGTGACTTGCGTACGCCGTTGATTTTAACATATGTTGGAACGTGGTAACTACCATGCGTTTCGTTGTCCGTGAACCATTTCACACTGGCACTGACGCATCTTGAAAGAAAAGTTAAGTCCAGGCAGCTGCTGTATGGCAATCCCCGCAGAAAAGTGGGACTGCCATCATTTAGGCAGCAGAGCTCATGGTCCGATGCGAAGGATAGTACACGTCTTCCTCGACAGTCCATCTTTAAGCTTCCCCATAGCGGATGATGCGCATTGAAGTCGCCGGTAATAATCCGTGGTCCAGGTGTCGCTGTTAAAATTGCACTTAGTCTTGCGTTGTCAAATCCACTCGAAGGTAAAATGTAGGCACCCACGAGCGTGAGTGCGACGCTCTTGCATTTTATAGTCAAACATACGTACTGATTGTTGTCATCAGGTGCCACTGGGTGTAAAACATACGTGAAATCGCATCTGATATAAACGATGACTTTGCTGTGGCCGCTACAGGTGGCAGACATGAAAGCTTCATATCGTGATAGGCGGATGGCGCTCTCAACGTTTGATTCACAAATGACGATTATTGGAAATTTGTTCTTAAAAACAAACGGACGAAAGTCCCAAATGCGGGATTTATAGCCTCTGACATTCCATTGGAACATAGACGCTTCCTTGACCTCTTTAAGGAACGAATGTAGAGGAGCAGCCATGGTGCTTCCCAAGACCGGACAGTACCGGATACAGGGCATCCAGTAATTAAAGTGCGCCTCGAGCCACCGGAGTGTGTATGGCGGTCAGTAGTACTCGTAGCGTGTTCATAAGGGCCCTTTTCATGGTGACAATTTGTTTGTCGTAGTCTTGGTTGCTGCCAGAAGGTGAAGCATAATTCGGCGAGCGTGCTGCATCTTCTCGCTCCGCTGGTGGACCTAGCCAAGGCAACGGCGGCCACTCCTCGCATGAGGCAATGATATTTATTTAGTTATTTATTTGTTTATTTATTTACAGGATACTGCCGGCCTTAGTCTTAGGCCTTGAGCAGGAGTGGACAGTGCGATACGCAGATGGACAAAAAAAATTAACAGCAAAAATCATTATAAGAATTCAATACATTGCAATAGACATATTCCCCGATTCGCACGGGCCATACAGAGCATTCCTACAACAAAAAAAGCATCACAAAATTTCAACATATTTTAGAATACGGATATTCGCTTAACCGCAAAAACTGTACAGAGCATATTGATAACGACATCGCGTACTGAACGACATCGCGCTTGATCGGTAGGTTGAGCAGCAAAAAAATCTACAAATAGTAATGACAAGCAAGCGAAAATAGCAGTTGCGTATATTGTAAATCAAAAAGGGAAAAGAAAAATTACATTTATACATACATACATATACATATAACATCAAGTCTAAACGCTATTCAGCAGGTTGCAGAATGACTGGACGGTCGGGCATTCCACTGTATACTGGCAGAGAGCGCATTCCACTCACTTATCGTCCGAGGAAAAAACGTGTTTTTAAATACCTTTGTTATGCAAGAAAATTCCTTTATTTTCTTCGGATGATTAGATCGTGTTGTACGCCTAGTAACTAAAGTAATATACATATCCTTATCTATCCCCAGCATATCATGGTAAAGTAAATACATATATTTCAGTCGGTCCCTATATCGCCTTACTTTTAATGTTTCCAGGTTAGTTTTGTTAATAAGAACAGCCGGAGATACGTGCCAGCTATAACAGTTAAATATGAATCTAACAGATTTTCTTTGAATGTTTTCCAATTGGGTAATGTTCTTCAGGGTGTACGGGTCCCATACTACCGAGGCGTACTCAAGAATTGGCCTAATATACGTTTTGTACGCTAAAAGACGGATTTCTTGTGTGGACTGTCGAAGCGACCTTCTCAAGTAACCAAGTTGGCGCATTGCCTTTTTTGAAATATGAGATATGTGATCGTTCCATCTAAGGTCGGATGAGATTACGAGGCCTAAGTATTTGTAGCTTCTAACCGTAGATATATTATTACCAGTGAAACTGTAAGAAATTGGAGACTTTCTGCTGAGGAACCTCATTGCTACTATTGCTAGTTGTATGTGAAAGTTTGTGGACTGTCAGTGGACGCGGTGCATCCTTAGCAATAGCAGTGGGTTTCCTAGATCTCCGGCGACGTGAACGTCGACGTCGCACCTTAGCGGCAGCCTCCCTGTGCGAGGAACCTTCCGTGACCATTTGCCTCAAGACTTTCGCCTCATTTTTCACATGTGGGCAATTCTTTCAGAGCCGCGACCATGCTCTTTCGTCTTCTCGCGCCTGTCTCAGTGCTCGTGATTGTGGAACTGACTTATACCGCTAATCAATAAACAACAGATCGCGCGCGTGAGAGAAAAAAATACACGGCGGGGCCCTTAACGTATTCGTCACGCGATCCTCCGCCTCCGGTATGGGAGAACGCAAGGAAAGAATTTCGCTTGCGGAGGCTAGACGGGGCAAGTGGCGAAAGCGTGTATGCTGACGGTGATGCTCGCCTCCTGAAGTCATGGCTTCGTGGCACTTCAAATATCTCTATCTAGATCTGCTATTAAGAAAGCACGTTATTTAAATTGTGAGGTGAACAACAGTGCGTTTAATTCGTGAAGAGTTTGACGGCGCCTGTCTCAAAACTGCACCAGTTTCAAAATTTGTTCCAAGTGCGAGGCCCGGTCGAGAACTCACCAACTTCAATTCACCAATCGGGACATGCGCCATAAATCGGTATTAAAGAAATTTTACTGATTACCTAAAAAAGTGTTTTTGTTGACGTTCTGCGCAGGTTCTTCATACGAGATAAGAACAGGTCGGAGCGGAGAGTTTCTTTGCGAGGCCCGCTCCACTGTTCACAGCCTGAAGCAACTTTTCCTGACAGCGGACAGATTTTTATCGGTTCCACTTCTCGTGACTTTCGCCGCAGTGATGACCAACACCTGTACGATGACGTTCTACATGGTCACGACTGAAATCTATCTCGGCTACATCTCGAAGGTAATGGCTGTCGCGTACGTCGTGCACAACGGATTCACCTTGGTCGTGGCAACGTACTACGCCTGCAATGTCAAAAAGCAGGTGAGGAATAATGATTACATTCTTCGCAGAGCAACCAATTTTTGCGCATACACTGCAGTTCACTTGCGCGGTTCGTTCACGTTCCCAGCAAGTCATCAAATACCATACACTCAATTTTGATCACCGTCCCTTTCGCTACCAGGCGGGCAAGCTAAAGGAGTCTCTCCTAACGTGGACTACAGCCAGCGTCAACGGAGCGTTACAGAGAGAGGTGAGGCTACTGTCGCTACCCATGGGGGGAAAATAGTTTCCGAGGTGCCACCTCATTCGCACTGCCGAGAAAGTAATGATGGAGCTCATTACAGAGACCGTTGCCGTTTCTTGCACCTGAGGTGTCTCACATGATAGCCTCTAGCAATTCGCGTGAACCTTCAACGCTGCTGCGTCCCATATTGGTTACAACATTATACGCCGCTACTGGAAACTATATGGTCGCCATCAACATTCAATATGGGGTGCACACCACACCCTTCGTCGCTATAGGAGTTCCTCTTAGCGTATGCATCCATTGTTCTGGCAGCGGTGCAGGTTCAGAACGGTTCTCAGGACAGAAGGTTCAAACTTGTATAATGCTCATTTGTTTGTTTGTTTGTTTGTTTGTTACAGCGAAGCTGTTAAAGGGCCCCTCACCAGGTCTGGCCATTTTGAGCTGACAAGCGCAGAGCCTACATTGCGTGATAATGATCGTGTCTGCAAAGTATTACATCGCTACGCGCCGCGGAAAGATCTGAAATTTCAAACCGAACGCCGTTTTTCCTTCTCGCGGCCGCTGCGCTCCAAGCCGGAGGATGACGTACTCGCGTCCCTGCGCTACGTACTAGGGTCCGCAATGTGACGTTGTTCGTGGTGACACGTCACTTCGAGAATTGTTCAAGGCACCATGTGTTATTTGTGTGATGTGTTGCTTGAATTGACGAATTTAAGTTTACAGAAATAATAAAACACACAAACGGAATGTCTGCGTGTTTTTTGCTTTACTTCGCACCGAAGCAACAGAGATGTACTTCCCCTGCGTGTGCTTGCTCCCATGGCCGTGCGGTCACGTGCGCAGGTACCGAAACTATGCCATTTTCTACCGTGTTGCAGCGCATGATCATGCTCTGCGATCCAATTTTTCTGCCTCAGTATTCGTGTAGCACTGAATTATACCCCCTAGTCATGTTTCCTTGTGCACAGAACGATAACAGCTCGTGCGCAACGTCGCCAACGGAAATGCGCATAGCCGAAAAGAAAAGCGAGGAGAAATAAAAAGTGAAGGCGCTGCGCCTCGAGGTCCCGAGGCGACGCGATCCTCGAGGTCCGACATGGGAGAACGCAGGGAAGGAATTTCGCTTGCGAAGGCTAGACGGGGCGAGTGGAGAGGGAGTCCCGCTATGCAGTGGAGCCCGTCTGCTGAAATCATGGGTTCGCGGCACTGAAATATTTCTATCTCGGCTATTAATGAGCCGGCTTGAAAAAAATTTGCGGCAGAACGCTCCCTAGAGGACATGTAACAACGTCCAGCGTATAACCAAAATTTTCTATAGGGCCTGGTTAGGGGCCCTTGAAGGGCTAGTTCCCCCAGGATCGTGTCCGTGTGTAAACACAAAACTCCCCTCACGTGGGCCGATCCTGAAGATAGGGCAATGGCGGGCCGACCCCCGGCGGAGGTGAAGCAAGCGTTAAACGGACCCTGAAACGATTTTGACGATTATGTACAAACGTACCCAGTCGTTAGAGTAGGTCCTTCTGATCATTAGTTAACGTATATAAGTGCTCCGCGTAAAGCGTGGAATTTATTATAAGGTCTTAAAAATGTAAATCGCTACCGACCGCAGTACATCACTCGGCTGAATTTTAAGGCCCCCCTACCCATTTGACGTCATTTACCCCAATGAGGTTAGTAGGGCGAGCAATCCGATTGGCTGCCTAGGGCGCGTCATCAATAATTTTTCCAGCTTTATCGTGAACGAATGCTGTTCGTAATAGTTGGCATGTTAATTTGTTTCTAAAAAAGGAAAATAACAGAGAGAAAATGCACAAGAACAATTTATCACTACACTTAAGCACTTCCGGCACACAGCAAGCGTCGTCTGCTTGTGTTACGACGTGTTCCATTTTGACGAGAGCTCCGCGGTCAGAGTCGGTCTCAATCTTTTCGCGAGCACCACGATTCGACTTTGTTGCGTTGTGGGCTGCAAACGTAGCGACTGGCAGTATGTCAAGCCGCGACATCGTGTCCCTCTGCAAGGCAACAGACGAGCGGACTGGCTGCAGTGCATCGGACTGTCGCTATCCGATCGGCGCCAGTATTTGTGCGTTTGCGGCCGTCACTTTACACCGGAGGATTACTACCGCAATAGCGTTTCGCGAGTCCGGTATTCGGGCAAACGCAAGGGCTTGGCCTTTTGCCCGTGCCGTTTCACGGGATGAGCAGAAGCGCAAATGTGAATGGTCTGCACCGTGCAGCCACCTGGTGGCACAGAGCTCAACCACACACAATAGCATTAACGAAATATAGGATGGATGTTATGAGCGTCTCCTTTGGAACGGGGTGGTGGGTTGCGCCACCAAGCTCTTGCCTCTATGCTGCCTGATATCCTACCTAGGTTAACCAATGAAAAAAGAAAAGAAAAAAACACTATGACCTAACACGTCCAAATTTTCAGATCCCCTTTTGCGGACTGTGTTTTTGTACGTCTCCGCCTTTTGTCGTTTCCCTACTTTTCTTCCACCAATCCTCCAATCGCCTCTTACTAATGTCTATTGCGGACCTGTTTGCTTTACCACTGCTCCCGCTGAACCCCAGGGCTTCAAGGAGGCCAGTGGTGCCTAAATCGACCGCTCAGGCCATGGGCCACTTCACCCAAAAATAGCCGCGCGCCCATACACACATCTTCATTGTGATCAAGGCATAGAGTTACTATACTGACTCTAGAGGACAAGTTACCCATAGAACCCATGCTACGGTGTCTAGCCACCGTACCCATGCATTAAAATCGGGAACCGCAAGAGCGCCGCCATGTTGCTACGCGCCGAGGTTGCCAGTTCTTGAGATTCTTGCTAGACTTGGTGACAGTAGTCAGTTTTAATCTGGAAACCGTAGCAGCGTAGCAGCATCCAGCATGGCGTCTCGCTTGTGGTGTGGTGATGTGTGTGCGCGCAGCCGTGTGTTTGGGGCTTTATAACTTGGTTCTTTATTCTATGTTGCGAGATGGTGTGGGTGTGGTCCATGTTGGCCGTGCTGGTGGCAGTTATGCAACCGAATGATGATCCTGTTGAAGTTTCCGGCGGTATGCGGTTTTCAGTGGTCACGCCTGTTGCAGGAGTGTCACTCGTCGAGGTTACGAGTTAGGAGCTCGAAGCTGTGGTCAGATTCCTGGTTGGCGTTCCGTAATTCTCTTCGCACGGGTGCGGTATGTTGCAGAAGCTGCTGTCGCGATCTATCGTCGCGACGATAGATCGGGTTTTTTTTATTACAAGTACTGATCCAGCTGTAGGGCACGTGCAACCGACAAACGGAAGTCTCGGGAGAGCACCTGAGATTATAATAAAGCAGGCGGTGCAGGAACTCCAGGGAACCCAAGGGACAGTGGGGGGATCAAGTAAAACTCTTGCTTGGCCTAGTTGGTTCATGCTTGAAGTAGTAAAGGCAAGGCGCAAAAGACCAGGACTTAGGGAGAAGAACACAAACGACAGGACCGGCGCCACTGGCAAGCTGAGACGGCTTTCGCACCGATCCTGCCATTTTGTGCGTCAACCTTATCGCCGTCTCAACTTGCCAGTGGCGCTGGCCCTGTCGTTTGTGTTCTTCTCCCTAAGTCCTGGTCTTTTGCGCCTTGCCTTTACTACTTCAAGTGGGGGGATCAAAGCTCGAAGCAGAATGGTACGCAGGTTGGGGCCGCCGAGGTAGGTGTGTGCCAGGGAGTGTTCTCACGGACAGCTCCCCTGGCACGCGCAACGGTGCCTCGCAAGGTCGAGATACTTTAAAGGCGCCTGCGCCCATGATCTTTCTTTTGCCTCGGTGCAGTGAGCAAGATTAACCAGAATAGTATGGAAGGCTTCCGGAGCAGTCGCGAATGCGAGTCATGGCAAATGTAGCTCGCGTCGCCTGGCGTGTGCAGTAATATCATAGTTAGTTGTATGAACTTTATGCATAATATGCTTTGTTACGGTACCTTAAAGGAATGAGTCTAGAGGATAGTGTAGGTACGTTTTTTCGTACCGCCCTAATCCTATAGCACCCCCCCCCCTACAAGCACACACACATACCCCCTTTTTTTTCTATATGTATACATACAATTCCTTCCCATGACGGATTGACCAGTTCAAGTTGTCAACTTGTCAATAACTGTCATAGGAATTACTGTAATAAACACAATTCCACGATCGCATTGTTTACTTTTATTTTTATTGTAACACTGAGAACCTTATTTTGTATATGTGAGAGAAGTATGGGCCTTTTGCACATGTGGATATCACAAGCTTAATCCAATGTGCAATACGCAGATAAAGTTGCTGCTACAACATGAACTGCATTGAGGGCCACACAACACATACGTAATTAAAGGTACAAAATATGGAGGGAAGCTTCAAAAGGCCCTCTGTATCACTGCAAAGTATATATTATTATATGAGTTTATTGTTTATATAGTTTATTATGAGCATGTGTACAACAGGAATCTGCTGACACACCCGCAGTCAAGGTGACTGTTCGAGGTGTGCTGGCTGCCTCAGTGTAAGAAAAAGAAAGAAATTGTGTGAATATCGACACCAGTGCCACTGCTTCTTGCCTTTGACTTGCACGTGCCCCCGCGGCATCTTTGCTGGTGGAGTCTGCACATATGAGCTGGTGTGGTGAGGCGTAGGAGTCATCCGAGAGAAAGAGTATCGTTTACATGGAGAAGTAAGTGGCTGTTCACATTGCCTGTCGCTTTCCCTCAAATGTTTCCTTGGCAACTAGGGTGACACCCACAGTCAAGGTGGCTGTTCGAGGTGTGCTGGCTGCCTAAATGTAAGAAAAATAAAGAAATTAGATGAATGTCAATACCGGTGCTATTGCTTCTTGCCTCTTACCTGCATTTGCCACCACGGCCTCTTGGCTTGCGGAGTCTGCATGAGGGAGCTGCCGTGGCTAAGCGTAGGCATTGTCTAAGCAAAAATGAAAGGCCATTCAAATGGGGAATTATTGAAATAAATGCTGATCTTATGTCTGCTGCACTCTTTTTGCCTAAAAGTTTTCAAACATAGTGTCCAGAATACACCAGCACTTTGACTGCTTTTGCTTTTTACCTTTAGGTGTTGCTGTGAGATCCTTATATGGCTGCCTGCAGCATTGTAACACTTCGTGGAGGCATTTGAAGAGTGGTAGCCAAAAATACAAAGAATCATCCTTGCCTGCATGAATGCTTTCAATTTCTAAATGCAGAGGTAACTATCACTATTGGTACAAAGGCCATAGCTCAAAACTGAATTTTTCCTTTAGTGTTTCACAAGGCGTCTGATATGTCCACATTAGATGTGATCCGTTTCTTTTTATTTATCCCAGTGTGGAGAGAGCATCACTAAATTGTTTTTTTTTATTTTTGCGTGTCTTGTTTTTTGGTTTGTTTCTGAATTTATCAATCAGAAGACTCGTGATGCTAAAGTGACTTATGTAATGACAATCATCAGCTTTTCTTTTGCAGAAAAAGAACGCATTTCTTGACCCATTGTTTGCCATCCCATCACTCGCATAATTTTGCAGAGTATTCTACCTATATTGACTTGCTTGACCTTCACTAAAGAGCTGCATTTTCAAATACCATTCTTTCCTTAAAATCATTCGGCACTTCTCATAATTTCTGTACCTTGGGCTTCTGATGCTATGCATTCACCATTTTTGCTTGTTGTTTCTGACTAGAAATGTCTTCTTTAATTTAGAGCTTAAATTTTACCTTTGGAACACACAGAAGGGCTTGCCATTGCATATCTGCATAACAGGGAAACATGTTTCAATAAACATTTGCATTATCCAATAGAAGATTGATGAATGCAGCATGCAGTGTGATTTGACTGAATGAGCCATAAAAGTAACTCATCTCACTTGGTAAATTAATGCACATATTAGTGTGATGTACAACATATGTTACCCTAACGTGGTGGGTTCTCTTGCTTATACAGCAAAATAATGGTGCGCGAGAACAGAGTTATTTTTGCATACCCCTTGTACACACTGATTTAAGGAAAATGAGCTGGAGCTGTCCACACGATCCACTTATTTTACCTGCAAGTACACTCAACAAAAATGTGTCCCAGCTGCTTAGTGGTATTTGAGATCATGTCAGTGTTGCATAAGTGCGTGTTGCCTAAAATAATTGAATTTTGAAAATGCTCGTAAGGATCTGATGTGCATATCTGCAGTTTATGGATACATGTAAAATACTCAGCATCAAGTGCAAGTGAACGGTGTCACAGGCCCGGAGTCGATCATGCAAATAGATTCGCTGCACAAATGTGTGACCAGAAAAGATATGCCACATGAAATGGCATGCAATGAAGTGTTGACATTATTGTAAAGTTAACAAAATGCCTACGCTATTAATATGTGAGTTCATGCACTCGATTTCGTCCGTATTAGGCACTCGCCTCTTGATTGCTTCGTGGCGCACAAATACTCGGCATTGGGCTGTTTTTCTGCTGTGGCCTTTGTAGAAGCATGATTGTTCAAAGTGCAACAATTGCACAGATTCTATGACTTGCTTGTGGATTCGTCAGTACAATTCCGGTGCGCTGGTCCGCTTGTACAGCAATTTCCTACTGAAGAAAAATCTGCAAATAGAAACACCGCTCCGCATATTAAAAAAATGCTCTACAGTGACGCTTCTCAAACGATTGTGATGCATCACAAGAGCAATCTACTCACGTGATGTTCTGAACAAAAAGATACATTCGTTTACTTACATGTGAAGGTATATGCCAGAGCACTTCAGTGCTTCGGTGGCACAAAAGACACGAATCTGCCATAGCGTCCGACGTTGATGCGCGATCGCATGTCAAACCTAAACTGTACGAAACTACTACTCATTCAGAAAACAGAGATTTGAAATCGAAATTTGTGTCATCCTTTATTGCATGAATGCGCACATCGTGATTTACATATGTCACGCACTTAGCAAGCGCTTTCTGTAAACTTAATATTAACACCTTCATAAAGCCTTCAGGTATGCGTTTTTAAATGACAAAGCATAAAGTGACCTGTACTTGTTTTGAGCTCTTTCAATAATAACTGAGCTGGCCACATTGACCAGTAGCAACAGGGCGGCGCCCTAGCGCTACCCACTTTTTTGGGCCAGCTTTTCCTCCAGAGTTGGTTATACTATATAACTCTATTGATCAAGGGATCCGTACGGTTCCCCGAAACGTCTGTTCTTTATTTTTCGTTTATCCTTGGCGAGTGCACGTTTTTGGCACCAATGTAGTCTTCTTTGCTGCTGGTGTACATTTTTCGCAGGAATGTAATCGTTAACACGTTGTTTTTGTAAATGTTTAAAATGTTTTACACTTGGTTAGAGCAATATTAGTGCTTTGTTCGGCTGGTTAAGCTCAGCGCCAACAGGTGGCTGGAACGTGCAGACCGATCAGGCCACTCACGTACGTCTACGCTTAAGTTCCTTCATCAGCTTGAGTATGGCCTCTAGCCATCCGTCGAAACGTCCAGCTCGCTTGTGGTCGACGACATGACGTGCCATAATAGCGCAGAGCTAGTGAAGGCGGAGCTTAGTCAACATCCTCTAGAGAACTTAAGGCCTTCTGGCTGTACACTCTCCCCTTAAGTTACGTCACGCAAAAGAGGCTCACATAGAAGTTCCGTGCAGCATGCTACGAATCTACGAGCGGCGCGCCTGTGTTGAAAATGAGACGCGGAAGACCGAGTGGGCGGCGACGGCGATAACAACTCTATTAGTTCCTGGAACCCTGCCACTCCTTGGATAGCTTCGGAGTTAGAAAAGTCCTGGCATGCTGCTACATGCTTCCGAGCGCACTTTTTTCTGGGCGTGAACCGTGTATGTAGTCTCTGCGCTTGTGCTGCGATTGCGGTTGTGTGACCGGCAAGCCTTCATTGCCGCGGAATGTGGATTACGTTCATGCCAGGATGTGCCTAATAAGTGCTGCATGCCCAATTTCTGGAGCAATTACAAATCGGGGCCGAAAAATCATGCGTTCATGTTTCCGCAAGATCAATGACAAAATAAAAATATCGGGTGCCAATGCTAAGGCAAGGAAGAGAAAAGCTGGAATTCTGCGGATTAAGGCAGCTGTTCCTTTGTAAATAGTTGCACGAATGTTTTGTATCTCCATTGCTAAACTCATTTTACGTGTTGTAAATGTTTGGACTGCGGTACTGTATGTAATAATGCCTCGAAAGCGAAATTATTCGTTTGGAGCCTATTCTAGACTGGAATATATACATGTGTCCCGAATGTGAAGAAGGGCACACCAGTGAAGTTGTCATGAGATATGTGTTATGGTGTAATGCTAACATTTTGTTGAATAACTTTTTGTGGTCGCATGAACGGCTAACTCTTTGACGCCGACGATAAATCAAGGCAAAGCAGCTACTCTGAAGAGGGCAGCACTGTGACTTTTCAATATGAGACATGCTCCCTGTCATAATTTGCCCGAAATTCGTTCTCAATCCTAAGGTTGAACCATTTCATATCTTATGGACGGGCTTTTTAATAATGCAGCGCGTAAATAGTTTTGCATAAATAAAATGCTCTCGGAACACCCTCTGTTCTCTGCGGGCCATCTGCTCAACTATGCCTAAAAGAAAACAATAACTGTGCTCTGGTTAACGTTGCCCATAAGGGCGCGATCCCTTCATTCAACCCGTATCCCCGAGCACGCCGCCGACCTCTTCTTAGTGACGTCACTCGCCAAGCGCTCAGGCCTTCTCTCGTATATGTGGTGTTGGCTTAGCCCCGGTGACTCGACGAACGAGTTGAGGAGAAAATGCGTGGCTATGCAGGAGGGTAACTTGAAATCCTCCGTAGCTCTCTTAATATGAGTCCCTTCGCACAAATTGTGGTGCGAATGATTAACTTTAGCTGTACCCTACGCGTCTACAAATTTGTCCAAATCGTTTCAGGGGCCCTTTAAGCACTCCCCATACGTGCGCCGATTCTGAATACAGTGCAATGCCGGGCCGACCCGCGGCGGAGCTGCAGTTCGCCATTAAGGGGGCCACATACACAGCTTCGCTGGTCATCCTTCACAGAGAGGATGGGCACTGAGTTTTTTTTTGTTTATTTGGCTTTTGTTTGTTTGTTTGTTTGTTTGTTTGTTTGTTTGTTTGTTTGTTTGTTTGTTTGTTTGTTTGTTTGGCGTTCTGCTGCTAAGCATGAGGTCGTGGGTTCGAGGAACGGCCGCGGCGGCCGTAATCCGATGGGGACAGAATGAATGAACGCTCATGTATTTAGATTTAGCCCGCAGAATTAACCCGCAGCCCTCCCTCCCCCCCTGCCCCCCTGCCACATCGGCGTATTTCATAACCTGCGTACTGCTGCTCTTCGGGACGTTATACCTCGCAATTTAATTTTTTGTATATTTTGCTATGAGACGTTCGACCGAACCAATCAATCAGACAAACCACTTCAGCTTCGTATTAACACTTGCGTTTTATTTTTCTTTATTTTTTTGTGCGTACTGAAACAATAATTGATATAACTGATGTTGCCAACCGACGCGCACGTTTTTTCAGGTCCTTTCGCTGTTGCTGCATTTCAACGAAGAGGCATTCACCTTCAACGCTTGTGGCTTCTTCAAAGTCCAATCACCAATATTCAGACCGGTATGGTACAAAACTTATATATTCTTGACTGTTCTGAAATAACCACGAATCTTCAGGCTCACCTACCGTGGTTGCTTAGTGGGCTTTGGCGTTATGCTGCTAAGCACGAGGTCGTGGGATCTACACTGCGAACCCAGCTTGTATCGCGAACAGAATGTGCAGCGAGAAAGACTCAGGCATCTCACTTTTCAGAGGCCTAGAGCAGCAGCAAGAGCTTCAGGAGAGCGGTTGCTAAGGCAACGTTGATGTTTGGCGCACGAGTCCCATTGCTCCTTAAAACATCATCCACGTGACTTCCATCACACACTCTTCGACTGGTCCGGACTAGCCGGGCCTCTCCTACGCTTTCCTTTCGCCATGCACGTGACCAAAGTTTCATCGCAAGAATGGTGGCAGCGCCAGCATTTTTAGTGGTGGCCCTCACTCCCATATTTGGCGGTAGAATGGTCACCGTGTAACGGAATGTTCGACGCGGCACGTTCCATCAGAACAAGTCAAGAAAATATTTCTTTCTTTCTTTCTCATAACGCTAGCACCCAATTATTACCTTTGCATGCACTCCGAGGGAGTAGTTCGATTCTTGTTTATGAAAAGAAAATGCCCCCCCCCCCCCCCCCCCCACTGAGTGTACAATAAATCTGTATTTATTTAATCCGTGATTTTGAGTACTCACTAGGAAACGCACAAAGCATCATCCCCGCATCACACAGTCACACCGAGAGTGCGACGATTATAGACGAGTCTTTAGTCCCGTGATTGACAAGTATTCTATAGCGCAGCTTTGTGATCCTCATATTGAGGTGAAGCACGATCTTTCAGAAACAAGACGGGATTAAGCGCCGTTCAACTTGCTCAGCAGTACACAGCGACAACTGGGGAAAGTAGAGCAATTCCATCAACGCTAAGCTATCTGACACAGCTGGCCCTCATGGACCACGAGGTATTTCAAGCTGCCTTGCAATTTTCTTGCATATAGCGGCGAACAGCGTAATGTTCTACAATTGCAATTACAGTGCGAAGGGAAATGCGCGGAAACAAACTTTAGACCGTCGTTTTTCCCTCAATAAGTGCTCTCAGTTTTCCATCAACACCTAATTGTTTTTATGAACGACTCGCTTTGCGGATAATATTAGTCATGAACCGAAGTGCCCATATTAACGAGGCAGGACTTTCTTAGAAACGCGCGACTAAATGGGTTATTGATTTTATTGAAAACAGACTTATGTGGCAGCTATCGTGATTATGTTACATAGCTGAATTACATCAAGCGGCGGACGATGCACGAAAACTGAAAAGTTATGTTAGCTAATGAACAAAAATTTGGAGGACGCTTAAGCTTCGCCTTTAAGAGTGGGACGCGATAGCATTCAAAGATCCCTGACTGCTTCTCACGCTTCCCGGTATCGCACCCGCTCTTACTCGCGCCTGTGCAGAAACGTCGAGCGCCGCGAGAGACGCCACGCCCCGCTGTGCCTACTAGGAAATGTAAATACGGTTCCCGGCAATTGGAGCGTATGTAACCGTAATGTTTACCAGCAAACGCTGGCTGCGAACGCTATGCACGAAGGAGGGCTTTGTGGTAGAAACACGGCCTCTCGCGTGGGCCGCGATGCAGTGGAGGCGAGCGCCAGCTGGAGGCATTGCAAGGGTCCGGGCGCGCCGCTCCGTGGCCCCCATGACACCTACGCACCGGCGCGCGCAAATGGCGGACGCCACGGTCGGTCTGTGATTTGTGGAAACGCTCGAAAATAGGTCTCTTTGAGTTTTCGCTTAAGATAATTATGTTTTATCGTATAGTCAAATTACAATCCGAGAGCTACCATGTCTGTAGGTTGAGTGTATGTCGTAGTTTACGATTTTGCGGCGCATTTTAACTTGAGAAATTCAATTCAGTAAATTTCTTGCGTCACATGGATGGCCAGGGTATGGGTGGTCCGAAAATCTTTTTACCGGAATGACGTCCGGCGCTAGACGCCGGACGTCGTATTTCCTGCGACAAGGGTTTCTTAACGCTATCCCGTTAAAATTCCACTGTTCAACTTTGTCATTAATTACACCAGAGCTTCACAGTGAAAGCAGCGCAAAAATAACGGCAACATAACAGAGAAGTACACAGGAAAGGCGCTGAACTAACAACTGCACTGGTTTATTGCACACAGGAAAGCATAAATACAAATATTCCGTCTGTGCGCGCGCCCTCACGCTACTGATATTTGCCATATCGTTCGAGTCGCCCAATTTCGCACTCTACTGAAGTACATTAGAGCGCATATACTGATTGCGAAGTTGAAGCCAAGCAGTAAAGCTGTCATATCCACTTAACATAAATCGCGTGCTTAGCACCAATATCCAGAAATACGCACTCAAAATGTACGGCGAAATGCGTTCATGTTCTAGTTAACACTTATCAGCACTCTATTTTCTGCAGTATTGCACCAGCGCTTGTTCACTCGACCTCGTTTTTTTTGTTATTATTGCGATAGCAGTTAAATGGGCACTCCAGGCGAATTTCCGCCGTCCGCGTCGCCGTGATGCTCCGTATAAAGTCTAAGTGCGATAACATCGCGGCCGCGCGCCGTATCAACGCCTCCTAGATAACACAAGGCCTGTGCACTTCGATATATGACGTCATACTACCTTGCCCGATTGCCATAGAATCTCGTTGGGATGCTCTGGAGTAAGCCACGGTGATTTTGACGTCACCACTTTCGTCACGTCGAGCTTGGTAATGGCAATTTTGGTCCAAGTAGCATGACGTCATAGAGCACAGTACAGAGACCTGCTATCTATAGTAGACGCTGGCCGTGTGCTGTAGATGCGAGCGAAAGCTTGCGAGGGTGAGCCGAGGATTGTGTCTTGAATCCTTGATTCAGTGGTGTCTTCTCACGCGCGCAAGGGGGTAGCGGGTAGATGTGCGCCCGCGCTCTGAGGGGGGCGGGGAGATGCAGTGGGCACGTCAGCGCGCGTTTCTTATCTTGGAGGCAATCTGCGACTATTGGGGGCGAGGACTTACGGAGTCGCCATCTGTCGGAAGCGCCTCGCTTGCGTAGTATGAGCTCCCCATAGGTTTCGCTGCCGGCGCTCAATAAAAATACCACGCGGGAGCCCTCCTGCACATTTCTGTAAGTGCTCTAGAAACGAGGGAAGTTTCCTTCTGTCAAAAATAATAATCTCGGGCAAACAAAAAGCATAGCATGGTTTACGTACGCTATCTTTTTACCGAATACACAGTGAATACCCATTGCGTGCGGTCGCCGCGATGGAGTCACCCGAACCGGCTTCTTGCGTGAAAGGTAAGGTAGTCGCTGAGAGAAAACTACGTGAAATATGTTCTTAAAGTGGGCTTTTTGTATACCCAAATGGAGCGTGACAGAATAATGAAGCGGTCGCACGGGTTCGAAGCGACGTATCGACTGCTTGTCTGCATGCATGCCCGCGCACGTTGTTTCGCTTTCGCTGCGAGCGCATTTTCGCACCGTGCCGTGAGCTTTAGGCCGCAGCGTATGATCATTTGAAACTGCACAAGCAACCATGGTTGCGTGGACGCTATCAAAGCTGTTCAAAAATAATTTCGTGATGTACCATCGTGACAATTCAATCTTTTTCTTTTCTTCTAAATTCTTATACGTTTCCGTATCATTATTTCTCATGTTTCACCGCACTTTATGTTTACCGGTGTTTTCATCAAACAATTTCTTGCTGCTTCTTCTCCTTAATTAAGTACATTCATTGTTTGGTGCTAACACAAATATGAGCATATGCCATGCCTTTTTTTAACGTGCTTCTTGCCGTTCCCTTTTCATTCCAGTGAACTTGCAAGTATGCAGCTTCAATGAGTTCATAGACCAAAGCTTCATTCCATTAGCCGGGCAGCGTGCGCGGGCGAGCGTCTCAGCGCTCTTTCGGCTATTCGCCGAACACAGCAGCCCCGACGCCGTACTAGAAATCTTCCTGGCGGAAGTGTTTGATGCACACCCGAGTTGTAGCCGATGGCTGTTTGCCGGTTCTTAGTTTCAGGATCCACGATTCATGGAGCTTGTCCTTCGGCTACGTGTGAAAGCTGACACCGAGCTTCGTTGCGTACGTGCGGCGCTGCGGCACCGAGCAGTAGCCTACCATGTTGTACCCCTTAAGAGGCAGCTACTACCTATTAAAGTGCTTTCAAGTCGTGTCAGTCCGGCACCTGAAGCGGGAAAACCTCCCTCACTTAATCAGAACGGCAACGCAGGTGGGACTTTAAACTTTCGTTCTCAGCTCGCTTCGGCGCTTCCGAAGCAGCCGACGCGGCCGCTGTGTCCATGTGATCCCTCATACTACGTCACGCCGATGGCGGCGCCAGCTTTTCCAGTGGTGGAGCTCGTCCACAATGGTAACGTTGATCTGCGGTGGGTTCGAAAACTAGCGGACCTGAGAGAGCTCATGGGTTCGTGTGCGCTGTGTTCTCGCACGCCTAGTTCGCATTGAAACGAGAGGCAGCACGAAAAGGGTATTCGATCACCGCTGCTGCCGCTCTTCATCGCGCCAGCCTTCTGACAGAGAGTGTCTGCGAGTGAAATGTACTCGTGTTTACCTGTGCAGCCACGACAATTTGTTCTTGTCAATTTAATTAGTGAGCAAATATTTGCAGCAGTTTATGCAGCTGATAAAACGACTAACCTTAGTTCGTATAGCTGCCTAATAATTTGATATCGCAATCAATGCTTCCCCTCTCGGGCGAAACTGGTGCTTTTTTTGTATGCGTCTTTTCCAATTACACTTCATTACTAGCGTGCAATATGGGAGAGCCATCCTCAACTTCTCTGGAGCATGCAGCCATCTCTCGTTACTGATTGGCTGAATCGAGCCCAACCATTCGCTGCACTGCACGCGGTGTTTATGTGACGAAAGGTCTCCTCGATCTGGCTGCACTTTATGCACTATAGTGTCGTGCGCTGTGCCACCCGATTTGACGTCGTGCGAGTGCAGTGTGACACCTGCGCGCGTCGAGGCACGTATGAAACGAGGAGGAAAGCGCAGCGACGATCGAGCTGCGTCGTCTGCTACGAAAGATTGAGCACTGACCATGGACACATGCAGGAATTGACTTTTCGTTAGCGCTCGAACCACACACACACAACACACACACACACACACACACACACATACACACACACACATACACGCACACACACATACACGCAGACACGCACACACACACACGCACACACACGCACACACACACACACACGCACACACACACACATACACACACACACATACACACACACATACACGCACACACGCACACACACGCACACACACACACACGCACACACACACACACACACACACACACACACACGCACAAAACTGCCGTCCCTGCAGCACTCGTCGAAACCAGTGCGGTGTTGTCTGCTAATAAGAGCTCACACGACACCTGCACTTCAAAACCAGCGGGTGCAAAAGAGGCGAAAACTCGTGCACGATTGGTTCCTGCAAAGTGCACATCGAAGACGAGAGTGCTGCACTCCAAGAACTATATAGCTCAGAAAGTGCAGCCATATCGAGATCACCTGGGGCCGATTTCACAAAGGCTTTTGTTCGTAATCAAGTGCTCTTTGCCAATAACTGTCAGGCTTCGCTATTAGATTGGCTGGACTTTGCTCTTACGAACAGTTCCATATACAAGGACGTTTTATGAGCTCGGGCCCTGGAGTATAATCAGCTCCTTTCGGTATAGTAAGCGCTGTTGATCCGTGTTCTTCAGCCGTGTAGCGTCTTTTTGCGCACTGCGATTCCCACCAACTCGCTCGGTTTGCCAGTTTGATCAGATAAGCGAGTGCACTAGCTGTGCTGCTCGAGAGCCGCAATATTCCGCCCAGTGGCCAGAATATCTTCATATGCTGCGGAAAGGATCAGGCCGCTAAAGAAACATTATAGTAACATATTCGAAAGTACCGCATAGGAGGGATTATACGCTGGCATTGGTAGGAGGCAGACGACAAGCTCGGCCGTAGCTGTATTATTTTGCATCATATTTGAGGACCCGAGATTGTACTGCAATGTACAAGCATTCCAATCTGATCAACCAATGCCTTGATTCCTAGATCAGATTCAGACGAAGCACTCCTTCGCGCGCAGCCATCGTTGTGCTTTGAGCGTTATTTTGTTCTGCAGCGCAAGCTCACCTTATAATGAGTTATATTCGTGACTCACTCTTTTGGAAGTGTCTTGTTCTCCACATCACTACAACTTGTCACTATAGACGTGCTGCATCTTCATTGAGTGAATAGTGGGAAATGGACTATAGGACTTTGTTGCGTGTGCGTTTACACATTTACCGCAACATCTTATTTTTCATAACTTGCTTTTTAATTTAGGAGGCTGTAAAAAACAGCAGCCTTATATCAATAGAAGGTCTTAATAATGCAGAAAATTTAAATGCTTAATAGTCGGCTTTCACCTCATGGTAAGGAATTTCAATAAAGATACCCTTATTATAATTAAAAACCTATATGCGCTTGACAACATTTCATCTGAGTTCCCCCTTTGCAAGCTGATACCGACTTGAAGGTGGTTCGTATCGTGGGCCCTTGACATATGTACAACCGTTAACGAAGGGTTATTCCGAATGTTTCAATTCAGGAAGGCGTGTTCCTCCTGCCCTTCACTCCGGTTCGCAAACACGCACAAGACGAAAATTCTGCGTTGAAGAGCGTCATTAGTCCAAACTCCCGAGCTATACCGTAACTCACCTCGCTTATATCGCTGTCATTTAGGCTTAGATAATAAATGCGTATTTTAAATCGACGCACCACGAATCCGAAAAGAGTTGCCCGCGACCAGCCCAGCTAGGCTTCTTTCATTTCGTACTTCGATCTAGCGAGCAGAGCGCTGAGTGTGGAAATTGCAAAGAAGGCGCTCTATGTATACTATCTCCTCACCCACCGAAAATTGCACGCCGCGCTGCTCGCAATTGTATATACGACGCCAAGCCATTTGCAAATATAGCAACATTGTTTTGCGATGGGAGAGTCCAGGTGAGAGACAGAGTGGTTATGGAGATGAAGACACGCTATTTTCTGCAGCAGTTTAGGAATGAATGAATGAATGAATGAATGAATGAATGAATGAATGAATGAATGAATGAATGAATGAATGAATGCCTTCATTTATTGAGAAAAAGGAGGAGCAAACATCGGTGGAAGCACGTCTCACGTTGGAGAAGGAGCGGGGGACAAAAAGAGGAAAAGCTGGAGTCCGGGTGGCAGGCGAAGTCACAGTTCAGGGTCGAGAGAACCTAAGCGAGAGTTGGTGAAACCGGTTGAATTCTAATGTATATAGATATGTGGTGTGGCGAGTAAATGAGTGGAGTCACCGCCCAGCATCCGTCCTTTGCAGTAGTATAAGCAGCTGCCGTTCATAGTAGTAAACGTTTACTGAAAACCAATCTTCGCAATTACTTATACATCGGCCATACCACGCCGCGTATCCCTTAGTAACAGGATCTGTGGATTACAACTGCGCTGTCGCGACAAGTTACGACCGTATACCGTGACGCTTGCGATTACGGTTGCCATACTCGTGACTCTTGCGATTGCGGGAATACTATAAACATGGGTTTATTGCGCAAGTTAGAGAAGAGACAGTTTAGAACAGCGTTTTAGATACGCTCAACGTAAGCACCATTGCAGCATTTTACGGTGCGCGTCCCTTCAAGACAGAGACGCGAACGTATACATAAGAACGCGTTAGAAAACAGGGTGCCGTCTTGGACCCCGTGCCAAACAAATGCATGCCAACAATATATTAGCAACCATGCTGTCGTTTCTATGCATGGAGGTTATATACCTAAACTTCTGGAGTGCCAGTCCCAGGAGAGAGAAAATCTGGGGGCTTTTGCTCCTTGAATATACGACTCTGCCTAGGCACTACGGAGGAGGTTTCTTAGCGCGTGTCAAATAAATTAGTGTGTCATACGTGCGCGAGAAGCCATGGTGGCCTGCCACCAGGACATCATAGAGTCGCGGCGATGACATTTTACATTGGGTGAATGAGAATAGAAACGAGCATCGATCAGAAACGTCCAAGGGACGTTTCTACAGTACAAGAACACATCCCCTTCCCCCCGCAAAAAAAAAAAAACACTAAAGTAAGCTTGCGAATATAGGGTCATCATAAGATCAAGTTCCACAGCGCTTGTTGATCTTGTTCAGGATGACGTCAGCGTTTCATTCAGCGTTTATTTCTGAGAAAATGAGTTCAAGTTACGTTTATTTGCATCACAATGGCGGGCGTAATCAGGCAAAAATTGAAAGCATTTCATTAGAGGGTGCCTGAGTATACTGTGTGTAGATTACGTACGACAATGATTGCAAGAATACAACCTTATTAGAGAATACAATCCGACAACAAGTTCACTTATTAATGCAGTGTAGTAAAAAAGAATTACAAAAAATGAAATTATGGGGTTTTACGTGCCAACGCCACTTTCTGATTATGAGACACGCCGTAGCGAAGGACTCTGCAAATTTCGACCAGCTGGGGTTCTTTAACGTGTACCTAAATCTAATACACGGGTGTTTTCGCATTTCGCCCCCATTGAAATGCGGCCGCCGTGGCCGGGATTCGATCCCGCAACCTCGTGCTCAGCAGCCGAACACCACAGCCACTGACAAAAAGGAAGTACCTCCACAGTAAAACTATGGAGGGCGCAAATAATGAACAGGCTAAAGAAACAGTCTTGTAGGTCTGTAGTAACTGGATAGACCGTTCGCGTCTTGGCAACAGCATAAGGTTGCTCCTAAAGGCAGAAAGTCTAGTGGGCAATTATGTCGGCCAGTCGGCTCTCGCTGCTAAGGAATCTCGCAAAGGACGCGTTGACGCCACGACAACACGCCACTGTACGCCAACAAATAAAGGCAACTTTTTTTTTAAAGTGAAGCTTTCTTTGCTTCTTCCTTCGACTTTTCCACTGGCGCTGTTGCTGTCTTGCACGCCGTGTCGGAGGGAGGTTCAGAGCGTGCATATACATGGAAGGAGCGTGGAAAAGCGGAAAGGCGGCGCAAGAAACGCGTTTGAACTTTTCTATCGCGTCACATGTGCATAGTGCCCTCTGGAGCTCCCTGGGTGTCGTCACATTAGCCCCTTGACAGCTGTAATTAGTTGCAGCGCTTACCCTTATGCTAACATGCAAGTCCTGAAGAGAGGGTGATAATATGGTAGAGAGGGAGCAGGGAGAAGAGTCGGATAATGAGTACAACCGGACTATTCGCGAAACGAATGAATAACAGCCTTACCATTCTTCGTTCGCAGTTCTCATACAGGGGGAAGGACGGGACAGAGAAAGGACGATGTGAAAAGGTAGCGAAACTCTACTGCTATAGACACGAGAGTGGTTGCGGGCAAACTGAAGGCACGGTACTGTACGTTTCTGCTATTTCTAAAAAATAAACACCACGCAAATTTGTCAAGTGGACAACTGACGCGGGGCGTGCCGACGCAAAGCCGCATTTAATTACCGTAGGGTTTAGGTGACACTACTGAAGGGGTCGCACGTCAATTCAACACTTCTGTGCCCGCCGCGGTAGCTTTACTGCTATGGCATTGCTCGAGCTCGCGGGTTTGATCCCCGCCGTGGGGAGCCGGATTTATACGGGAGCGAAATAGAAAAACGGTCGTGCACTTTGATTTAGGGGCACGTTAAAGAACATCAGGGTATCGAAGTTAATCCGGAGTACGCCACTACGGCGTGCCTCATAATCCGATAGTGTTTTGGCATGTAGAATACCATAATTCTGCCAACACGTCTGCCTCGATGTGATGTGCCGTGTGGAGCAATGACAATGCTCAACCTTCTCGCAGGTTACAGACAATGGCGCACAACAACACCTCAAGCAAACAGGGCTCGCTGTATGTTGTGTACTACCCAGGCAAAGATAGGGCACGCAAGGTAACATTTGCCATCAACTCACTACTCTCGTATTGCACTATACGCTGAAGAAATCATACATTCGTCATTAAAAAAAACACACACAGAAAGCTTCGCTTACATCGATTCAGAGTGTGTGAGATCCGCATAATTTTTTAGACTGTGAATTTATGTGCTTAAGAATGGCGCTCATTAATGCAATATCTTCATTTGCAGTGAGTAAAAGCGACTGTCGTGTCCACGGCATAGAATTGATTTAAACGGCTTCAACCTCATGGTCATTACATAATTGCCAGCTTCCGTGGGATCATAGTCGTCAAAATAGGATACAAGTGACAGGGAAATCAGGAGGTTGATGAACGGCAAGGGAGAAGCTTGCACAACACCTCAGGAAAATAAAGTGGCTTTTTGAGAAGCGTGGTCAGGGGGCCATGCCATTGGTTTCAACGTCTATCAAAAAATCCTCCAAAATATGAGCAGAAGCCGAGAAAAATGCGGGCATTTTGGGAAAGGTGAAACCGCTGGAAATCTCAGGACAG
The DNA here is from genome assembly GCF_038994185.2 of Dermacentor albipictus. Classification (NCBI taxonomy): domain Eukaryota; kingdom Metazoa; phylum Arthropoda; class Arachnida; order Ixodida; family Ixodidae; genus Dermacentor; species Dermacentor albipictus. The sequence continues at coordinate 82,296,198 of NC_091821.1, forward strand.
CGTTAGCTTAAATATAAAATATGACCTAAAAATAAGAAACCATAACGTTGACAGGGTGGCGAAATTTTGGCACAAATAAATTGGCTGTTGAATCAGTTTAGCTGAAACCCGATGGTGCGAAATAAGGCGAGAATGTCGGCAAAGGTTGAAGATAGGTCAAGTACTAGGTCCTGTGGCTGACACCAGCGCCCGGCAGCTGTCAGGCGACTGCACGTATAAGCAAGATGCCTGGTCGCAAGCACGTACCCAGGGGGGGGGGGGGGGGGCCTGCCCCCCCCCCGAAATGAAGTGGCATACCCCCCCCCCCCCCCCTCCCACCCACGCCACCACTCCTCACACATTCCTAAAGCGCCGCCAGATAAATGTTGAGACTTCGCAGCTGTTCATCGGTCAGCATTATGCTGCCTTTTTCACTCCTTTTAGATGGCGCTAGTTATCCGCATCTCTTGTAATGTGAAGGACAGTTTTCTCATAGATTCCGCACCCGCGCGATTAACTCGATATGCGTTCAGTTGTCACCATCTATTCAACCGTCACGCACATAGCTGTTGCTTTTGTTAGTTCAACCTTCTTTGTCTAGGCTAATCCTGGGACCAGGAGAGGGATGCGACTGTTACTCAGCTGGTCTGTACTCTCATGGAACGAGTTGCGGTCGGAGAAAACGCCAATTGCGTTTAAGTTACCCCTTTGCTTCATTGTTTCCTTGAGTTACGGCTCGCCGCGACGCTGGCAGATACCCGGAACCATATACACGTGATATTGGTTAGATAGGGTGGGAAATAAAATAATGTGAAAGAGCGTCCATCATGAAACCCTGCAATAGCCCTTAAACCCATAAGCAAGATAATTGTCGCCCGTTACCTCGTCTGTTTTTCCCTAACTGCATAGCACTTTTCGTGCAATATTGGCAACTGGAAACAAAAATCGGAAGGAGTTGAGAAATTAAGCGATCTACTAAGGGGAGAGCCAAGGCAACAACCAAACTGCAAGCAAACGCGAATAATAAAAAAGTTAACCGTTGTTTATGAGAATATTTATGGATCAACATCTTTTTATTTAAAAAGGAAGTAGAGAAAACGCCGCCAGAAGCGGAGAACAATTACTTGTTTTGAATGACGCTTCTACAGTTATCGGTCGAACCGCCTCACGTAGCCACTTCTCTGCTGTGCTTATGTGGGTGTTTTTCTAACCTTTCGCAGTGAGCGCAGTACGTTTAGAATCGGAGAGTCGTGCGCTCTACGCGGTTGTATGGGACTGGCGGCCGCACAGCGTTGCGCAATTCGCGGAACTGTCAAAACTGATCAACAAGGCGAAAATAACTGATATTCGAAACTATAACATGAGAAAGACTGAAGAAGCCGTAAAAATGAACGCAGCCTGAAATCAGTAAAAAAGAAACCTGGCATAGGACAAACCATGATGTATGCACTAAATGATAAGGATAATATCATCAGCAATCTCGAAGATATAGTAAAAGCAGCGGAAAAATTCTAAGCTGACCTGTATACAGTACCCAGAGGAGTCACGATAGTTCACTTAGAAACAGTAATGAACAGGGTACAGAAACTCTCCTATAACTAGCGATTAGGTCAGAAGGGCCCTGCAAGACATGAAACGATGAAGAGCGGGATGATAAGGTGGAATAACAGTCGATTTAATCAAAGATGGAGGAGACATAATGCTTGGAAAACTGGCGGCTCTTTATACGAATTGTCTATCGACTGCAAGGGTCCCAGAAAACTGGAAGAATGCAGACATTATACTAATCCACAAAAAAAAGGAGACGTTAAAGAATTGAACAATTATGGGACCATTAGCTTGCTCCCAGTATTATACAAAATATTTACCAAAATCATTTCTAATAGAATAAGGTTAACACTGGATTCTGTCAACCAAGGGAACAGGCTGGCTTCAGGAATAGATACTTTTCAATGGATCACATCCATGTCATCAATCAGGTTATCGCGAAACCTGCAGAGTACAATAAGCCTCTCTATGTGGCTTATATAGATTACGAAAAGGTATTTGATTCAGTAGAGATACCAGCAATCGTAGAGGCGCTACGTAATGAAAGAGTACAGAACGCTTACGTAAAAAGCTTGGAAAATATTGCTACATGCGTGAGGTATTTATTTGTTTGAACGAGGCGCGTAGGCGCCATCACTCCAGAAAATAGGAGGAAGAACGAACTGGGCTCGCGCTGTCAATCTAACCGGTCAGCGCTGCAACCGTTGTTGTAAATATAATCTGTAAATAGTTTCTCGTCTTACTGACTCGTCCTTCGCGTTAGAATATCTACAGAGGTTCTACAGCTACCCTAATTCTACACAAGAAAAGCAGGGAGATACCTATAGAGAAAGGGGTCAGACAGGGAGACACAATTTCTCCAAAGCTATTTTCTGCGTGCTTAGAAGAATTCAAGCTATTAAACTGGGCAGGCTTAGGAGTAAAGATCGACGGCAAATATCACAGCAACCTTTGGTTTGCCGATGACATTGTTCTATTCAACAACAATGCAGACGAGTTACAACAAATGATTGGCGACCTTAACAGAGAGAGTGTAAGAGTGGGGTTGAATATTATTATGCAGAAGATGAAGATAATGATAAATAGCCGGGCAAAGGAACAAGAAATCAGGATCGCCAGTCGGCCACTAGAGACTGTGAAGGAGTACGTTTACCTAGGTCAATTAATCACAGGGAACCCTGATCATGAGAAGGAAATTCCCAGAAGAATAAAAATAGGTTGGATCGCATGTGGCAGACATTGCCAGCTCCTAACTGGAAGCTTACCATTATTATTGAAAAGTAAGGTGTGCAATCAGTGCATTTTGCCAGTGCAATATGTCCAGTGCCAATGCATTTGCCAGTGCATTTTGCCAGTGCATGCGGGGAAGAGACTTGAGAGCAAGTTAAGGACCACGCAGAGAGCGATCGAACGAAGATTGCTAGCCATAACGTTAAGAGAGAAAGAGAGTGGTTTGGATCAGAGAGCGAACGGGTATAGACGATATTCTAATTAACATCAAGAGGAAAAAATGTAACTGGGCAGGTCATGTAATGCGCCTGTTCGATAACCGTTGGACCATTAGGGTTACAGAATGGGTATCAAGAGAAGGGAAACGCAATCGAGGACGACAAAACACTAGGTGGAGCGATGAAATTAGGAAACTCGCGGGTGCTAGTTGGAATCGGTTGGCACAGGACAGGGGTAATTGGAGATCGCAGGGAGAGGCCTTCGTCCTGCAGTGGACATAAAACAGGATGATGATGATGATGATGATGGTGGTGGTGGTGATGATGATGATGCTGCTGCTGCTGATGATGATAGAGGTGGTGCCCCCCCCCCCCGAAAAAAATCCTGGGTACGTGCCTGGTCGTCAGTCGTTACAGAGTGATTCGGGTCTGAAATATTGAATGCGGACTCCATCACATTAAATATAGTGCACTACGGTGTCATTATTCGACGACTGGTACCGATTCTTGGGCAATGAGGATGAGAACAAATTGTCACACGTGCCGACTCTCACGTTCCTCGAACTGCCAACATTCTTTACCTGCCGTAGTTGCTTATTTTTTATTGGGTTCCGCTGCTAATCACGAGGTCGTGGGATCGGATCCCAGCCACGGCAGCCGTATTTCGATATGTGTGAAATGCGAAAACACCCGTGTACTTAGGGTTAGGTTGTATTAGGTCAAAGAACCCAAAGTGGTCCAAATTATTCCGGAATCCCCCACTACAGTGTGCCTCATAATGAGATCGTGGTTTTAGCACGTAAAACCCCATAATTTATTATGTAACATTCGTTAAGGATGTCCTTGACAGTCGCACAACTCTTGAATATAAGTGTCAGGAGTTGTGCGCGAGGTCTTTGAGTATGTGGGTAGCCTTCATGGCATTCGATACCTGTTAGTCTACATTGCGGCTATATTATAAAGCGGATCGGCAACATGGTAGACAATATGGAGAACAGACAAATCCCGTGTATATTACTGCATAATAATTTTAAATAGCGGTCTTCCTTCACGCACGTGGATAATCGTGACAGGCGACTACTTTGGGAAGTAACTGCAGGTACTGTATATGTCATACCCAAGGGTGTACGTGACCCGGTGTCCAGTAAATTTCACGTAATATTGCGAGCAGCTTCGGTCAGAGCATGCTAACGGATGATGACACAGATACAGTTTGCTCAATTCTTCTGTCGTGACGTTTGCGTCAAGGTGCAAAACCAACGTATCCATGTATATGTTTTAACACGTAAGGACATCTCGATTGGGAGCTGCTGCGGTAGCCCATGAGTGCGGATAGCAAAGCCGCTATCGAGTAATAATTGAGGGCAATTTAATGAAATCCACAGATCGAAATCAAAAGCCGTCCATGACGGTGTCCTTCGTAGACGCTGTGCGACGCTTTGGCGCAAATGAAAAAAAATGTTAATGTTTCTTTTGTGACATGACGGCACAAATGAACCACCACAACGCATTGTCTCGTCGGATCTCGCTGCGTGCCTTGTTAACTTGTCTGATAGTGTGTTGATCTTGCTTGTCTAGTTGTATGTTCCGATGTACGATTTTAGAAATGCACTTTTGGCATCAAATGTTTATAACAACATTAAACCCACAATGTTCCGGAATTGAAAATCTAAAGCATGACTTTAGAAATGTCAATGTGCTTTCGCATCAAAAGTTTATGAGAACTTTATACCCATAAAGTTTCGGAATTGAAATCTATGCGCTTCGTAGATTCCGCGACCTCCGCGAGATACCGCGACGAGCCCGCTCGCTATCAAAACGTCCTTCAAACTTTGTGCTCGGAAGGGGCTCCTTGCGTTATGTGACTCCCGGTGCATGGGCGTTGCCGTGAAATCCAGCCCGAGATCATAGTGTACGCGCTGAGATGTCTTTTCGAGCGTGAAAAATACATTCTCGACAAATTCCAGAATGATTTCCGGCGCCGGGGGTTGTTTTGGTTGGTGGTGCATGAACAGCATGAAAAAATTTCGGGGGGGCTGAGGCCCCATAAGCCTCCCACCCTGGCTACGCCCCATGCTGCCAAGGGAAGGGAAGGGCAATCGAGGACGGCATAAGGCTAGGTGGGGCGATGACATTAGAAGTTTGCAGGGGCTAGTTGTATTCGGTTGGCGCAGGACAGGGGTAATTGGAGATCGCAGGGAGAGGCCTTCGTCCTGCAGTGAACATAAAATAGACTGATGATGAGTGCATCACCTTCGTTTGAACGAATGCAACCTACTAGAATGACGATACAATGCGCTGTTGCCTTATTCATAGATATTGACGGCTCGTGTCGCTTTTCCTCTTGCAGATGGTCGGTGTCGTGGTCACCTACACACTAGTACTGTACCAGACAAAGCTAGCGGCTCTCTCGTGGTCGCCGCCGCCATGTGCCATGGGCGCCAACTCTTCGCTGACACCGGTTCACTAGCCTCTGCAATCGTGGCATCATGTTGTGCGCTCACACGGAACAGCGTTAATGAGCACCTGCAAATTGGCGTCGTCCCAGAGTAAAATATTCTTAATAAAACTGCAGCTATAGCCAGGAAACAACCATATATGGCTTACATCTTTCTCTATATAAAAATGAAATGATAGCGAAAAGGAGCGGGAGCGGGACACGGACAACATAAACGACGACGACACGAGCGCTTACTCACAACTGTTTTTGAAGAAAGTGTCCATTCCTTAGCGAGTTACCTCCACTTTTCCGTATATCTGGGTTTATAGCTTTTTTCGTAAGCCGGTACCGAAGATAATGCAATAAAAACAGTGAAGCAGTCCGACGCTCCTCCCACTCCTCTCACGCGATAAAGTGTCGTGCGCAGTGACTCCGCCGCCACACTCTCACCAACTCGGGAAGACATTGTCTTTGATCGACTTCATCTAGGTTCAATCGGCTTCCAGCTTTTCATCATAATTGAAAGAAACACAGACGAGACAGGGGGCATCAGAACAGTAAGAGGTGAAGAAAGGGGTAACATGGAAGCTTAACAATGATTAGCAAACTATTCAGGAAACAAGACATTTGGTTGTAAAGAAAAGGAACACTTTAGCACTAAGCAAAATTGACGTAACCAATGTTACGCCTTTTGTTTAGAAGCGGTATGCCTTGATTACTTTACGATATGTCTGCTTACGGCGCCTATGCACAATGGTTGTGTTACGAAAACCACTGCCACACGCAACTGCACATGCACTGCAGTGTGCTACAAACGAGGAGTCGATGCAGTTTATAAATACTTTTGTTCCATTCGGAGCATGTTAATTATACATCGACCGCTTTGGTAGACTTATCTCCTGCGTGCTGCATGTTATGATCGACCTCTCAAGTGTCGGAAACATTCTGGCGTGCTTTCCCATGAGGAGACGATTTGCCTCGTCCCAGAAAAGGCTGTTAATTAGGATCAGCCTGGGCTTCGACCTCTCAAGTATGGGAAACATTCAATCGGGCATTCCCATGTTCCCCGAAAAAGCGTCACTCCTCTACGCCCTGAGCAGGCAAACAGGGGAGGACCCAAAGGAGAAGACACGAAGGGGAAGAGCTCGTCGACTTCACAACCTGACGAAGGCACTGACACTTCCACAAGTTCACCAAGTTTTTCGAGATGGCATCGATAACCACAAGACATCGAGTTAGGCAGAACCGCTCGAGACTCGGATCGAATCACAACCACGTACCAATGAAGTGAATACATTCTTTTCTACTTTCTTTTTCACCATCACGATGCCCGCCTTCGTCGTCGTTTCCTTATTCTTGCGGTGAAGACCCACCTCACCTGGTTGAGATCTTTTTCAACTGGTGCGAAATGGCTGTACTACATGGGACACACTTCGTGACTTGCTTCATCCCGCAATCCATACTTCACCTGCTTCACCCATGGTTCATTCTCTGCTGGTACTTTTGTAATCTTATACGCATCCCCAAAATTTTCAAGGGGCCAAAAAGAGCAACCTATCATTTTTCTGTAATTTAATTTATTCTTTCTTTTTTACGTCACAAAAAAATACACAACATCTGTCTAGACCAATAGCCAGTAGCTAGTAGCCAGTAGCCTGGCCAAGTACATCAATGTTGTGTTAGTGTAAGTAAGCTGTTTTATAAGGTAAATCGGTACAATATAAAATAACGATTACAGTTAATGCCTAATATACATTTAACAAGCGCTTCAGTAGTATATGAAGCAGGAAAGAAACGCCTGTAAGCATGTTGGGAGCTCTGTTTGGCGGTAGCAAGGAATCTACGTTTTGACAGCTTGAGAAAGGAGAGTCCACTTCAAAATCAAAGCAGGCTTGCCGAGTGGCTGCGGTGGCGCCCCAGTCGGGCAGCCGCTTCGGTTCCACGAAGCAGGGGGCAATGACCCCCACGGTGAGGCACGACGAAGTGACGGATGGTCGCTAAAAGCAAAATTGACTACACAAATAACATACAAATGGGGTTATTTTAACACGCTGATGTTGCCGAAAAATGTGGATACGCCTTCTTTGTGACACTGAAGGTATACATATTTTATTAAAAACGGCAATCTGTTGAAACGTCATGCACAAAATATGGCAGACGGAAAATGAGCAGCCTCTCTTATGTGAAGCGAAGTTCATTCTAATGTTTGGATCTGAGAAACTGTATTAGGCGTTCTCCATATACATTATTTGCTACTGGTAAGTTAAAATTTCAAGCTATAACACTTCTGGGGATGCGATCTAAGGAGTGAAATATTGGCACATGAAATGGATAGTTGTATAACAGAGGCTACGACCAAAACTGTTTTCAAGGAGTCAAATGTCAGCACCGCTAAGTTATTAAAGAGTGGCTTACTGGTATGACCACACCTAGATTTTGTAATCATTATGAGTGCTGGTTTTTGCAATTTTATTACAGGATTGAGATACATGTTTTGTACGTCCCACCCCAAGATTCGACGCAGTAGGACAAAACATTGTGTATCAATGTAAAATACGCAGTGAGGAATGCATCGATATCAAAGTAATTTCGTGTTTGTAAAAGAAGGAACCATCCAGATGCCAGTTTCGCACATGCATAGTCAATTTGATCCTTCCGTTGTAAATGGCAGTCCAACGTCCCTCCGAGATACCTGAAGACAGGTGTGCACTCAAGTGAACAGGAATTAATTTGAATACGAAAGTCAATATATAAATTTCGTCTGCGGGAGTGGAATAACAGGCAAGCACGAAAGCTTGCCTGTTATTATTATTATTATTATTATTATTAATATTATTATTATTATTATTGTTGTTGTTGTTGTTGTTGTTGTTGTTGTTGTTGACGTCGTCGTCGTCGTCGTCGTAGAAAGGATTTCTTTTTAACATAGCGCCGCTTCACATATTCAGGGACGCTATAACGTAAAACTATTCTAAACTTTTCTATTCCAATTCTGCTATCAGCCCTCTGCGATTGGTCAAAAACTTTTTTCGACCACCCCCCCACTTCACCTGTCTGCCACGCGACGTCACGAAAACCGCAATACCTCCCCATCTGATATGATGTGTACACACTGATTATGCATGATTTGACAGAAAAAAGAAAAACAGTTATTTCTGATTCGACCCCTTTTCACCAGTAGCGCTCGGCTATTGGTAAAAAGTTTTCGGGCTGCACCCACTTCACCTGCCTGTCACGCGACGTCACAAAACCGCACAAACTCACCCCGTCATAGTGACATGTACGCGATAAAGATGCATTAATATGTCGAACAAAACTGAATTTTTTTTCGGAATAGCCGCAGGCTGCCCCGTTCCGAAAGCAATAAAAGATGGCTGCCACCGATTGCTGAGACGCTGGCTACTCGCACCTGCCGGAGAGCATGGGCGTATTTGCGTATAATAAAACTTCTTGCGTGACCGTGTAACGTTTTCGAGCACTTTCGGCACGTTTACTACTTTATTCTGCCAACTCTTCTTTGCTGAGGGTCAGTTTTAGCGTCATTCTTAAGCTTCCGTTGCATGCCGCCGCGATTTTTGACCAGCCACCACAAGCTAAGTAAGGGAAAGCCGACCAATCGCAGACGCCGGCACCACCCTCTTCATCCGGTTATCGATTTTCAGTGCACTGGCTCTGCCCCAGTGAATCCCTCTCCACTTGAGCGTTCTCCTCGCCTCTTGTCAGCCAATTAGATACGACAAGCCGCTCAGTGTAGGCAATGTTATTAGTTTTTCAAGCAAACAAAAGTGACCTCCTATGAACGAGGAGAGCGTTTGATTGGTCCGTTCAGACAACCCTGCGGGTGACCGCCCGGTGCTTGCGTTGGTGGTTACGTAAATTTGGCGTCAGGAAATTGGAATAGAAACATATTGGAATAGTTTTACGTTATAGGGCCCCAGGCGTATTTATGGCAGAAGCGGACGTCACTTGATCGATAAGTGGGCACGGGATAGCGGCAACCATGCAGTCGCCGCTAAACCCTTTTTGCTTCTTCATGCAGTTCATCGTGCTCCTTGGAGTATGGCTGTATCCCTCGACCTGCGCATGTGCGGTTTCACCAGTGCTCATCTATAATGACTCACCGACACCATTGCCAGTCCTGCTATCTGACGCAAGTCAAGATCTTTGGTGCCAGCAAGTAATCCAGGGCGCCATCTTCATACCTTTGCACACGGATTCACAGCCGCCAGGAGCGACATCTCCCTTCTGGCTCTACTTAAGCAGCTGCCTTCGTCCGGCCACTTTCAGTGGGCACGGGATAGCGGCAACCATGCAGTCGCCGCTAAACCCTTTTTGCTTCTTCATGCAGTTCATCGTGCTCCTTGGAGTATGGCTGTATCCCTCGACCTGCGCATGTGCGGTTTCACCAGTGCTCATCTATAATGACTCACCGACACCATTGCCAGTCCTGCTATCTGACGCAAGTCAAGATCTTTGGTGCCAGCAAGTAATCCAGGGCGCCATCTTCATACCTTTGCACACGGATTCACAGCCGCCAGGAGCGACATCTCCCTTCTGGCTCTACTTAAGCAGCTGCCTTCGTCCGGCCACTTTCAGTGGGCACGGGATAGCGGCAACCATGCAGTCGCCGCTAAACCCTTTTTGCTTCTTCATGCAGGTCTGTGAAGCTCCGTCTCTTTACTCTAAACGTACAAGTAACGTCTGTCTGCTGCTTTTCCCGTGCCCAAGTGTATTTTTTGCCTCACTGTCTAAATGTGCGTTTGTTGCAAGGCTACTCATCCTATCTGGCGACGTTGAACTTAATCCGGGACCCGCAACTGACGCGCAGTACAAAGAACTTCTTGCAGCCATTTCTGCCCTTTCAGCAAAAATAGATTCACGACACACAGAGGTAATGAGTGGTCTCGCCGAATTAAAGGAAAAGCAAGCTCAATTAACTAATCAAGTTTCCGATTTAACCACTAGATTAACGACAGTTGAATCGCTTGTTGAATCACTTGAGCTTAACCCGTCGTCAGCTGACATACCTGCAGTTGTAGCTCACGCCGTTAAAACTGAAAATGCCTCCCTCCTGACACGTCTCGATGATCTGGAAGATCGCTCCCGCCGGGATAACTTAATATTTTATGGTATTTCTGACTCTCCTTCAGAAACATGGGCACAGTCTGAAAAATTGGTGTGTGAATTTTTGTCTCATCATCTTAAGTTTGAGGTCCCCGAGAATATGGTTTGTAGAGCCCACCGACTTGGCTCGTATACTGCTAATAAGACTCGCCCGATTATAATGAAATTTTCTTGCTCAAAACTATAGGATAAAATTCTGGCACTAAAATCTAATTTCAAATCCACCGGGGTATCTGTGGGCGAAGATTTCTGCCGAGCAACGCGCCAGTCTAGGAAAAAGCTGCTTGATTTTGCTAAGGCATCAGGACAGACATACTCAATACGGCTAAATAAGTTATTTTTGAACAAGAAGTGCTACGTTTACTGTTCTACCACTGACAATGTATGCGAAGTCAGCATGCCACGTGCAGCACGCTCTTCTGATCGGTCGCGTCAAGCTATCGAAGGAAATGGTTCGACATAGCTAGCACATGCGCAATCTAATAACACCATATCTGTTTTTGTCACTAACGTGCGAAGTCTACTAAATAAACGTGCTGCGGTGTCCTCGCTGATTGATTCATGTGCTGCTGACATAGTATGTCTCACTGAAACATGGCTCTCGGCTCGGATAAAAAATAGCGAAATTTTTGATTGTGAAAAACTGTATTCATGTTATCGCTGCGATCGTGGTGTGCGATCAGGTGGATGTGTCTTGATTGCGGTTACTGAAACGCTCACATCGAGCTCAGTTTCCATAGAAACGCCACTTGAACTTGTTTGCGTGCGCGTTGTACTCGACAACAGAGATGTTATTTTTTGCACATGCTATCGCCCTCCTACTGCTTCGACGTCATTTTGCGATGACCTTCACGACGCATTGAACAAATTAATTGTCAGATACCCTAACGCTCCCCTTTTTCTTCTTGGTGACTTCAACTTTCCCGATATCATTTGGCGTAACGACACGGCAACGTCCCAGTCTTCTCAGAGTACCCAGTTTATAAACACTTGTTTGGATTTCCACTTCACCCAGCTTGTACTGAAACCAACGCGCGTGTCTGCCTCCTCATCTAACATACTAGATCTGATTCTCACTACGAACCCTGACACAGTTTCCCCAATTCTTTACATAAAAGGCGTAAGTGATCACCTTGCACTCACTTTTCATATCAATACACGGGCTCCTGTGAAGAAAACTACGAAGGTGATCCGCGATTACAGCAAAGCCGACTTGGCTTCCATTACCACTGAAATGGAAAATTTCGCAGCTTCTTACATCGCTAATTGCGATCAGCGCTGTGTTCAAGAAAACTGGTGCATTTTCAAAAATAAATTGTTGTCATTAATCGAACGTTTCGTACCGCAAAGAACAGTCTCTTGCAAGCCACGGTCCCCTTGGTTCAACCCCTTTCTGAAGCGACTACGTAACAAAAAAAAGCGGTTGTTTCGTCGCGCAAAAGCTTCATGCAGTGACGTTGCTTGGTCCGCTTACTACCTCACTGAAAGTGACTACAACACAGCCGCCGCTAGTGCGAAACAGCATTTTTATTCTGTTACCCTTCCGTCCATCTTGCAAACTAATCCTCGTAAATTCTGGACCATAGTTAACGGTACTCCAAGCAAAATAATCCAATTAACATACCCAAACGATCAACCTGTTGCTCCTGAAGAATGCTGTAATGTATTTAATGATGTGTTCTCTTCACATGTTACCACAATGCCTAGTGGATTACCGGTTTTATCCAATTCTGGTTTTTCGCCCATGGATCCAATCTCTATTGACTGGGTTGGTGTTAGCTGCCTAATAAACAATCAAAAAACGTCCTCCTCTGCCGGCCCAGACTGCCTGAACTCAAAAATTTTGAAGTGTACTGATGTATTTTCTGCTGTTATCTTGTCACACATTTTCACTCAGTCGTTACAGCAGTCTGTTCTTCCAAACGACTGGTGCGTGGGAAAGGTGATTCCAGTTCATAAATCAGGTAACACACACTTACCCAGCAATTAAAGGCCTATCTCACTAACTAGCATTTCATGTAAAATTCTTGAGCATATAATATATTCACATTTGGCTGAGTTTTTAGAATCAAACTCCTTTTTCAACCCCTGTCAACATGGTTTCCGTAAGTTCTTTTCCTGTGAAACACAGCTCTTAACATTTACTAATGATCTCTTTGCAATTTCTGATCTAGGTACCGACATTGACTGCGTATTTCTTGATTTTGCGAAGGCCTTTGACTCTGTGACCCATGATTTACTTCTGCTTAAGCTGTCTCAACTTAACTTGGACGCAAATGTACTCGAGTGGATAAAAAACTTTCTTTCTAACAGGACGCAGTTTGTAAACGCTAATAACTGTAATTCTCGGTTTTCTAACGTACCAGCAGGTGTTCCTCAAGGGTCAGTCCTGGGTCCACTTCTCTTTCTAATCTATATTAACGATCTTCCGAACTGCGTTCTTTCCTCTTCCATAAAGCTTTTCGCGGATGACTGTGTTCTCTACCGTAAAATTACTAATCCTTCAGATTCCCAAGAGCTGCAGGACGACCTTAACCGCGTAATTGAGTGGTGTTCTAATTGGTGCATGCAACTAAATTCAAATAAATGCAAGGCCATGCGTATATCTCGTAACACTGCCACGCACACCTACTTTATTAATGGTGCACCTGTGACGTCAGTTAGCTCTTACAAGTATCTCGGCCTTCACATATCAAATAACCTTTCTTGGCACTCGCATATTGACTATGTTACTAAAAACGCTAATAGCATGCTTGGTTACTTACGCCGTAATTTTAGCTCTGCCCCTTCTTCCCTGAAGCTAACTCTTTATAAAACTTTAGTTCGCTCCAAATTGGAATATGCTTCAGCCATTTGGGATCCGACTCAGCCGTCATTAGTTTCTTCTCTTGAAAGTATTCAAAACCGCAGTGCACGCTTTATATTATCTAATTATTCTCGCTATGCAAGTATTTCTTCAATGAAACGAACTCTTAACTTACCTGATCTTTCGTCACGCCGCAAATATTCCCGTCTCTCCCTTTTTCACAAAGTTTTTCACTTGAACCCCCTTTTAAAAGAGACCCTTCTTACCCCTCCGTCATATATTTCTGCCCGCACTGACCACAGCCTTAAAATCGGGGTGCCATTATGCCGTACTAACCGGTACAGTGACTCATTCATCCCCAGGACAAGCACGGACTGGAATCGCCTTCCCGCCTCAATCGCACTCATCACCGACCCTACTAACTTCAAAACCGCCGTTCAGAATGCCTTTTGTTAATATCTTTTGTAAATTTTTTGTTAATACTTGTTTGTATTTTTTATTTTTTACTGCATTACTTCTTGTTTTGACTCCACTCCTTTCTGTAACGCCTTCGGGCCTTGAAAGTACGTGAAATAAATAAATAAATAAATAGATAAGTCACAATGTCCATGTAGCTAATCAAAAAAGATTCACTAATTAACTTAATGAGTATTTTTAATATTAATAGTATTTTCAAATTTTAATAGGTATTCACTTTAGGGCAGATGTTGCACTTCTGAAACTGAAGCCGAGCAAGGTTGAAGTCATGTTTTCCAAGCAGAAATCCCAAGTCTGGCACCACTTCCGAGACATGCTGCCCTGAAGTGGCGCTACGAAACACATCAAGGTTCCAGTTAAGTTTCCACAGAGTGTGCGCCAAGCAGTTCAAATTGATCTTAACAATAACTTAAATGCATGTTTAGCTTATGTGGAGGCGGTTATCTCGAGAATGGCGTTAGTCTTGGGATTCCTGCTGAGTAGATAATACTTTTGTACTGGGCTTTGATTTTGCAATTGCACAATGTGCCTTACATTGGACGATTGCGATTTGTCGCGCAAGTAAGTCGTCCATCTCTTCAGGTAATCCACCGCAACGGGCTGAATTGAGCTGTGTGCTCCAGGCGACATTAAAAAAAAGTTGTTCGAATTTAAAAAAAAACGTAGCATACGGATATAAAGTAAATCTTCTCTGGAGTTTCTTCAATTTCTCAGTTTTGGCTTCAACCATGCTGTTTTCAAAACGCAAGAGAGAAAGACATGGTATATAGTGTGCACATCAATGTTAAATCATCAGAAATGATACTACTTTTTATACTTAGCACGCTGTTTCAAATGACAGCTTTATTATAATAATAGCGTGGTGTATAAATTTATACTCAGTATTATGTTTTTTCTGCACGATTCAATATGTTCCCTAAATGTCAGTGAAGGCTTCACTTACCAAGGAGAATTTGGTGAAGAGCACTCCAGCGAGATTGCCGAGCATGGATTGGTGGTGATATTTCAGCCTTTCACGGGTGCGATATGAAATAAAGTTACACTGTATGCATCCTTTATTTAACCTATTTAACTTTCTCAATCATGAGGCATTTCACTCAGGCCGACCTCTCCACCTTTCTGCCATTAAATATATCTCTCTCTCTTCTCACACATGCCTAAGCTAACATTTTCAATTCTAATCAGCATGAGGAAAAATATTTCCATATTCTTGTTGCAGGAAAATGGATTCAAATATAAAAGAGAGAGAGAGAGAAGGGAAGATGGAAAGGCAGGGAGGTTAACCAGACTGAGTCCAGTTTGCTACCCTACACGTGGGGAGGGGAATGGGGAGTGAAAGAGGGAGAGGGAGAACTTAGGTGTAGGATGTCTATAGTCGGGCACTCAAGTCTGTTGCCCTCAGGTAGCGAAAAAGCGCTCGAACTGCTTTCTGGGCCAATGAACTGTGAGTCCAGGCTCCCAAGATCTTCGCTTCCGTAAATGGCCTGTCATCCAGTCTATTTAAGGCACACTGGAGAGTCTCACGTTGATTATCGAAGCGAGAACAGTGGCACAGAAGGTGACTGATGGTCTCTTCACACTTGCACTGAGCGCACATTGGTGAATCCGCCATTCCAATACGATAGCTGTAGGAGTTGGTGAATGCTACTCCTACCCACAGCCGACACAGCAGTGTTGCGTCACGTCGTGGAAGGTTCGCTGGTAATGTAAGTTTCAGTGATGGGTCGAGCCTGTGTAAACGGCACTTAGAGTTCTGTGGTGTATGCCAGCAACCTAACGTGATTGTACGAGCGAGACTGCGAAGCTCTCTTGCAGCGTCGACTCTGGATAAAGGTATAAGGAGTGTCGGTGAGCCAGCCTGGGCACGTCGGGCAGCGTCATCGGCGAGGTGATTACCAACGATGCCACAATGTCCCGGCAGCCACTGAAATATGATATCATGTCCTCTTTCAGATACGTAATGGCAGGTTTCGTTGATTTGTGACACCAGTTGTTCATAATTGCCACGTCGTAAACTTCGCAAGCTCTGGAGGGCTGCATTCGAGCCACAAAATATTGCCCATTTGTTGGGCGGTTCTTTTTCAATGTATTCGACAGCAGCGTGAAGAGCGGCCAGTTCAGAACCTGTAGATGTCGTTACGTGTGAAGTCTTAAACTTGATGACGACCGATTGAGATGGTAGAACAACGGCGCCCGTAGAATTTTCCGAGACGGAACCATCCGTGTAAACATGAATGTGGTTAGCGTATGAACAATGCAGAAGTTCCAATGTGATCTGCTTGAGAGCCGCGGTGGTCAGGCTAGCTTTCTTCACTATTCCTGGAACAGCAAGGTACACAGGAGGCTTCTTCAAGCACCACATAGGGGATGGCGTTCTTGTTGTGGGTGAGTGCCTCAAAGACAAAGAGTGCCGGTTAGCCGCAATTGATCTGGAGAACGCTGCCTTGGGTTTTTTCTCAGGCAAGCGAGCGAGATGGTGGTCAGGGACTCTGGATATATGGCGAACATGCGCCCGGAGTGCGTCGATATCTATGTAGGTCCTTAATGGGTGGTCTCTCGCGGTGGCAATTGTTGCCACGGTTGAAGCATTTCGAGGTAGCCCCAGACAAGTTCGACGGGCTTGACCTTGAATGCTCTGTAGGACATGGATGTTAGTTTTGTTAGCATTGGACAGCACTGGTGTGCTTTATCGCAAGTATCCTAGGAAGAGCGTCCTGTATAGTTGAAGCATAGATGCCACGGATGTGCCCCACGTTTTACCGGCAAGAAACCTTAGTATATGGGAGATAGAAGTAAGCCTCTTCTTCAAGTATGTGATGTGGGGGCTCCATGAAAGGTGTCTGTCTATAATAACGCCTAGGAATCGGTGAGTTTTTGCGTAGGAAATGGGTTGGTGGTCAATAGAAATGGGGTACCAGGTCATGGGCTTGTGGGTAACGCACTTCTCGGTGGAAATGCTGAGGCCTTGCGCACGCAGGTACGATGATGTTAGGGTCACTACTTTTTGGAGCCGTGCACGCACCTGGAGACGTGTAACTGCCGAGGCCCATGTGCATATGTCGTCAGCATATATGGAAAGGTTTACTGTATGTGGTAGAACGTCGGCAAGGCCAAGGATTACAAGGTTGAACAAAGTGGGGCTAAGAACCCCACCCTGAGGGACGCCACGGTAAGTGTAATAATCAGCAGTTCGGCCATCTGCACTGTGCACAAAGAAGGATCTTTTGAATAGATAGCTCCGAATCCACCGAAACATGCGTCCACCAATTCCATTATTTTCCAGGGCTTCAAGGATGGCTTCATGCGTTACATTATCATAGGCGCTTTTCACGTCGAGGAATAGTGCAACCGATATACGCTTGTGGTGTTTTTCTTGTTGCACAGACGTGACTAGGTCGATGACGTTGTCAATCGAGGAACGGCCTCTTCTAAAACCAGCCATGGCATCGGGATATACGTTGTAGCGCTCAAGATACCATTCTAGGCGGGTGAGAATCATTCTTTCCATGACCTTCCCAACACAGCTGGACAGCGCAATGGGTCGGTAGGATGTTAGGTCAAGTGGCGACTTTCCAGGCTTCAGGAGTGGTATCAAGCGGCTGGACTTCCACCGCTCAGGAACGACGCCATCATTCCATGACTGGTTATAAAATTCCAGAAGTCTGCTTCGGACATCTTCACCTAGGTGGCATAAAGCAGCGTAGGTGATGCCGTCTGGTCCTGGCGACGATGAGCGCCTGCATGAGGCCAGAGCAGCGTCCAATTCCTCAAGTGAGAAGGGCACATTCAATTCTGGGAAGCGTGTCGCAGGAACCTCACCCAGAATTTCGCTATTGATGGTGACCACACTGCCCGCAATCTTCACACAGAAGTCTTCGGCTATATCGACCTGTGAGCAGCCTTGATGGAGGGCTAGTACTGAGAATGGGTGTCGTTGCTGTGGAGACGAGCCAAGGCCGCGCACCGTCCTCCATATGATAGACAGTGGCTTGCGGGGGTCAAGTGATTCGCAGAACGTCCGAAAAGCAATGTGAAAGCAACGGTCCTGGCAAAAGTAATACTGAAAGCCACTCTGCTGTGTGAGGAGGCAGAACTTAGTAGACGGACTCGCATGCGACGCTGCATGTGTGTATCAACATGGCCCCATGCTTGCGGTTGCCAGGGCACCAGTACCCGGGATTTATTGAGCAGTTGTTTTATACAGTAAAATGGGGCAACACACCTCAGATGGTCATGCCACGATATACAGAGAAGTGGGACTACGCCCCCTCAGCTTATCATCCATAGGACACGTGTCAGACGCGATACCATACATCCTCTTTCGTTACGAGAAGGAAAATGATATAAACAGCGCAATTAAATTAAATTATGGGGCTCTACGTGCCAAGACCACTTTCTGATTATGAGGCACGCCATAGTGGAGGACTCCGAAAAGTTTGACCACCTGGGGTTCTTTAACGTGCACCTAAATCTAAGTACATGGGTGTTTTTCGCATTTTGCCTCCATTGAAATGCGGCCGCCGAGGCCGGGATTCGATCCCGCGACCTCGTGCTCAGCAGCCCAACACCATAGCCACTGAGCAACCACGTCGGGTCATAAACAGCGCAATAATTTACAGATGTGGTATAGTGATGACTCCCGAGGTTACACATTTGTAACGAATGTAAAGCATATAAACTTTGACACAGCGTGTTTAAGAAATCTCTTCGAAGTTCTGATCATACTTGAGTCGTCGGGGTGGTCTTGCTTGCCTCAGGGACCTCCTCGGGGCTGGTGTAGGTGCCGATCTGTCCGCAGTTGCCGTAACACTGGCTGGCGTTGGCGGCACACTGTGGAACATGTCCGCAGCTGTCGTAATACCACTACTCGGCGCTGCGTCGTCGCTGTGCTGAGCAGATGTCGAGCACTCGGGTTCCGCGTCGCTACCGTTGGGAATGAAGTCACGTTGGAATGCCTCCCCGGTCGGTAGTAAGTGTTTGCGATTGCGCCGAAGGGACCGCCCCTCCGGCGTGATGACATGGTACTACCTTGGATACGTTGATGGTTTCAGAACCTGTGCTTTCGTGGCCCACGTGCCGGTCTGGACTCGCACGACATCGCCTTCGTGGAGCGGTGCTAGTGGCTGCGCAGAGGTTTGAAGCTGACGGTGCTTGACAACTTGGTGGGCTGGTCCACATTCGAGGGCAGGCAGGTGTTCGTAGTTGGCGGCCTTAGCGTATCGTGTCAGACGCGATACGCTAAAAAAGTTAAATTATGGGGTTTTACGTGCCAAAACCGCATTCTGATTATGAGGCACGCCGTAGTGGAGGACTCCGGCAATTTCGACCACCTGGGGTTCTTTAACGTGCACCTAAATCTAAGTACACGGGTGTTTTCGCACTTCGCCCCCATGGAAATGCGGCCGCCGAGGCCGCATGTATATATATATATATATATATATATATATATATATATATATATATATATATATATACATACAGTAAAAGCTCGTTAATTCGAACCGCAAGGGGAAGCCGCTTCAGTTCGAATTAACGAAAGTTCAAACTAACGAAAGTGAAGGAGAGCAACAGTACACTGCGACTTGGAAGCAGTAGGGAATGTCAGAAATTTGGCGAGTCAGAAAGTGATGGCGTGTGCCGCGGGCACACGTCATCTTCAAATCGAAGCTCTGGGTCCGACTGTGCCACACCACCGATGTCCACCGAAACGAACGTTAGCCGAGGCTTAACACCATCACAATGAATCGCGACGGCCGATACCTCCTAAGCTGAAAACAGAGGTGCACAACCGATGAAGACTGCCGAGACAAAGACGCCGAACATGTGAAGGTGGCGAAGGCCCTGATTCTTTGGTTCTTGATTGCAAGCGCAGCTGCGACGTACTTGATTCGCTGTGTTTTGGCGCTTGCCGTGCCATCTCCGCACAACATTAGCAGCTGTACAAGATTTGCAAAGCCTCCGAGATTCGCAACGGGCAAGAAGTCTCGGAGGTTATGTAGAACGGAGAGGCGGCAGCCGCCGCTGCCTTCTGGCTGACCCCGCGTCGGTTAGATTTTTTTCCGATTTTGCCATCTCTCGCCATTCTCTCCGTTTAGGAGGCAATACAGCCTTGTGTGTAGGCAGTAGGCGCGTTTCTCTGGCCGTATGCCAGGCGAGCGTAGTTCGAATTATCCGTGAGGGAACCTTCTCGCGTTCGAATTAACGGACTTTTTTATACATAGACTTCTGTGGAGCTTGGCCGGACCAAATCGTACAGTTCGAATTATCCATAAATTCGAATTATTGAAGTTCGAATTAACGAGCTTTCACTGTATATATATATATATATATATATATATATATATATATATATATATATACATATTGTCACAAGCTGTCATGAACCACGCTTGCCGCGCAGACAACCAGATGAAAGAAAGAAGAGGACGACGTTAGCCAAGCTGCCGTGAGACCGCTCTTCAACAACCGCGCCTATCAACCAGATTCATCTGGTTCTGCAATAAACACCTCGTGTGTATCATTTGGTGGAGGTGCGAGGTAACTCCCACGACCTACAACGGAGCCACCAGCACAAGAGCTACGCCGAAGCCGTCGCCTCGCCGGACTTTCGCCGTCGCGCTCAATCATGGCCACAGAGCACAATACCCTCACCAGCAGTGCCTCGGCGACCCCAGTCCCTATCCAGCACTACCGAGAGCAACGCACGTTCTCGACGAAGGCAGAGGAAGATGTGGATGAGTGGCTAACCCATTACGAAAGGGTAAGCCAATACAATAACTGGAACGCTGCCAGTCAGCTTAGGAACGTTGTTTTTTTCTTGGCCGGCACGGCGTTGGTATGGTATGACAACCACGCGGACATGCTAACTACATGGACACGCTTCGTTGAGGAGATCAAAAAGTGTTTCGGTGACTCGGACGCAAAGAGGAAACGTGCGGAACTCACATTAGCCCAGAGAGCTCAGGTACCCGGCGAGACTTGCACTACCTATATCGAAGAAATGTTGAAGCTGTGCCGAACCGTCAACCCTCAAATGACAGAGGAAGATAAAGTGGGGCACGTGGTAAAAGGAATAGCGGAAGACGTGTACAACTTCCTCATTGGTAAAGAGAACTTGCACACTGTATCAGAACTGATACGGCACTGCCGTACGTTCGAGGCGCTGAAAACTCGCCGAATTACACCAAAGTTTGGACGGCTGGCCAATGTAACGACTGTACCAACATGCCCAACCATGGCCAGACCGGATAGTAAGCTCATCGTGTGGCAGTGGAACTGCGCCAGCTTTCGGAGGCGCAGGCCTCAACTGGTGCAGTTCATCAAGGCCCGGGAGCCGCAAGAGAGGCCCCACGTCATTTTGCTACAGGAAACGGGAATGGAAACGATTTCCCTCCAGGGGTACCGAGCTGTCTCCTCGTTGGCGGAGAACGGGCTCGGCATCGCGATACTTATTGCAAATAAGTGCGCCTTCCAGGAGCACGATCTCCGTCTTGGCAACACCAAGCTGGAAGCGTTGCTCGTCGAGATCATACCAAACAGTTGGCTCAAGAACAGCGTCTACGTTATCAATGTGTACTGCTCGCCTAGGGACAACCGGCAGACCTTCTACAGCCTAACAACCAAGGCATCGTCCAAGGCGAGGGCGACGCCGCTCGTTCTGGCTGGAGATTTCAACGCGCCGCACGCAGCCTGGGGCTACGTGAGAAGCATTCCCAAAGGCTGCAGACTCCTGCAGGCAGCGACTGACAGCTCCCTAGAACTGATAACCGACCCCCATTACCCCACACGCATGGGAAATTCGGTCTCGAGAGACACCACCCCAGATCTGGCCTTCGTCAAGAACGCGCCGGGAGCAGAGTGGCACAACTTACAAGAGAACCTGGGAAGTGACCACTACATCGTGGAAATCTCCCTACCGGTCAGCGCGGCCCCGCAGAGGTCCTTCGAAATAGTCGACTGGGACGCCTTCCGAAAGAGAAGGAAGGACGACCACGAGAAATACGAGTCGTTTGCGGACCTCGTGGCGCAGCTCAAGAAGGATGTAGCTGCGGTCACCAGGACCGTTGAAACAGACCTCAAGCTCGATCGCATGGACGCTCGATTGGCGCACCTGCTCGAAGCCAAGAATTCCCTCACGGCCAGATGGAAGACGCAGAAGCTGAATCGCAACCTCCGGAGGAGGATTGCGACCCTCAACCGCGAGATCGAATCGCACTGCAAGGAGCTCGGCCAGCAGCAATGGAACGAAGTGTGCGCGTCCGTCGACGGCCAGATGCGTGCGGGAGGCAAGTGGAACCTCCTCAAGCAGTTATTGGACGACACCCAGTCTAAGAGAAACCACACTCTGGCTATCGACAGGCTGGTCCACAAGCTTAATAGCGAAGGCGCCTCTATGAACGAAGTGATGGACGAAGTCGCGCGTCGCTACCTCCCCATCGGGCAGTCCGGGCCAGAAGATTACCCGGCCTATGGCGGCAAGGCGGACGAGGAGCTCGACGCCCCCTTCTCCGTCTCGGAAGTCAGAGCGGCCCTTCAAGGCCTCATCGGAAGATCGGCGCCCGGGCCGGATGGAATCTCGAACAGACTCCTTCGAAATTTAGACGAAGGCTCGATCGAACTGCTCACCAAAGAAATCAACAATGTCTGGGAGGTCGGCATCGTACCGGATGCCTGGAAGGAAGCCTCGGTGATCCTAATTCCGAAGCCGGGCAAGACACCAGCCATAGACAGCCTGCGACCGATTTCGCTCACGTCTTGCGTGGGCAAGGTGGCGGAGCATGTCATCCACAACAGAATATCGAGGCATGTCGAGGAACGACACCTCCTCCCGCCGAATATGGTCGGCTTCAGACCCTCCCTGTCCACTCAAGAGGTCATGCTGCTGATCAAGAGGCAGATAGTCGACGTGGTCACGAGAGACGTCCGAGGCATCTTGGCGCTGGACATCGCCAAGGCCTTCGACACGGTCAAGCACAAGCACGTCCTCGACTCTGTGACGAGATTGAACCTCGGCGAACGCTTTCACGCGTTCGTGAGCTCTTTCCTAAGGGATCGCAAGGCCACGATCAAATTGGGCCAGGTCAAGTCGGACGGATACGCGCTGGGAGCCTGCGGCACGCCGCAGGGTGCGGTGTTATCTCCACTGCTTTTCAACATCTCCATGAGAGACCTATCAGTCCGACTCGACCGAATCGGGGCCGTCAATCTCAATCACGCTATCTACGCGGACGACATCACCATCTGGTGCGGCGGTGGGTCGGACGCAGCGGTGGAGCGGGCCCTGCAAGAGGCCTTGCAAGTCATGGAAGAATTCCTCGAGGGCACGGGACTCGTCCTCTCGCCGACTAAGTCGGAACTCTTGCTCTATCGACCCGACAGAAAAGGCCGCAAGTTCGACACGACGCTGGACCAAGTACCGATCGAACTCAGAACGAAGACGGGTCAGCGCATCCAGAGGGTGGATTCTCTCAGAGTGCTCGGACTGGTCCTCAATGCAAAGGGCAACAACGCGCAAACGATCGCGCGCCTGAGTGCGAAGACGGAGAACATGCTCAGACTCGTTTCGCGAGTGACGAGCAGGAGGGGGGGCATCAGCGAAGCCAACCTCATAAGGATCTACCACGCCTTCCTTATGAGCCATATCAACTACGTGGCTTCTGCGCTAAACTGGTCACGTTCGGAGGAGAACAAGATCGACGCACTCATGAGGAAGAGTATCAAACGAGTCCTCGGCATCCCCATGACGACCAGCACGGAGAAGTTGATGCAACTCGGGGTCCACAACACCCTGAGCGAAGTCGTCGAAGCGCAGAAAACGGCACAGATCGTTCGCCTCTCTACCACCAAGGCCGGCCGCCGAATACTCGAGATGGCGGGTCTGGCAGCCATGGCCGAGGAGTCGTGCGCCGTCTATACAACGTTCGACGGCGTCCGTCGCAGAGCAAGTCGCAGTGGCGCTGGCTCTGTGCGAACCCGGGCGCACGCATATCTTCACGGACTCCAGGTCGGCGGCGATGGCCTTTCTCGCCGGCTCTGTCTCGGCCGAGGCTGCGGCGGTGCTGAGGACGCGCAAGACAGGCACGGCCCGTCATGTCATCACTTGGTTCCCGGCTCACATGGGCCGGAACGTCTCCCCCGGCTCGATCAACCCTAATGAGCTGGCCCACGACCAGGCGCGAGGTCTCATCAACCGCGCCAGTCCGAGGGGCCCGGCTTCGCAGGGGATCGACCGAACCACGGACCCGCTGCTTACTTTCCACGAGATCACTACTCATTACCAGCTGGGACGCAGACAGTATCCGGCTCCTCACCCGAAGCTGGGCAGACCCCAGGCCTCGGTGCTGAGAATGCTGCAGACGGGCTCCTTTCCGTCTCGCTCGAGGCTGAGCCACTACACTCCAGGTGTGGATCCCCGCTGCCCAGACTGCGGCGAGGAACGGTCGACCTTGAACCACATGCTGTGGCAATGTTCTGCTTTGCGCCACTCGCCTTTAAACCGGCAAGAAGACTGGGATGAAGCCGTCAAGAGCAACGACCTTCAAGTCCAGCTTCGGGCTGTCCAAAGGGCCTGCGACAGGGCTGAAGATCACGGTCTTCCGCCCCCGGCGCAGGTGCGGCCCGCGACTACGACACGGTAGTCCCTTAGGACCAATTAAAGTTTCTTGTCTGTCTGTCTGTCTGTCTGTCTGTAGCAAGTGTTGACACGAGTCCTCCGCTCCCATACCTTTCGTCCGCCATCCGCCAGATAGTCCGCGAGGAGCTCCAGCGACATGACGAACAGGCACGTTATGCGGCGCCACGTTGCAGCTCCTCCGTTTTCTGAGACACTCTTTGGAACCCCCTTCGGCTACTTGGAACGACTCGGGGAACGTCGCGGATCTTAACGGCTCCAGAGACGAACCGCATTACATTACGACCGAACCACCACGCAATGATTCGCCCCCTCAACGTTTTGATCCACGCCCACGCAACTTTCGTCCACGAAGACTCGCCGCTACCTACGACTTTCAAGGGGAAGAGCCTCGTTACCCTCAACCGATGTCTTCGGCAGAATACTTCAACCCGCATTCTGAAGTTCGCCCTTCGCCACTGTGTTACTGCTGCGGCATGCCTGGCCATATAGCTAGGTACTGTAGCCGACGCCGAGCATCAAACTACGGATCGTCAGCGCCGACTATGCGGTCTAGCGGTCGTACACTGCGCACTGTCAGGATTGGGGGCTCAATCCCATCGTCCGTGGTCCTTTGCCAAGATTGGAGTACGGCATGAATTCGAAGGTAGCTGGCCCATGCCGTCGTCCAACTTATTTACGCTGAGATCGTTGATGAAGTGAAGAACTGTTTCTCATCGAGAACGAGGAAAAGGGTTTATTTACAGAAACTAAATCAGTCTAACATGACTGCTTGAGAAAAAGAGTATTAGTCCAACAGGACTGCATGAGAGAAGTGACTCAGTCTAACATGACTGCTCAAGAGAAGTGTCCTCAGCATTCGCACAACCACAGTTTTTATACACTCGATCCGCCGGTCCTACGACGCGGCGACTGTTCGTTTACTCATCACCAACTCGCCGCTGCTCTGCAGACCAGTTTACGTACACAAAGGCAACCGCGCTCTGTACACAGAGGCAACCGCGCGGGGTGCCGTTCCGGGAACTATCGGAGCCGATCCAGGGTCGCTCGTTGTTCTGCGCCACTCCGAAGCGTGAGACGCACCAAAATACGTCGTCCCCACGGCAGCTTGTCCATGCGTGTCAAATCAGCTCCGCGTTGGGGAACTCCGGAATCATTGTTCACACACGCCGAACTAGTCCCGTCACAATGTCGATGGGGCGGGTGGAAGGCGGCGGATTCCAGCGCAAAGGCCGCTTCTTTGAACGCCTCCCAGCTGCAGCGACGGAGAGGGAGAGGTGCGCGTCGTGTCGCCCTGTCGTAACTGTGTGGCAATCTTGTTTCGCAGCCCGCCATTCTTGACAGCGCCTCCATGGCCCGGAAAGTCTCGACTGTCTAGCGCTGACAACCGCTAGGCAGGAAGAGAACGGCTGCTAGTCAGGGCGGGATTGATGTCTTGGCTCGCAGCGACCACTTGTGCATTGATGTCACCGCCCCAAAACATCCAACAAGGACAGGCAACTGCAAAATGAACCCCACAACACGGCTCTGCGCCGAGATGACGCGCATTGGCTCTCACTTTAGACTCGCTAGGCTTCAAAAAAAAAAAAAAAAACAACAACATAAGTGCAGAAACAAAAAAAATGCTACATTTCGCTATGCCAATTTCTGAAGCAAATTCCTGCTGACACATCCAGCAATCATGGAGGGAATCCTGCTAAATGAGAGGGGATCTTCTTCGCTTAATAAAAGTTAACACTAGTAACCCTAAAATTTAGGCGGGACCCTCAAACGCAGAATTCAAATTAGCCTGCTCAAACCATCCGCATTGCTATGCAACTTTCCCTTCTTATATCTAACGGAGAAGTTGTACTCTTGGAGAGTGAGGCTCCATCGGAGCAAGCGGCCGTTTTTGTGTGACATTTGATTGAGCCACGTCAGAGGACAGTGGTCGGTCTCGAAGATGAACTTCGTTCCGTACAAGTAACACGACAACTTCTGGGCGGCCCAAACCAAACAAGCGCATTCCTTCTCTGAAGCGCTGTAGGCTTCCTCTCTTACATTTAGTTTACGGCTGGCGTAGAGGATAGGATGCTCCTCGTTATCGTCGCCGACCTGACTAAGTACCACGCCCATACCTCTGTCGCTTGCGTCGCATTGAACTATGAATTCCTTTGTGTAGTCTGGCGCGCGAAGCACAGGGCGAGAAACCAACAGCGTTTTCAAACTTTGGAAAGCGTTCTCTTTGTCCTTATCCCAGTGTACGTTACTCGGTGCTCCCTTTCGGAGGGCGTCTGTTAATGGACTTGCCAATTGTGAGTAATTCGGAATGTACCGTTGATAGTACCCCACAAGTCCCAAAAATGAACGAAGGTCCGTTTTCGGGCGCGGCTGAGAAAATTCTCCAATCGTAGCTATTTTCAGCTCAGCCGGCCGTCTCATGTCCTGACCGACAACATGGCCCAGATAAGTAACCTGCGAACAACCAAACCTACACTTTTCCGCTTTCATCGTTAAGTCGACTTTAAACGTACGAAGCCTCGCATTTTTGTCGTAATAGAATTTGGCGTTCCTTTGAGCTATTTCCATGTTCTTTCCGACTAGTTCTTGGGTTGCGCTTAGCCGTTCCAGTAAATTTAGCACGTATTCAACCACTGTTGAACTCTCCCCTCTTTCCTCCCACATCTCTCTTAACATTCTCAGTGGAGAACGGAGTGTCCTCCCATACACTAGTTCTGCTGGTGAGAACCCTGTCGCTTCATGTGGAACCGTTCGCAAAGCAAACAAAGTTGCCGGCAGACAGTTCTCCCAGTCCTCCTTGTGCTCGTAACAGAGCGCACGCAAAACTCGCTTAAGCACCGAATGCCACCTCTCTACACTGTTTGACTGAGGGTGATAGACAGAACTGTGTATTAACTTTACCCCGCACTTTTGCAAGAATGTGGAAGTCAGTGCGCTCGTGAATACTGACCCTTGATCTGCCTGAATTTCGGCTGGAAACCCAACTCGTGCAAACACTGTCAAAAGCGCGTCTACTACTTCGGTGGAGCTGAGCTCTTTCAAAGGGATTGCTTCTGGAAACTTGGTAGCCGGACACAGCATGGTAAACAAGTACCTGTAGCCTGATTTTGTTTTTGGAAGAGGCCCCACCGTGTCTATTACAAGTCGTCTGAAAGGCTCTGTTATTAAGGGCACTACCTTCAGTGGAGCTTTCCAAGTCTCTCCTGGTTTACCAGAACGCTGGCAGGCGTCGCATGATCTTACAAAGTTTTCTACATCTTTGAAACAGCCAGGCCAGTAGTATTCCATAAGCAATCTTTCCTTTGATTTGTTTATGCCTAGGTGGCCGGACCACCCATTTCCATGACAAAGACTCAAAAGGTCCTCCCTATACTTAGTAGGTATGACTAACTGATCTAAAATCCTACCCTTTCGATCTCTGTAATGCCGATACAACAATCCTCCTCTCTCATGTATCGTTACGTTGCGCCTAGCAATGCCTTCTTTAGCTGTGTCACGTAATCTAGCTAAGCTCTCATCATTCTTTTGCTCAGCTGCCAGTGACTCTCTATCCACGCGTAAGAGTTGATCAAAGTTCTT
This sequence comes from Dermacentor albipictus, assembly GCF_038994185.2. NCBI lineage: Eukaryota > Metazoa > Arthropoda > Arachnida > Ixodida > Ixodidae > Dermacentor > Dermacentor albipictus. The sequence continues at coordinate 82,324,229 of NC_091821.1, forward strand.
TGAGGCCGGTGATAATAACGACCCTGTCTCGCTTGGGAGCGCGTCTGCTTGCTCTTCCTGCAGGCTAGAACTCTGACACTCTAGTGCTACGCTCTCATTGAGCTGGTCAGCTGGCAGGCTTTCCTCAACTGTTCTTTTGTCCCTCGGGCCTAGCTCGGATTCGGGTATCGAAGTTATCCCCTTTTCTGCTTCCGCTGGAGGAGCTTGAGCATTTTCAGCCGAAAGCGCCGCGATCTTACGAGCTTGGCCTCGGGTCAACGCCTGTACTATGCCCTCTCCCAGTTTGAGCCCTCTGTCACGCAGTAACTGATTCGAACGATTCGAAAAGATGTAGGGATACTGCAGTGACAAAAATTTGGAAACTGCAGCCTCAGTCTCTAGCTCCCCGAATGGTCCACTGATTTTGACTTTGGCCATGGGCAGACACACGCTGTGTTCTTCTACAACCTGTTTTATCCATGCTACTTCTCCGGTGAAGTCATCTACCATCACGTAAGACGGATGGACAATGTCCAGCGTGGCGGCACTGTCTCTTAGCACTCGGCATGGTTTTCCGTTAACTTGCAGGTCGTGGAGATATGGACTTAAAAGTTCCATATTCTCATATTTTTCCTCCACGTAGGAAAAAACTACGCTAGACTTCTCGCAGTTTACAGCTATATGTCCCAGTTTGTGGCATTTGTAACAGCGAATTGGTCTAACAGATTCGAATTTTCTTTTCTGTTCTTTTTGTGCGGTTTCTCCGTTAAGTTTCTCCTCGCTCTTTTCTGCGTGCTTTTCCGCCATGTCTACAGGCTCGGATCGTCTAGTTTGCGCACCCTTTTTGAACGGAAATGGTTTCCGTGGTCCATTTCGACCGTCCCAGTTTCCCTCCTCGGCGTTCAACTTTCTACGGGTTGCGTACTCTTCGGCTAATTCAGCCGCCCTTTCCACAGTGTTTACATTACCTCTGTCTTGCACCCACAGTTTCACAGCTTGGGGGATGGTTTTGTAAAACTGCTCTAGACACATGCATTCAATGATCATGTCTCTGCTGTCGTACGCTTCCGCGCTTTTAAGCCACTCGACTAGGTTGGCCTTTAAGCTATATGCAAACTCCGGATAGCCCTCGCTATCTTTCTTGCCTGTGCTCCTAAACCTTTGCCGAAATCTTCGGCTGAAAGGCGGTATTTCTTCAGGAGACTAGTCTTAACTTTTGCATAATCATATGCATCCTGCACACTCAGTCTGGCGATTACTTCCGCCGCCTCACACGGCAACATAGACAGCAACCGCTGTGGCCATGTACTCGGGCCGAAGTTCATCTTTTCGCAAGTCCTTTCAAAATTGCATAGGAACAAGCCTATGTCGGTCCCGACCTCAAATGGCTTTAATAGCCTGTCCATGCGGTATGATTCTGCCTCACTTGATCGTCCCAGAGCGCCTTCACTTCCTTGAGACAACTCCAAACGTTTGCTTTCAAGTTCAAGTTGCATTTTTCTTAACTCGCGATCTTTATCGCGTTCCTCCCTTTTTTTTCTCTCTCGTTCTTCTCTCTTTTTCAGAAGTTCAAACCCCAGTTCAACTTCTTCCTCACTGGCCTGTTCGGAAATGATATGCAATAATTCTGATTTTAGCATTTCCTTACGTACATCTAGGCCCAGTTCCTCACCAACAATCAACAACTCGTCTCTCAGCAGTGTCCTTAATTCCATGACTGCTGCTTTACTGCCTTGATTCTGCTCTCTAAATCTAGCTAGGAAAACACAACCTAGCTAACACAACAATCTAGCTTCCCTACTGTTCTAAACAGAACAACCACAAAATGAAGCCTAGAGAGTCAAAGCAAAAACCAAGCACTCACCGCAGATACAGCACCATGTCGCAAAGTCCATCTCACCGCTGTCAGCCAGTTGTCAGGATTGGGGGCTCAATCCCATCGTCCGTGGTCCTTTGCCAAGATTGGAGTACGGCATGAATTCGAAGGTAGCTGGCCCATGCCGTCGTCCAACTTATTTACGCTGAGATCGTTGATGAAGTGAAGAACTGTTTCTCATCGAGAACGAGGAAAAGGGTTTATTTACAGAAACTAAATCAGTCTAACATGACTGCTTGAGAAAAAGAGTATTAGTCCAACAGGACTGCATGAGAGAAGTGACTCAGTCTAACATGACTGCTCAAGAGAAGTGCCCTCAGCATTCGCACAACCACAGTTTTTATGCACTCGATCCGCCGGTCCTACGACGCGGCGACTGTTCGTTTACTCATCACCAACTCGCCGCTGCTCTGCAGACCAGTTTACGTACACAAAGGCAACCGCGCTCTGTACACAGAGGCAACCGCGCGGGGTGCCGTTCCGGGAACTATCGGAGCCGATCGAGGGTCGCTCGTTGTTCTGCGCCACTCCGAAGCGTGAGACGCACCAAAATACGTCGTCCCCATGGCAGCTTGTCCATGCGTGTCAAATCAGCTCCGCGTTGGGGAACTCCGGAATCATTGTTCACACACGCCGAACTAGTCCCGTCACAATGTCGATGGGGCGGGTGGAAGGCGGCGGATTCCAGCGCAAAGGCCGCTTCTTTGAACGCCTCCCAGCTGCAGCGACGGAGAGGGAGAGGTGCGCGTCGTGTCGCCCTGTCGTAACTGTGTGGCAATCTTGTTTCGCAGCCCGCCATTCTTGACAGCACTCAGTGGCCAGGAAACTCCACTTCAGGAAGCCACTTTCGAGAGGACCGACGCACCGCCCAGGAGACCTACTTTGGAGAAGAAAGAACCCGGAACCGCTACCGCTCCCCTGTAGGAGTTGGGGACGGACGTCGTGATTAAAAACTTGGGAAGTTTATTTTTACATTATATACAGTGAGACGTCAATGAACAGTTGTACAGTCATTACGGGCCGGCAGCAACTCGGACGCTGCGGCCCGCGGCGAGAAGTTCGAGAGAGGTAAATCAGGGAATGCTCTGGAATCTCTGGAATGCGCTTTCCGTGTTTCTGCGCTCCTTACTTACCAGTGGCGCGATTCGATGTGGTCTCCAGACCTCGAAGTAGGCTCAGGAAACAGCCCCATATCTAACAGCTCGTTCTCGCCCCGGATGTTCTGAATGGCCGCTGAACTCCATTCGCTGGCCATGAGGAACGCTGAAAGAACCTGCAGGGTATTGGTGTCGAGCCTCGTTTGACGAACTTCGGGATCCTGGGCCCTGGAGAACATACGTCAAACAAACAAAACAACACAGCTATGCACCACGCGTAAGCGCAGGCTTTTCACCCCTGACTCGCCAGGCTATTACTGAGTCAAAATAAAACCTGATCTTTTATTTCCCCAATTTTGACAAAGCAGTTCCAACCACCTTTCCAAACCGCTATGCATTTCTCCCCGAATGCCGGCAAGACCAGAGTACTATTGTTGTAGCAAAACAAAGGGTCGTTGACGTTGCAAACAACAAATGAAAACAGCCGAACATAACTTAAGTGGCCTAACTACACGAACAGCATGTTTCCAATCTATCGCAGTGGCGTACTTATCGCACGTATTGGTGCCACTGAACAATCTGGTCAACCTCACAAGTACGTAATCACAAGCGCACTAGCCGTGTGGTCACTAAACAGACCGCGTACTTGCGTTGTAGGCAAACTTTTCATTTACGCTTACTCACGTTTCTTCCATGAAAGTCCTACAGGACACGTGACTTAAACGAACAATTAAACTTGCGCGACTTACACACTCCGCAGAACCCTTAAAATAATGCGTCTTTTAATAAATAGTTCCACGCATACTTATCAGAGAAGTCAGAATACGGCTGCCGTCAACACAAACGAGCAACCCAGTCATAAATCTGCTTCCTTCCGTCCACACAGGACACGGGCTAAAGGAACTAAAGACGCTTCTCAATGCAAATGATGCACTTACTGAAAACCTACGCGGTTAACCTTAGAAAATAAAACAACGCTTATAAAAAAAGAAGGTTAACTAAAACACACGCGCGTTACGATAGGCCTCTCAACAATAACCTTGACACTCAGGTTACTTAGACACACACAAAAAAAGAAAGCCTATCTATACTTATTAATGAACACCTCGCGATACTACATGTTTACAAAAAAAAACGCCTCTTTCAAATCTTGAGCTTCTCAAACAAAACATAAACAGAGCTCATACCTTACATATTGAAAGGAACTTACATCGCGAAAATTAAAAGTGCTTAAAAATAAAACAAAACAGAACGTTTTACTTCTATGGAAGCTCTGTTTGCCTCCCGTTCCAAACGTTTACGTCTGACTCATAATTTGAGCCGTACCCGAGGTGGTCGCGGTTTGAAAGCTACTCTGGCTGCCGAGGAACAACAAAAGGGCTGACTCACTATCAGCTCTCCCAAGACGTTACGGTGTCCTGCCAATTTGCGTCCTGGCGCCCCGCTTTTCTCACAAACTCGGTTGACCGCGTCGCTACTCCCCACCTGGTCTCGTCCTGCCACCTTGCGCTTCTTCGTACTGCACGCTGAGCTTTGAAAATAACTACGGAACGACGAGGAGTTTAACTGCCCCGTGCCCTTTGTCCGCGTCCGTGCAGAACATGCTTCGCGGTCCCCCTTTGACCGGTGGCTCGAACGTTTTGGATGCGCCAACATCGTCCGTGACGACCGCACCTTTTTCCTCCCGCCCTGCCCTTTTGGGTTTCCGCCATCTTTGGCGGCGCTACATTAGTTACCATCTTTTGGTCTTTACCGCGCTTCTTTTTACGGCGCTTTCTCTTTGCATTCGCTTTCATGTCGCCTTCTCGTGCCTCGTGCTGGCCGGTACACATTTCGTCGGCCCGGATTGGTCTCTTACCCGCACAGTCTGAGTGATTTACATTTAAATCTACTCTCACTTTGCCTCGACTGGCGGACAGCCCAACCGACTCTGGAACAATGCAGCAGGCTTTACTCGAGTTATGCAACTCGCACTCTTGCTAACTGCCCTCTACTGCATTGCCCAGCTCACGCTGTGCATCGGCACACAGCCCGTCGGTATCGATCGCTGTCTCACGCGCACAGTCCGAATGATTAACAACGTAATCATCCCTATCCAGGCTATCTAGACTGGCGGAGAGCCGCACCGATCCCTGAACAATGCAGTTGTTCTCTCGTGAACTACGGAGCTCGCCATCCCGAGAACTACTCTCAACTGCATCGTCCATTTGAGTCTGGACTGCATCGTCCAGTTCGCACTTCACTTCTGCACGTAGATCTGGCTTTACATGGGTGCTCGCGTCTGTCGAGTCAGCAGTACCCTTTTCTTCGCTAGCAACCTCGCTAGCATTACAAGCGACGCACACGCGCGGTAACTGTGCCAATTTGTGCGCAGCTGGCCTAGCTGTCTCTACAGTCATCTGTTGGCACAGCACCTCGTCGCTCTCCTTGCGGCCTTTAACGGCCTCTGTTGCCACTAAGGCATCGTTAGCAGCTAGCCTTTTCCCTTCACCTATGAATCTGCAGCCAATCTCACAGGCACTACTCTTTTCGTCGGCTTTTGGCGAAAATCCGCTCCATGCTGCCTCATTCTTTCGCTCTGTACTACCTACAGAATTCTCAGACAGCCGTTGTCTCTGTGCCATTAACTGATCACAATACTGTATCTCTTTGATCAGTGCTGCCTTCACTCACTCATACTTTTGCTCACGCTCACGCTTAAGTTCCTGATACGTTCGCGTTCATTCTCACGTTCGTGACGCTCACAGCTAAGAGTAAGTTCTTGAAGCTCACGCTTCCGTTCGTTCTCGCGTTCTTCACGCTTACGCTCACTCTTACGTTTACGACGCTCTCGCTCACGTTCACGACGCTCACGCTTCCTTGGTTCCTGTATCACCTCCCAAGCAAGCTCAATGCTTTTGCCATCATTGCCACTATCGTTAATCGCCTTTATGATAGCTGGCGTTTTCATCCGTTCGTCCGCCTCAACTCCCAAATCGTCGCACACCAACAAGTCTAACCTCGTCAACCTTCTAAGATCCATGGCAGCTGCCCCGACAGGTGGTTAGAACTGTTTTCCTTAATTTGTGCAAACACACAATGCAACAAACTCCCGATTCCCAGAACTATCAAAATGAACACACAACATTTGAGTCTGGAGAATCAAAAGGAAAAAAAAACCACGCGCTCGCTTACGGTTGCAGCACCCTGCCATCCGGTTCATTTTTTTTAATGCGAGGATAAATGCCTCAGGGCATACAAGGGTATGGGATGGGGGTGAATAAGGATGATTAAATGAATGAAAAAAGATTTGCTGACTTAATGAAGTCCAAGAGGGATCGATAATGCGATAATGTGGGATAATCCGCTGTTCCCGGTTCCTCCGGACTCCCTGGGTCGAAGGCTCGCTCTTCTTCGCCACTCCCAGTTTCTTCGGACCTCTTTCGACGAAGGCTCTCTCTTCTGCGCTCTTCCCGGTTCCTTAGGATCTCTGTCGACGAAGGTTGATCCGTAGCGCTGCCACCAGCTGTTGCTTTCGAAGGCGATCCCACCGCTGCCACCAGTTGTAGGAGTTGGGGACGGACGTCGTGATGAAAAACTTGGGAAGTTTATTTTTACATTATATACAGTGAGACGTCAATGAACAGTCGTACAGTCATTACGGGGCGGCAGCAACTCGGACGCTGCGGCCCGCGGCGAGAAGTTCGAGAGAGGTGAATCAGGGAATGCTTTGGAATTTCTGGAATGCGCTTTCCGTGTTTTTACGCTCCTTACTTAACAGTGGCGCGATTCGATGTGGTCTCCAGACCTCGAAGTAGGCTCAGGAAACAGCCCCATATCTAACACACCTGCCTCCGACCGTACTCTGACGCCACCACCAGCCTTCCGAGCCTCCCGATCACCATTCCCTCTGCCGCGATTCCCGTCACCATCGCCTCGGCGCCGTTTCGTGTCGCCCCCGCTGGGAAACTAGCCAGCGCGGCCGATGGAGGTGAGGTCACTGAAAAATGTGTGCTGCCGACTCAACTGCCTCCAACTATTTTCATGCCAAAGAATAAGGTTCATGTACTGATTGATGGTGTCTCTACAATGGCTTTAGTCGACACTGGAGCAACTGTCTCGGTCATGAGTGTGGGGTTTAAAGGCCTTCTGGGACGCAAGGTTATCTTTCGTTGGGACCAGTGCACAAGTTTCCGTGGAGTCAGTGGTGAATCATTATACCCGGTTGGTGTCTGTAACGTGGATGTGTCTTTGGGTGGGAAAGTTTTTAATGCAGAGTTTACTGTTCTTCCTCGCTCCTCGCATGACGTGATTCTGGGGATTGACTTTTTACACTTGTGTGGTGCGAATGTTGACTGCCGGACGGGAGAACTGAGTGTCAACACTAGTGTTTCACCTGTGCTCTTTGAAGGTGACGCTTGCCCGGAGAGTGTGTTGTGCGTGTCTGAGGATACAATTGTGCCCGCCTTATCCGCGATGCGTGTTGCCGTCGCCTGTTCATCTCTGACCCCTGTCTCGTTCGATGCTGCAGTGGAACCTGTACATCGGAACTGCCTCAAGAAAAACGTGTTAGTTCCGCACTGCGTGGTCTCAGTGACCAACGGATGCGCGGGGCTGTGGGCGCTAAACTGTTCCACTGAAGCGGCAGTGCTACCTCAAGGCCTAAAGATTGCCACGTTTCAGGATTGGTGGCAGTACTTACAGAGCTCCCCGATGGAGGAGCAACCAGTGTCTCGAGCCCAGGTAGCTCGAAGATACTTTCCATGATTGATAAGTCACTCAGCGATCACGAGCGTCGAGTTTTGATGGCCCTGCTTACGAAACATACCTCGGTATTCGACTTTGCGCAGCACGATGGCCCACCATAAATTCCTGCGTCCAGAACTCGTCACCGCATCAACGCAGGAGCCGCCCAGACAATCCGACAAAAACCCTATTGTGTATCCCCATCAGAACGCAAGATAATCAGCGATCAGGTCCAAGAAATGCTATGCGAAGGCGTCATTCGAGAATCATCTAGTCCTTGGGCAGCCCCCGTGATATTGGTGAAGAAGAAAGACGGTACGTGGCGGTTCTGTGTTGGTTACCGTCGCCTAAACGCCGTTACTAAGAAAGATGTATATCCGCTCCCACGAATTGACGACGCCATCGACTGTCTCTTTGCGGCATCTTACTTTTCCTCAATCGATTTACGGTCAGGTTACTGGCAAATTCCTATACACAAGGACGACAGAGAAAAGACAGCATGTGTAACACCCGACGGACTATTCGAGTTTAACGTGATGCCTTTCGGGTTGTGTAACGCGCCCGCAACGTTCGAAAAGTTCATGGACACGATATTACGCGGCTTAAAATGGGAAGTTTGCATGTGCTACTTAGACGACGGTGTGATTTTCGGGCGAACGTTTAGTGAGCGCAACAAACGTTTGGATTTGGTCTTGAACGGCTTGGAGAAAGCGGGTCTTGTTCTCAATTTAAAAAAAATGCCGTTTTGGGGAACGACAAACTCTTGTGCTAGGCCATCTGGTCGCTAAAGAAGGCATCCGACCAGATCCACAAAAGACTGCGGCCGTAGAAGCATTTAGAGTACCCAACTCTGTCAAGCAGTTAAGAAGTTTCTTGGGCTTGTGCTCCTATTTTCGCCGATTCATTCCCCGGTTTGCTGACATGGCCCATCCCCTTACACGCCTTCTCCAAAAAGGCGTTCCCTTTGAGTGGACTGCAGATTGCGACTCATCGTTTCGCCAGCTCAAGTTCCTGTTGACATCCCAACCAATTCTTCGCCACTTTGATCCGTCATCACCAACTGAGATTCACACTGATGCCAGCGGCGTAGACATCGGTGCTGTGCTAGTTCAGCGTGTTGGCGACAGTGAGCACGTGATCTCTTATGCTAGTCGGTCCTTGAGCCGCTCCGAGCGCAACTACACAGTCACCGAACAAGAGTGTCTGGCGGTCATCTTCGCCATGCAACGGTTTCGTTCGTATCTCTATGGACACCCCTTCACTGTGATAACAGATCATCATTCGCTATGCTGGCTTGTGAATCTGCGGGATCCCTCAGGACGACTAGCGCGCTGGGCCCTCCGTCTACAGGAATACGATTTCGTTATTTGCTACAAAAGTGACCGGCGGCATGCTGACGCTGATTGTCTTTCTCGGATGCCACTTCAAACAACTGAATGTGATGCGGACAATTTTGATGAATACATCACTTTTGTGTCCCCGGAATTTCCGGATATGGGTACCGTCATATCCGAGCAGCACAAGGACGAGAGCTTACAACCGCTCTTCGCGGCAGCAAAGGAGTCACCTGCAGGCAGTCGCTTTCGCCTACGTGATGGTGGCGCGCTGTATAAGAAGAGCTACTCGACCACCGGTGCACGCTACCTTTTAGTTGTCCCCAAGAACCTTCGCCACCAAGTATTACACGCCATGCACGATGACCCAACTTCCGGTCATCTTGGTTCCACACGTACACTCTACAGGGCTCAAGAACGTTTTTACTGGCCTAAGATGCTGAAAGATATCGAACGGTACGTCGCCAGCTGCTCTCAATGCCAGCGCTAGACGCGTCCGCCACAAGCGCCACATGGCCTGCTTCAACCAGTTCCCCCTTCTAGCGTCCCCTTTGAGCAAGTTGGTATAGATCTTCTGGGCCCTTTCCCGCGATCCTCCAAGGGTAATCGTTGGGTTATCGTTTGCGTAGATCACCTTACCCGCTAATGTGAGACCGCCGCATTGCCATCGGCCACATCTACAGAAGTTTCTAGCTTCTTGCTGGCTAACGTAATACTCCGATATGGACCTCCTCGCATAGTAATCAGCGATCTTGGGCGACAGTTTACCGCGGACGTGGTTGAAGAAACCCTTCGTCTTTGTTCATGTAGCTTCCGCCATTCTACTCCCTACCATCCACAAGCTAATGGTCTGGTCGAGCGCACAAACAGAACGCTTGCCAACATGCTGTCCATGTACGTCGATTCAGCGCACAAGAATTGGGACAGTATCTTGCCTTTCATTACCTATGCCTTCAATACCGCGAGACACGAGACCACTGGTTACTCACCATTTTTCCTTCTGTATGCTCGTCCGCCGCGCTACACCCTCGACACCATATTTCCCTACTTCGCTCATGACAACGAATCAATTGATGAGATCCTATGTCGAGCAGAAGAAGCGCGATGCCTCGCTAGGTTACGCACCCTAGCATCGCAGGACCGGTCCAAGATACGCTATGACGGGCGTCACCGCCACGTGTACTTCGATCCTGGTGACCTTGTGTGGCTCTGGACGCCGTTGCGGAAGCGTGGTTTGTGCCAGAAGTTTCTCGCCCACTACGTCGGCCCTTACGTTATTCTGGAGCGCCTCAGCGAAGTAAACTACCGCATTGCGCGTCTCACGAGCAGTGGACCGCGCTCGGCCAAGGCTGAAGTGACACACGTCGCGCGTCTGAGGCGTTACAACCCACGAAATGACTGACTCGCCCAGCGGGCTTCGTCTGCCAGCGGGGAAATGTCACAAGCTGTCATGAACCACGCCTGCCGCGCAGACAACCAGATGAAAGAAAGAAGAGGACGACGTTGGCCAAGCTGCCGCGAGACCGCTCTTCAACAACCGCGCCTATCAACCAGATTCATCTGGTTCTGCAATTAACACCTCGTGTGTAACGATATATACACACACATATATGTAAAAGCCGGACTCCAGCCGAAACGTAGGTAATAAAGCATCGTTTTTTTTATGTCCTCAGCCCATAGAGTTTCTCACGGTTTCTCAATATAACGCCTAGAGGGAAATCTGGCGCCATCGTGTATGGGAGTTTATGCTGAATGATGGTTCACAGGGTCCTAAATATTTCGCTGCGCGTCTTCGAAGAAAGGTTTTGCGCTCATCGCTGCGCTGTTCTTGCTCAAATTTTGCAGAACGATCGCATTTTGGCGTCGACTTCTTTAGTATAACACTTGGCACAGTTATTAGCCTGGTCTTATAGAAAAAAGTGCAAATTTGCTTGCGCTTATGGGGATGTGAGCTGCTGCCGCGACAGCGCACGCATCAACTTGTGTTGCTTGTGTGACCACTGTAAGATTCGTCGGACGATCTCGCCGCTACCACCATTTGTTAGAGTTAATTGTCGGACGATCTACGAGCTGTAGGCCGATCTCACCGCTGCCATTCAGATGTAAGATTTGGCAGTCGTAGCTGTAGGAAGGAGCTTGACTCTTCGTCGGGACTTAGGAGAGCAGGATTTATTTACATGTTATTTACAGTTGAACATGAGATACATTGACAGTCTAGCATGGCTCCCAAATGGAGCACGCAAGACTAACATACAGCAAACAGCTTACGAGCACACAGCTCACGAGTACATTTCGAGCACGACAACGAGCACACTCTAGCAGCCGACAATCGCTGCTTATAAGCACACTGCTCGACGTCATAGTTCGACGTCATTGAAGATGACCCGCCCTTTCGGAGGAGGAGGAGGGCTCACATACACGTACCGCACACACACACAGGTGTAATGGTTCGGAGCCGACGTCAGAGGGACTTCGTAGAACTCTGAGCCGCCCCGGGTAGCGTGCCCGGGTAGCACATTGTCTTGCGTCTTGGTCGGAACGTGGGAAGGAGCCCTCGTCGGCGTTCCCGCAGCAACTCCCCCACTCATAGCAGAACAGGGCGGCGTTGTGTTGCGCACTAAGCCTGCTTCGTCGAACTCGGAGCCGTCCCGGATGGCGTGCACGGGTAGCACATTGTCTGGTGTCTCGAAAAGCGTATGGGGAGGTTCCGCCAATTACCTCTCCTCGAGAACTCTCCTGAGCTGAGCCCTCGCCACGTGGCTGCCGGTTATCCGCAGTTCTCTGGAGTGCGCCACCGTCCCGGTTGGATCAAAACACGTGCAGCGGGCTGAAATAGCTGCAGGCCGATCCTAACACCACCTGCCGTCATCTCCAGAAAGCAGCGTTTCAGCGAGGGCTGCCGTGTGTTGCCCGCTCCTGTAACAGGCGACTTCGTTTCAATAATTTAAACTGTACTGGCGCGGCAACCAGGTAATCGTACATATACGTTGTATAATTCTACGCATCGTAATAACGTTGTTTGTACAAAGCGAGATTTATCTGATGTGGCTGTATAATTAGGCTCGAGTGTATCAATTTGATAGATGTTTGCCTCACGCAGATGAGCATATGTAACTGTGTATTACCGTAAATATATATTGTCCCTCACTGTACTTCATGAAACACGCAGGCTCTGCTGCAGACGTCCGATGCAAGTGTCCTCAGCCGACAGCCGCAATTTCAGCATTTTTTGCATCACCCACGGCGCTTGTCAAGGCGTCCGCTGGACGGCGCTGGCTGGACCCACTTAAATAATTTATGATAACTCAAAGGGAAGCTCATTACTTTTCGAAGCTAATTTTGTATTCGTTGTGATTTCTTAGCGTGATTAGCCATGTTGCCCACTCTTATTTTTCTTGAGCATGTTTCTCAAGGGGCACGTGACTGCGGCTAGCCTCGCGATAGTCCCCAAATCCTTAGACCACCATCATCGCCTACTCTGGTGCCCGGGCCACGCGGGGGTAAAGGGGAACGAAAAGGCTAACGCGTTAGCTCGAGGGTTCACTAACCGAACGACGGCGTCCTCTTCTATCCCCAACAACCCGCACTATCCCTCACAAAATTCCACAAATTGAAATGCCAAAGACATCCTTGCTTATCAGCGTGGAGTCCGCAGAAAATATCCGCCGCCTCATCCACAAATTAGCGGCGAAGAGGCCGCCGATTGGCGTAAAATACAGACCTGGGTATGCCTCCATTTAAAATTGCTGAACGCCATGTATCCCACTCGTTATAGGGCCAACTGTCCTTGGTGCGGTGGCATACCTAGCCTAATACATATAACCTGGGAGTGTACTAAGCACCCTCATAGGCGAAATACCAGCAACACAATGGAGCAGTAGGAGGCACAGCTCGCCCGCTCCGACCTAGCAGGACAAAAGTCATTAATTAGCCAGGTCAGGCAGGCGGCAGAGGCCAGTGGGGCCCTGGACTGATAGGCTCCGACCACCCCTCCTTCAAATATTTTCCATTGCAACAAAGTTTCTATTTCGAAGCCAGATCGGCATGCCTTAGAATGCGCACCTATAAAGCGAGATATATGAAGCAAGAAGAAGCATGTGCTTGCTGCGGTAAAGGTATACGGAAACGACGGAGCATGTTTTATTACAATGTGAAGACGTCTACCCAGCAGTTGATTTAGGCACCACTGGCCTCCTTGAAGCCCTTGGGTTGAGCGGGAGCAGTGGTAAAGCAAACATGTCCGTAATAGGCATTAGTAAGAGGCGATTGGAGGATTCGTGGAAGAAAAGTAAGGAAACGACAAAAGACGGAGACGTACAAAAGCACAGTTCGCAGTAGTGGATAGAAAATTTGGGCGTGGTAGTTCATAGTATTTTTTTTCTTTTTTTCATTGTTTAACCTAGGTAGGACATTTAGGCAGTATAATAGCAAGAGCTTGGTGGCGCAACCCACCACCCCGTTCCAAAGGGGACGTTCATAACATCCATCCATCCAAATCATTATCGTGAATGCAGGGCCGGAGTGTGAAGGGCAGATCACGTGGGAAGTGGTAAACCGGCAATCGACCATTGGTTACTGTCTGATGACAGAAGGAATGCATGATAACTTGAGAGAAATGGTCATTGACGAGGAAGGGTATAGCAGCATATATGGAGTGACCATAAACCCATGATCACAAGAGTCGAGGAAGAACTTGGCAAATGGCCAAGTAAAAATTGGGAATATAATGAGCTTCTAAGCGTAATAACGACAGAAATATGGGAAGAGATACATGTTCGTTGGAAAAGAAAAAATAACCGAAAAGCTGCTGGAAGCGATCGCCGAACGACAGAAAGCACACAGAGAGCGAGGCAGGCCAAAAAAGCGCAGTTGCCGCAGAATGAAGTAGCCAGTAAATGGGAAATATACCGGGAGAAAAGATCTATGGTTCAAATACTGGTGCAAACAAAGATAAAAGGTGAAAGTGAACGTCGATTGTCAGAAATACGTGAGAAAAGGAAGGCCGCACCTAGAATATTTTGAAACCACATAAAATTATTAGACAAGGAGTCTGGAACAATACAACATATCCCAGACGAAGATGGAAACAGACTGGAAGGAGAAGCGGCAATTTATAACATCCGAAAAATAACAGCCGAACCTTTCCAAGGCAATGAAGAGGTTGTATTTGAAGAAAAAAAAGAGCATGAACGAGACCCAGGTGGAAAAGGAGCTAGTGCTGACAAATTCCAACTAGAATAAAGCCGAAGAAAAAATTCCTAAGCGCACAGCTACAGGGCTAGATGAGGTTCCCGTTAAGCTGGTTAATGAACTAGGACCAAAAAGTAAGGAAGCTCTGGTGAAAGTAGTGGGAAAAACTTTAAAAGATAGACGAATACCAGTCATTTGGCGACAAAGTGGAATGAATTTGATCTATAAAGGTAACCGGGAAGAACGATAGAATTCACTCGTATAGACCGTTGATCATTACATCGGTAATATACATTTTTAGAACGACAGAAAGCTGAGCTAGTTGGTAAGAATTCATTATGCAAAAAAAGAGGTGAGGCGTGCAGACAGGACACAAGAGTAGACAAGTGGACAACGTAGTCGGCTTTCGTGTTGTCCACTTCTCTACTCTTGTGTCCCGTCTGCCCGCCTCACCTCTTTTTTGCATAAGGTAATATACAGGTTAGCAATACAGGCAATCAAATTAAAGCTGCAAGCATGGGCAGACAATAATGGCATTTTCGGGGAACTTCAGAATGGCTTCAGGATAAGTGGGCGTTTGGATAACTTATGTGTTCTTACACAGTGTATCGAAATATCAAGAGTAGAAAGCAGACCGTTATATGTGACCTTTTTAGACATTACAGGAGCGTATGATAACGTAGACCGCAACATTTTGTGAGATATTCTGTAAGGGGAATGCTTATAGGCGACGATTGTCTGCAGCTTTTCATATAGATTTACCTAGAAAATACCGTTTGCGTTGAATGAGAAGAGATGAGGAGCGAGGAGAAGGTTGATATCAACAAGGCAGGGGTGCCCTTTATTCCCACTGCTGTTTATGATGTAGATGGTGAGGGTGGAGAATGCGCTAGAAGGAATATCGGGTTTAATCTCATATAAACATGCGGGTACAGTAGTACGTCGAGCAGCAGTTTCCAGGTTTATTTTATGCAGACGACATTGTGTTGCTATCTAACAAGGAAAGTGATTTGCAACGTCTGGCTAATATCGGTGGCAGGCACGTACGCAGGATTTTTTCTCGGGGGCGGGGGGGTGGGGCAGCCGAAGGCAACTTTTCTATGCAAATGAGGGGGAGGGAACATTTACTAGTACAAATGTGAATAATGCCCACCATTCGCCATAAAGACGCGTAAACCCTGTTATGATCGGCCTGCAGGGGTACTGCTCTGCAAAGCTATCTCAGCCCGCTGCAGGTGCTTCGATAGACCCGCGGGGGTGGCGTCTTTCAGAGAACCGGCAAAGAAGACAGCGCTAACAGACCATGAACTTTCTTCGGACAACTGGAGACTATGGCAACGTTAATCCACCGTGCGCCTTCTTCGGAGAGTCGACGATGGCAGCAGGGCTGGCCACGTTTGCGGACCGTGTTTTGTTGGTTGATTTGCCGTGGCCTTCATGGTCTATTTGCAGGAAGAGAGCTTCTCTAACAAAAGCGTGTTTTGCGGTGAGTTTCCTCGGGCCCCAGGATTCGTCACAGTCTGCTGACACTCGTGGCGACTACCGGAGAAAGCCAGCTCTGGAATTAAGAGGCGCCGGCTGGGGCAAGCGTGACCACCTGGCTAGGATGACCCGCTCAACTCGGGTTCTGGGAATCCAAAGTGCGTATGTGAGTGTGTGAGCCCTCCCCCTCAAAGACGGGTCGACTACGCCCCAACGACTGTGGACGGTCCGATTGGACTAAGGTTAGACAGCAGTTTTCCCTCCCCTAGGGATCTAGAGAGGACAGAGCCTTTTTAAGCAGCAGTTTGTCGGCCGCTAGGGGGTGCTCGTGCTCGACAAGCGGTGAATGGCTTCAGAAAAGGTAGGCGTTTGGATGGTAACTTGTTTGTTCTTACTCAGTGTATTGAAATATCAAAAGTAGAAAGCAGACCGTTGTATGTGGTGTTTTAGACCTTACAGGAGCCTACGACAACGTAGACCACAACATCTTGTGGGATATTCTGGAAGGGGAAGGCTTAGGTAACGATTGTCTACAGCTTTTGAGAGAGATTTACCGAGAAAATACCGTTTGCGTTGAATGCGAAGGGATGAGGAGCAAGGAGAAAGTTCATATCAACAAGGGACTGAGGCAGGGGTGCCCTTTACCCCGCTGCTGTTTATGATGTACATGGTGAGGATGGAGAGGGCGCTAGAAGGGGTATGGGCCATACCCCAGCTGCATGGGCCATAACTGTTGGCCTGCAGTATTCTGAAATAAATAAATAAATAAATAAATAAATAAATAAATAATATCGGGTTTAATCTCTCATACAAACAGGCGGGTACAGTAGCAGAGCAGCAGCTTCCAGGTTTATTTTATGCGGACGACATTGTGTTGCTAGCCAACAAGCAAAGTGATATTGCAACGTGTGCCTGATATCTGTAGACAGGAAGGCAACAATAGAGGTTTGAAATTCAGTGTTAGAAAATCAGGTGTTATGGTATTCAATGAAAACAGTGAACAGACAGTGGAGATACAGGGCCAAGAAATACCTCGGGTAACAGAATATAAATACCTTGGTATATGGATAAACGAAGGCAATAGATATACGGAAACACAGGAAACAACCATAACAGTAAAGGGGAAGAGAAATGCAGCCATAATGAAGCACAGAGCGCTATGGGGATACAATAGGTACAAGGTCCTCCGAGGTATATGGAAATGTGTAATGGTTCCAGGACTTACTTTTGAAAATGCCGTTGTTTGCTTTAAATCAGTGGTACAACCAGGATTCGACGGGAACCAAAGGTCAGTGGGTCGCCTCGCATTGGGCGCTCACGGGAAGACTACAAATGAAGCTGTGCAGGGTGATATGGGCTGGACTAGTTTTGAAGTGAGGGAAGCTCGCAGTAAAATTGAGTATGAAGAACAGCTGAAGAATATGGAAGAAAGTAAATGGGCTGGGAGTGGGTTCAGGTATCTGTACAGGAAAAACATTGATTCACAGTGGAAGAAAAAAAAACGAGGAAGCTTACCAGCAAGTATGCAGCCTGTAGGGTGGGCAACACAGCAACAAAGAAGGTCAAGCGGAAAGTCAGAGTGGATGAAATAATCTCATGGGGGGCGGCAATGGAAAAGAAACCTGCCATGAGTAACTACTTACGAGAAAAACACGAAATCAGGAAAGAAACAACTTATGATAACTCAAAGAGAAGCTCATTACTTTTCGAAGCGAGATCGGGATGCCTTAGAACACACACCTATAAAGCGAGTTATAAGAAGGAAGAAGAAGCATGTGCTTGCTGCGGTAAAGCTGGGGAAACGACTGAGCATGTTATATTAGAATGTGAAGACGTCTACCCAGTGGTCGATTTAGGCACCAGTGGCCTCCTTGAAGCCCTTGGGTTCAGCGGGAGCAGTGGTAAAGCAAAGATGTCCACAATAGGCATTAGTAAGAGGCGATTGGAGGATTGGTGGAAGAAAAGTAGGGAAACAACAAAAGACGGGAACGTACAAAAGCACAGTTCGCAATAGGGGATCAGAAAATTTCGGCGTGGTGGTTCATAGCATTTTTTTTTCATTGTTCAACCTAGGTAGGACATTAGGAAGTATAGTAGCAAGAACTTGGTAGAGCAACCCACCACCCCGTTCCAAAGGGGACGCGCATAACTTCCATCCATCCGGTGTGCTTGGTGCTTGGATCTTTGTGCTCGTGTGCTGTATGCTTCGATTTCGTGCTCCATTTGTGAGTCAAGCTAGACTGTCGAAATGTATCTCTTGTTTTAATGTTAATATGTAAATAAATCCTATACGCCTAGTCCCGACGACGAGCCAACTCCTCCTTACAACGACCACCAAGCCTGACAACTGGATGGCAGCGGTGAGATTGAGGTACGGCTCGTAGACAGCAATGAAAGCTCACGGACTTTGGGACATAGTGAACGACCGATATCCTGATCAAGTTGGAGGCGACTTGGGATTGACGACCTCTTGCAACTGACTGGACACGGCGGAGAAGAACTGGTGATATGGTGCTGCTTGAGTGGGTAAGCGTTTGGTTTTGGCTGTAAGATTTACCAGGCTTTAATTTCTCTGTATTTGTAGATTTGAATCGCTGGGGATCTTTTACTTGTATTCTGATTTGCGTGGGTATCGCGGCAAGTATTGTGTGACAGCAGAGTCAAAGCTTAAAGTAGCGACCATGTTCCTATTGTGTTTGATGAGAGCTGACCTGTTGTGGTTGTGTGAAGAGCTCGAGGTAGACCTAAAGGAGGACTTGACGGAAGCAGAAATTCGTAAAACCATTCTCCAAAGTGACAATGATTTGAAATTCATCGAATATCTAAGTAACCGAATTCTAAGCAAAAAACGGGAACAGGGAGCAATTAGGCAAGAACAGGAAGAAGCTAGGCAGAAACTGAAAAGAATTTCACAGGAAAAAGGCCTAACAGAAGTAACGAAGCAGTACGCTGCTGCATTGAACAAAGAGATTCAAAGTTTGGAGCAGGAAATCGAACGAAGTCATCAGCGGCTTGAGATATCTGTAGGCTGGACGCAGCGAAAGTAATAAGCAGTCGACTGCAGATGTTGGTCGAAAGCCGAGAGTAGGAGCAGCACCTGCAAGATTACCAGCACGTTCATAGGTGAACTCGAAGTGCTAGCAGCTAACAGTGCCTTAGTGGCAACACAGGCCGTAGTGAGAACGACGAGGTGATGTGCCAACAGAGAACTGTAGAGACAGCTAGGCCAGCTGTGATTGAATTGGCACAGTCACCGCGCGTGTGCGTCCCATGCAATGTTAAGAAGGTTGTTAACGAAGTACAGAGTGCTGCTGACCCGACAGACGCAAGCACCCATGTCGAGTCAGATCTGCGTGCCGAAAGGAAGTGCCAGCTGGACGATTTAGTTGAGGGCAGTATGCAGGATTGCGAGCTGCGTAGCTCAAGGGAAGACAACTGCATGGTTCAGGGATCGGTGGAACTGTCCACCAGTCTAGGTCGCCAAGAGAGGGATGATTTAGCTATAGATCATTCGGACTGTGCGGGTGAGACAGCGATCGAGACCGACGAGCTGTGTGCCGATGCACAGCGTGAGCTGGGTGAGGCAGTAGAGGGACTTCGCAAGAGTGCGAGTTGCATAACTCGAGTAAAGACTGCTGCATTTTTCCAGAGTCGGTTGAGCTGTCCGCCAGTCGAGGCAAGGAGAGAG
The DNA here is from genome assembly GCF_038994185.2 of Dermacentor albipictus. NCBI lineage: Eukaryota > Metazoa > Arthropoda > Arachnida > Ixodida > Ixodidae > Dermacentor > Dermacentor albipictus. The sequence goes on from NC_091821.1 coordinate 82,343,600, forward strand.
TTGATTTAAATGAAAATCACTCTGACTGTGTGGGTAGGAGAGCGATCCGGGCCGACGAAATGTGTTCCGGCCAGCACGAGGCGCGAGAAAGCGGCATGAGAGGGAGTTCAAAGAGAAAGTGCCGTAAATATCGTAATGCGGTGAATAATGTAGCGCAGCCAAAGGCGGCGACAGTCGCAAAAAGCCAATGCGCGAGGAAAAGAAAGGTGCAGTCGTCGTTGACGACGTGTGCGCACAAGCAAGTTCGAGCCACTGGTCAAAAAGAGGACGAGAAGCATGTTCTGCACGGACGCGGACAAAGGGCACGAGGCAGTTACGTTCCTCGTCGTTCCGTCGTTCTTTTCGGAGTGCAGTATGTAGTGCGAAGGAGCGCAAGGTGGCAAGATGAGACGAGGTGGTAGGGAGTCGCGACGCGGTCAGTCGAGTTCGTGATGAAAGCGTGGCGCCAGGACGCAAATTGGCAGCGAAGACTGTAACGTCTTGAAGGAGCTGATAGTGTGTCAGCCCTTTTATTGTTCCTGGATAGCCAGAATAGCGTTCGAACCGCGACCACCTCGAGTACGGCTCAAAAGTATGAGTCAGTCATAAACGTTTGGAACGGGAGTCCAAGAGAGCTTCCGGAGAAGTAAAACGTGTTGTTTTGTCTTATTTTTGAGTATTTTGAAAATTTTCGCGATTTGAGACTAGAATTTCTTTCAATAAGTAAGGTATGAGCTTTACGTTTTGTTTGAGAAGCTCCGAGATTAGAAAGATGCGTTCTATTGAGTTTCGCGAGGTGTTAATTAATGAGTAGATAGGCATTTTGTGTGAGTAACTTGAAGGTCAAGGTTATCGGTGAGAGGCCTATGGTAACGCGCGTGAGTATTAGTTAACCTTCTTTATTTTTAGAAGAGTTTTCGAAGTTTCTAATTTGAAGCGCGTAGGTTTTCTGTAAGTGCGTAATTTTCATGGAAAAGCGTTCTTAGTTCCATTAGCGCGTGTCCTGTGCGGACGGAAGGAAGCAGAAGGCTTATGACTCCATGGGTTGCTCGTGTGTGTTGAGGGCGGCCGCATTCTGACTTCTCTAGTAAGCGTGCATGGAACTAGTTATTAGAAGACGCATTTGTTTAGGGGTTCTGTGGAGTCCGTAAGTTACGCAAGTTTAGTTTCTCGTTTAAGGTACGTGTCCTGTATGGAGTAGAGAAAGAAACGTGAGTAAACGTGATGAAACATTTGCGTACGACGCAAGTACGCGTTCTGAATAGGGACCACAAAGCGAGCGCGATTGTGATTACGTACCTGTGGAGTTGGCCAGACTGTTCAGCGGCAACAGTACGTGCGATATGTGCGCCACTGCGATAGGGTAAGAACACGCTGTTCGTGAAGTTAGGCTGCTTAAGTTATTTTCAGGTATTGGTGGCTGAAAGCCTTTAGTTCTGCGTAAACCTTTGCTCTTGTGCTACACGACAGTCAAATCTGGTTAAACTCAGGGGGAACGTGAACGCTCGCTTTGGGGGCCCAAAATTTTGAGGTTCACAGATAAGATGCTTGCATTGAAATTTTGATAGGAAGCCTGGTGGATTAACAGCTGATTCCGGGCGTTTGCACGCTGAGTGGTATTGTATTACCGGGATCGACTCTTCTGTTCCGGTTGTTGTGAGATGGTTTCATTCCAAGGGCGCAGTTGTTGCGGAGAGCTAAGCCGTATTCTTCCTCGCCAGCCATTCTCTTCCTGCCCAGCGGTTGTCAGCACTGGCCAGTCGAGATTTTCCGGGCCATGGAGGAGCTGTTACGATAGGCCTGCAGGGGTACTGCTCTGCAAAGCTATCTCAGCCCGCTGCAGGTGCTTCGATCGACCCGCGGGGGTGGCGTCCTTCAGAGAACCGACGAAGATGACAGCGCTAACCGACCATGAACTTCTTTCGGAGAACTGGAGACTACAGCAACGTTAATCCACCATGTGCCTTCTTCGGAGAGTCAGCGACGGCAGCAGGGCTGGCCACGTTTGGCGCACCGTGTTTTGTTGGTTGATTTGCCGTGGCCTTCATGGTCTATTTGCAGCAAGAGAGCTTCCCTAACAAAAGGGTGTTTTGCGGTAAGTGTCCTCGGGCCCCAGGATTCGTCACAGTCTGCTGACACTCGTGGCGACTACCGGAGAAAGCCAGCTCTGGAATTAAGAGGCGCCGGCTGGGGCAAGCGTGACCACCTGGCTAGGACGACCCGCTCAACTCGGGTTCTGGGAATCCAAAGTGCGTATGTGAGTGTGTGAGCCCTCCCCCTCAAAGACGGGTCGACTACGCCCCAACGACTGTGGACGGTCCGATTGGACTAAGGTTGGACAGCAGTTTTCCCTCCCCTAGGGGTCTAGAAAGGACAGATGCTTTTTAAGCAACAGTTTGTCGGCTGCTAGGGGGTGCTCGTGCTCGACAAGTGGTATGCTTGGTGCTTGGATCTTTGTGCTCGTGTGCTGTACGCTTCCTCTTGCGTGCTCCATTTGGGAGTCATGCTAGGCTGTCGAAATGTATCTCTTGTTGTAATGTAAATATGTAAATAAATCCTGTACCCCAAGTTCCTCCCTACGACGTCCAAAGCTTACAACTCGCAAAAGAGAATTGAAATAGTGTATATCTCATAGGTACGCCTGTGAGATACATCTCTTCTTTACTTGGCAAACAAAGAACCACATAAAATGGACTCGCGCATGAAAGATGCGCAGGAAGAACCTTGCCAGGAACAAGTTAACGCGTGAAAGTGCAAAATAGAGATTTCTAGTAGCGTTTTTTTTAATTAGAACTGGAAGAAGTATAGATAAATATATATTTGCGGAAGAATCACAGTTCTTTTGGATCCCTCGTTTACTGCTCTACCAAGTGTCAAAACCAACTCGTGTTGTTTTTTGGGAAGTTGCGTAACGATGCGTGGTCACCAGTCCCGTACAACCGTGTAGAGCGCGGGACGCTGCCGTTCTAGACGCACTGCGCCCATCGCGGAAGGTTAGAAAAACACCCCCATTAGCACAGCAGGGATGTGGCTACGTCAGGCGGCTCGATTGATAACTGTAGAAGCGTCATTCAAAACACACAGAATTATTCTCCACTTCCGGCGGCGTTTTCTCTACTTCCTTTTTAAATAAAAAGATGTTGATCCATAAATATTTTCACAAACAATTTTCGTTTTTCCTCCCTGTTTGGCTGTTGCCTTGGCTTTCTGCCTTAGCAGATCGCTTAATTTCTAATCTCCTTGCGACTCTTGTTTCCAGTTGCCAATTTTGCACGAAAAGTGCTGTACAATTAGGAAAAAACCAGACGAGGTAAAAGGTGACAGTCATATTGCTTATGGGTTGAACGGTTATTGCGCGGTCTGATGATGGACGATGTTTCGCAATATTTTATTTTCCCCCTTATCTGACCCATATCGCGGATATATGGTTCCGAGGATCTGCCAGCGTAACGGCGAGCCGTCACTCGAGGAGATAATGAAGCTAAAGGTAAAGTTAAACGCAACTGGCGTTTTCTCCGGCCACAACTCGTTTCGCGAGCATAGAGACCAGCTGACTATGAACCGAATCCCTTTCCTGGCCCCTGGAGCAGTATAAATAAAGAAGGTTGAACTAACGAAGCAACAGCGATTCGCGTGATCGTTGGGTGACATACAAATTGTGTTGGGCATTATAAATAAAATATTATAATTAAAACAATAAACTACGTCCTGCCTGCTGCAATAGATGGTGGCAACTGAATTCATCTTGAGTCAATCGCGCCGGCACCGAATCGATGAGAAAACTGGCCTCCCCACACCAGCAGATGCCGATAACTACTGCCATCCAAAAGGAGTGAAAAAATTGAAAACCATTCCACTCTGTGAACATGGAATGGCAGCGAAAGCTGACCATGGTCAAAGCTCTCAAACGAAAAGCAAAATGTTTCACCTCCGCTGCAGCTCGGCCCAAAGATATTGCAATACGGCTGCAATAACGCCTGCTTCACCTCCACCTGCGGCGGAGGTGAAGCAGGCGTTAAGCGCTCGCCATACATGGGTCCATCCCGAAGGTAGTGCAATGCCGGGCCGACCCGCGGAGGAGGTGAAGCAGGCATTAAGAACTCCAAATACGTGGGCCCATCCCGAAGGTAGTGCAATACCGGGCCCACCCGCGGCGGAGGTGAAGCAGCGCTCCCCATACGTGGGCCCATCCAGAAGATTCCGAAGGGCGCGTTATAGGTTCCCGAGTCCACAGGAGTATGTGCCATTTGCAATCTTGGACCCTTTTTTCACTGTCACCAGGATCGGCCCACATGATGATTTTTTCTGTTAACGTACACTGAAAGAAACTACGGAAGTTCGTCATACACAGCTTTCGCTGTAAAAGGCAGCGGAATGTTGACCGCCGAGTAGATTGATTTGTCGGCGCTTTAGGAATGTGTGTGAGGAGTGGTGAGTGGTGGCGTGGGCGGATAGGGGTAAGGGGGTATGCCGCTTAAATTCGGGGGGAGGGGGGGCGCCCTCATCCCCTGGGTACGTGCCTAATCTGTGGACAGGAAGGCGAGATTTCAGGTTTGAAATTTAGCGCTGGAAAATCGGGTGTTATGGTACTCAATGAAAACAGTGAACAGGCAGTGGCAATACAGGGCCAGGAAACACCTAGGGTAAAAGAATATTAATATATATATATATATATATATATATATATATATATATATATATATATATATATATATATATATATATTGCCTTCGTTTATCCATATACCAAGATATTAATATTCTTTTACCCTAGGTGTTTCTTGGCCCTGTATTGCCACTGCCTGTTCACTGTTTTCATTGAGTACCATAACGCCTGATATATATATATATATATATATATATATATATATATATATATATATGTGTGTGTGTGTGTGTGTGTGTGTGTGTGTGTGGAAAGACAGGGGAAAACAATAACAGTAAATGGGCATCGAAATGCAGCCGTAATGAAGCACAGAGCGCTACGGGGATACGATAGGGTACGAGGTGCTGTGGGGTATGTGGAAAGATGTAATGGTACCTTCCAGGACTTGGAAATGCGGTTGTTTGCTTGAAATCAGCGGTACAATCAGGACTCGATGGGAACCAAAGGTCAGTGCGACGCCTCGCATTGGGCGTTCAAGGGAAGACTACAAACGAAGCAGTGCAGGGTGATATAATGGGCTACAAGTTTTGAAGTGAGGGAAGCTCGCAGTAAGAGAGAGAGAGAGATAATTTAATTGAAAGAAGGCAGAGAGGTCGGCCTGAGCTAAGGTGCTCTAGCCTGCTACTCTGCACAGGGGAAGGGGGAACGGGGACATAAAGATGTGATGAGGGATGATGATGACATAGCAAGAGGGATGCACAAAGGTGAAAGCAAGTTCAACGCTCTGATGATAAACATTCCTAAATGTCATCCATGAAGCCACAATCAGGTTTCGCCTCAAGTCTGTAGTCACCAATTTGAGTGAACTTAAAAATAGAGGCGTTAGGACGAAGCTGGTGTGGGCCTCCCCTGCGTGAATAGCACAAGCGTCAAACAAGACCTTTATAGCAAATAAAGAGCTGCGATAAGCGCCTCCTGCACGGCAAGCAGTCGTAGGGCACTTTTAGCGGCGGGATTCTCGAGACCACCGAGAATCACGCGCATTGACTCTACCAGGTGCTTCAGCATTTTTTGTGCACTCTCCTTCTCATTATGTTCATCTCCTTGCTTGCCCGTAGTGTCACCAGTTTCATTGGCCCTATAATGCTTGGCTTCATGGCGCAGATGACCACTAGTGCCCGCTGGCATGGCCGTGGGCCAAGAGGGCAGCAAAGGCCATTCCGTGTCTGTATCAGCCGGTGGAGGTGAATGTTTGCCGCGTGCTCTCGTCGACCTTGATTTATCAGTAGACGCCGTTACCGTCCTCGATGCACGCACAGGCAGAGGTGGTCGTGGTACCTGTGCCACGCTAGGTAGTTCTCCTGAAATGGTTTTGTGATACTTCTGTCGCGAGCGTTGGTCACTTTGGCGCACATGTTGAGCAGCCTCTTTACGTGAAGATTGGTCTCTTTCCATTTTTCGAAGAATACGAACCTCCTGTTTCATCTTCGGGCATTCCTTCGAAGTCACTTCGTGAGAGCCAGTGCAGTTGGGACATTTAAATGAGGACGCCTCACAGTTGGTGGTATCATGCTCTCCGCCGCAACGCGAGCAGGTGGCTTTGCTTCTACAAACAGCGCTCACGTGTCCTATCTTGTGACATTTCCGGCACTGAATAGGCCTCGGAACGAATGGCCGTACTCGGTGTATAACGTAGCCCACTTTGACGAACGCTGGTAATGTCGAAGAAGCAAGCGTTAACTTGATACATCGGAAGTGCCCCAAGCGGTGAATCTCAAGAATGCGCACCGATGACCTCAAAAGACTCTTGAGGTCCGCATGCTTGATTTCAAGCTCCACGTCGGAAATCACTCCAGTTGTTGTCTCCTTCCCGTAAGTAATAAAGGAGCGGACGGGGATTGCGCTTGACTGTGGAATGGTCTTTAACTTCTCAAGTATTGCGGAATTTTTCACATCTATTGTCAGGATGTTCTTGCGAGCGTTGATTCTGATCTCGTTAATTTGCCCAGAAGCCACACTTTCAAAATATTCGGTTAGAAACTGCCTGCTGAGGGAGTTCATGCTGTGTGACGTCGAGAGCGGCACGTAAGAAACCATGAAGGGTTCTTGCTCACTCTGATGCGATTAAGTCGCCTCAGTCGACATACGGCGCATCTTCTTCATACGGCGGCCCATGATTACGGTGTACTCGCTGTCAGAGTCCATGGCTTCTGGCGTTAAGCTCTCCCAGGAATCGAGCTGGTCCGAGCTTCCAAAGGCACATCGTCCAAAAATGAGCGATGAAGTGGGCAACTGACCTTGTTCAGGTGGTCAGTCTTCTTGCTCATCCTTGATGAAATGACTCTCACGAAAATGGCAAGAACGTAAAAAAATGCATAACAGTGAGAGGCCCAGAGCACCAGTAAGCTCTAGGCACTTCTTTCTCTTCCTCCCTCCGCTCGCAGTAAAATTGATTATGAAGAACGACTGAGGAATATTGAAGAAAGTAAATGGGCTGGGAGAGTGTTGAGGTATTTGTACAAAAAAAAAAAAAAACATTGATTCACAGTGGAGGAACAGAACCAGGAAGCTTACCAGCAACTATGCGGCCTGTAGGGTGAGCAACACAACAACAAAGAGCGTCAAGCGGAAAGTCAGAGAGGCTGAAATAACCTCATGGGTGGCGGCAATGGAAAAGAAACCTACCATGAGTAACTATTTAACAGGAAAAAACGAAGTCAGGAAAGAAACAATTTATGATAACTCAAAGGGAAGCTCATTACTTTACGAAGCGAGATCAGGATGCCATATAAGGCAGAAGAAGAAGTATGTGCTTGCTGCGGTAAATCTAGCGAAATGGTGGAGCATGTTTTATTAGAATGTGAAGTTATCTGCCCAGTGGTCTATTTAGGCACTACTGGCCTCCTTGAAGCTCTTGGGTTCAGCGAGAGCAGGGGGAAAGTAAACAGAGGCGATTGGAAGATTGGCGGCAGAAAAATAGGGAAACGACAAAGAAAAACAGAGACGTACAAAAGCAAAATTCGCAATAGGGGGTCAGAAAATTTGGTTATGGGAAGTCATCGCGGGTTTTCTTTTTTCTCTTTAACCTAGGTTAGTTATAAGACATTAGGCAGTATAATAGCAAGGGATTGGTGGCGCGAACTGCCGTCCCGTTTGTAAGTGGACGCTCATAACATCCATCCATTCATTTATCCATAAAACGGCCTCCCGTTTCAAAGGAAAAGGCACCGCTATAGTGTCTGGAATATTCTAGGCACTGTAGCACCGCCCGCACACTGCATTCTTTGCCGTCTTTCTTGCTATGTGTTGCGCTTACCTTTTTCTAATGCAAACTCCGAAGCTTTCAGAGCACGTGCCTTCTAGCAAATTGATGTTAGTAGCGTCCCCCTTGGAACGGGTCGGTGGGTTGCGCCACCAAGTTCTTGCTATTGTACTGGTTATTGTCCTGCCTAGATTAAAAAAGGAAAAAAAAGAACAAAAAAAACCCACAACCAAATTTTCTGACCCCCTATGCGAATTTTCCTATTCTACGCCTATGTTTTTTGTCGTTTCCCTACATTTCTTCCACCAATCTTCTCATCGCACCTTACTAATAGGGCACCCTGCAGTGAAGTTTGCCTTAATGTTCCTGTATATGCTCCCATATATACAGGAACACTAGTTGGATGGATGTTATGAGCGTCCCCTTTGGAACGGGGCGGTGGGTTGCGCCACCAAGCTCTTGCTGTTATACTGCTTAATGTCCTACTTAGGTTAAACAACGAAAAAGAAAAAAAAACACTACCCAAATTTTCTGATCCCCTATTGCGAGCTGTGCTTTTGTACATCTCCGTCTTTTGTTGTTTCCCTACTTTTCTTCCGACAATCGTCCAATCGCCTCTTACTAATGCCTATTACGGACAAGTTTGCGTTACACTGCTCCCGCTGAACCCAAGGGCTTCAAGGAGGCCAATGGTGCCTAACTCGACCATTGGGTAGACGTCCTCACATTCTAATAAAACATGCTCCGTCGTTTCCCTACCTTTCCCGCAGCAAGCACATGCTTCTTCTTCCTTCTTATATCTCGCTTTATCGGTGCGTGTTCTAAGGCATCCCGATCTCGCTTCGAAAAGTAATGAGCTTCCCTTTGAGTTATCATAAATGGTTTCTTTCCTGATTTCGTTTTTTCCTCTTAAGTAGTTATTCATGGTAGGTTTCTTTTTCATTGCCGCCACCCATGAGATTATTTCAGACTCTCTGACTTTCCACTTGACCAGGCACGTACCCAGGATTTTTTTTCGGGGGGGGCCCACCACCACCACCACCACCTCCTCCTCCCCCTCCTCCTCCTCCTCCTCCTCCATCATCATCATCATCATCATCATCTTCATCATCATCCTGTTTTATGTCCACTGCAGGACGAAGGCCTCTCCCTGCGATGCGATCTCCAATTACCCCTGTCCTGCGCCAACCGATTCCAACAAGCGCCCACGAATTTCCTAATTTCATCGCTCCGTCTAGTGTTTTGTCGTCCTCGATTGCGTTTTCCTTCTCTTGGTAACCATTCTGTAACCCTAATGGTCCAACGGTTATCGAACCGGCTGATTACATGACCTGCCCAGCTACATTTTTTCCTCTTGGTATCAATTATAATATCGTCTATACCCGTTCGCTCTCTGATCCAAACCGCTCTTTCTCTCTCTTAACGTTATGCCTATAGCAATCTTCGTTCGATCGCTCTTTGCGCGGTCCTTAACTTGCTCTCAAGTCTCTGCCCCATATGTCAGCACTGGCAAAATGCACTGTTTGCACACCTTACTTTTCAATAATAATGGTAAGCTTCCAGTCAGGAGCTGGCAATGTCTGCCGTATGCTATCCAACCTATTTTTATTCTTCTGTGAATTTCCTTCTCATGATCAGGGTTGCCTGTGATTAATTGACCTAGGTAAACGTGCTCCTTCACAGTCTCTAGTGGCCGACTGGCGATCCTGATCTCTTGTTCCTTTGTTGTTGTTGTTGTTGTAGCCTGTGGCACGTGTGGCTCATACCCACGATTGGGGATTGGCCAAGAAATGGGTGGAATATTCCAAAATAATATACAGCATAATTTTCCTAATATCTATGGGAATAGCATTTAATAGGGTTCAATTACAGGCTAAAATAAAATCAGGAAGGTGCTGTTGAATGGGGAATAATTAATTTAAAAGTAATAAAAAATTGAATTTAGCAGGGCATTTGTTTAGATTCTGTAAGGAAATGTTTGGACAGCGAAGCACGCATCCCTGTGACTGAATCCCAAAGTGGACGCCCCGAGCGAAAGAATTGCAGGTTCTGTCAAGTCCAGGCCAATTCTTCGAAAAGGTATCTCCAACAATCTTTTTCTTAACGCAGCAAAGCGGCGGCAAGATAGAAGAAAGTGCTGCATCGTCTCCTCCTCCTCACAAAAAGAACAAAGGGGAGAGGGAACCAAACCCGACCTGTATAAATAGAAATTTAGAGAGGGAATGCGGCAGCGAAATTTGGTGAGGCAGACCTCAAGCATCTTTGTGTAACAAGATTCGCTATGCCAGGGAAATGCCAGGTGTTTATACTCTGGAGAAGCTGTCAAATGTGGGTTTGATAAGGCTGATCTAATTGATCTCATCCGAAATCTTGCCGCCGTGATCTGTGCTGTCACTGGTAGAATAGGAAGAACAGGGCCGGCTAGTGATCCATGTGCCAGTGAATCGGCAGTTTCATTAAAAACAAACCTTTATGACCAGGCACCCAAATCAAATGAATACATTGCACATGGGCAGGAACTAGTCAGTGGAAGAGTTTTAGCATGGGTGACTCATTAGTAGCGGTAAGGCAAGAGCATACAGAAAGGGAGTCAGTAAGAATAGCAGCTGTATAATCATTTGTTCTAATTTACGTAAGGCTAGGATTAGTGCTAAAAACTCGGCCTGGAAAACAGGCAAAAAATCAGGCAATTTAAAGAAAAAGACCAGTCGAGCGCGGGACAAAATATTCCAATGCCAGCTTTTTCCTCGCACTGTGAGGCATCTGTTGCAATGATAATGTTTGTTTCTAGGGTGCTTAGGTGCTTTTCCCGGCTATTTATCATTATCTTCATCTTCTGCATATTAATATTAAACCCCACTCTTACACTCTCTCTGTTAAGGTCTCCAATCATTTGTTGTAGCTCGTCTGCATTGTTGTTGAATAGAACAATGTCATCGGCAAACCGAAGGTTGCCGAGATATTTGCCGTCGATCTTTACTCCTAAGCCTTCCTAGTTTAATAGTTTGAATTCTTCTAAGCACGCAGTGAATAGAGATGTGGTTCTTGAGGGGAAGGAGAAAAGGCCAGTGCTATTTTCTGCAACCCATGCGGGAGCACGGCTCAGCGCCAGCGGGGTGGAGGGGATGGGGTTAAAAGAGAGAGAGGGTAGGAGGGAGAAAGGTAGAGGGTCGTAGCGATGGAGGCGAAGTAGTGGCCGATCAGGAAGCCCGAGGTGGTGGGATGGCCGTTAGGCCATCCGTCTTTGTAGAAATGTCCTATAGTCTCGCCGAGAGCCCCGACGAGTCGAGGTACTCGACGACACTTAGGAAGGCTGGTAGCTGATTACGACAGGGGAAGAGGATATCTTCCTGTCGTGAATAGCTTTGGAGAAATTGTGTCTCCCTGTCTGACCCCTTTCTCTATAAGTATCTCCTTGCTTTTCTTGTGTAAAATTAAGGTAGCTGTAGAACCTCTGTAGATATTCTTACGCGAAGGACAAGTGAGTGAGACGAGAAACAATTTACAGATTATATTTACAACAATGGTTGCAGCGCTGACCGTTTAGATTCACAGCGCGAGCTTAGTTCGTTCTTCCTCCTCTTTTCTGGAGTGATGGCGCCCACGCGCCTCGTTCGAACAAACAAATACCACACGCATGTAGCATTATTTTCCAAGCTTTTTACGTAAGTGTTCTGTACTCCTTGATTACGCAGTGCCTCTATGACTGCTGGTATTTCTACTGCATCAAATGCATTTTCGTAATCTATATAAGCCACATAGAGAGGCTTATTGTACTCTGCAGATTTTGCGATAACCTGATTGATGACATGGATGTGATCCATTGATCTCTTCCTGAAGCCAGCCTGTTCCCTTGGTCGACAAAATCCAGTGCTGCCCTTATTCTATTGGAGATTATTTTGGTAAATTTTTATGTAATACTGGGAGCAAGCTAATGGTTCTATAATTTTTCAATTCTTTAACGTCTCCTTTTTTGTGGATTAGTATAATGTCTGCATTCTTCCAGTTTTCTGGGACCCTTGCAGTCGACAGACACTTCGTATAAAGAGCCGCCAGTTTTCCAAGCATTATGTCTCCTCCATCTTTGATTAAATCGACTGTTATTCCACCTTCTCCTCCCGCTCTTCATCGTTTCATGTCTTGCAGGGACCTTCTGACCTCATCGCTAGTTTTAGGAGTTTCTGTATCCTGTTCATCACTGTTTCTAAGTGAGGTATCGTGACTCCTCTGGGTACTGTATACAGGTCAGCTTAGAATTTTTCCGCTGCTTTTACTATATCTTCGAGATTGCTGATGATATCCCCTTTTTATCTTTTAGTACATACATCATGGTTTGTCCTATGCCAGGTTTCTTTTTTACTGATTTGAGGCTGCGTTCATTTTTTACGGCTTCTTCAGGGTTTCTCCTGTTATAGTTTCGAATATCAGTTATTTTCGCCTTGTTTATCAGTTTTGACAGTTTCGCGAATTGCGTAACGCTGTGCGGCCGCCAGTCCCATACACCCGCGTAGAGCGCAGGACTCTGCGATTCTAGACACACTGCGCTCACCGCGAAAGGTTAGAAAAACACCCACATAAGCACAGCAGAGAAGTGGCTACGTGAGGCGGTTCAACCGATAACTGTATAGAAGCGTCATTCAAAACAAGTAATTGTTCTCCACTTCCGGCGGCGTTTTCTCTACTTCCTTTTTCAATAAAAAGATGCTGATCCATAAATAGTCTCATAAACAACGGTTAACTTTTTCATTATTCGCTTTTGCTTGCAGTTTGGTTGTTGCCTTGGCTCTCTCCCTTAGTAGATCGCTTAATTTCTCAACTCCTTGCGATTTTTGTTTCCAGTTGCCAATTTTGCACGAAAAGTGCTATACAATTAGGGAAAAACAGACGAGGTAACGGGCGACAGCCATCTTGCTTATGGGTTTAAGGGTTATTGCAGGGTTTCATGAAGGACGCTCTTTCACATTATTTTATTTCCCACCTTATCTAACCCATATCACGTGTAGATGGTTCCGGGCATCTGCCAGCGTCGCGGCGAGCCGTAACTCAAGGAAATATTAAAGCAAAGGGAAAAGTTAAACGCAATTGGCGTTTTCTCCGGCCGCAACTCGTTCCATGAGAGTACAGACCAGCTGAGCAACAGCCGCATCCCCCTCCTGGTCCCAGGATCAGCCTAAACAAAGAAGGTTGAACTAACAAAAGCAACAGCTATGGGCGTGACGGTTGAATAGATGGTGACAACTGAACGCATCTCGAGTTAATTGCGCGGGTGCGTAATCTATGAGAAAACTGTCCTTCACATTACAAGAGAGGCCGATAACTACCGCCATCTAAAAGGAGTGAACAAGGCAGCATAATGCTGACCGATGAACTGCTGCCAAGTCTCAACATTGATCTGGAACTTTTCCCACTGCTTTCACCAGAGCTTCCTTACTTTTTGGTCATAGTTCATTTATCAGCCTAACGGGAACTTCGTCTAGCCCTGTGGCTGTGCGCTCAGGAATTTTCTCTTCCGCTTTCTTCCAGTTTAAATTTGTCAGCACTAGCTCCTTTTCCGCTTGGGTCTCTTTCGTGCTCTTTTTTTCTTCAAATACAACCTCGTCATTGCCTTGGAAAGATTCGGCTGTTACTTTTCGGATGTAATTTATTGCCGCTTCTCATTCCAGTCGGCTTTCATCTTCGTCTAGGATATGTTGTTGTATTGTTGTTGACTTCATGCCTAATAATTTTATGTGGTTTGAAAATATTCTACGTGCGACCTTCTTTTTCTCACGTATTTCTGACAACGTATTTCTGACAACCAACGTTCACTTTCACCTTTTAATTTTGCTTGCACCAGTATTTGAACCATAGACTTTTTCTCTCGGTATATTTCCCATTTTTTGGTTACTTCATCCTGCGGCAACTGCGCCTTCTTTGCCTGGCTGTGCTCTCGAGATGCTTTCGGTCGTTCGGCGATCGCTTCTCGTATCTCCCTGTTCCACCAACTCTTCGGTTTATTTTTTTCCTTTTCAACGAACACGTTCTTTCTCTTCCCGTATTTCTGTCGTTATTACACTTAGGAGCTCACCATATTCCCACTCTTTACTTGGCCATTCACCAAGTTCTTTCTCGACTCTAGGGACTATATTTGCTATTTGTTCAGCGTTCAAATTTGTATTGGCCATTTTGCTCTCCTTGCTCTTTCCCAACTACATATTCCATTTTCAAAATGATGCGTTTATGGTCTCTCTCTATATGCTGCTAAACCCTTCCTCATCGATGTCCATTTATCTCAACTTATCATGAATTCCTTCTGTCATCAGACAGTAGTCAATGGTTGATTGCCCTTTTCCCACTGCCCACGTGATCTGCCCTTCACACTTAGGCCCTGTGTTCACGATAACGAGGTTATGTTGCTCACAAAGGTCTAGCATTGACTTCCCGTTATTGTCGGTATAGCCATCTAAATCCTGTATGTGGGCATTCATGTCACCTAATAGGACAATTTCAGCACCATTCCCGAAACCCCTAATATCAGCGCTTATATGCATTCCACTAACTCTTTATTCTTCTCTGTGCAATATTTTCCGGTCCACAAATACGTAACGCCCAGCCAAGTTTCTTTCCACTCATTGTACCTGAAAACCAAAGATGCTCTTGACATTGTGAATTTACTCTTTTCCATTTGGCTCCCTGATGGATGAGCATTCCGACTCCCCCTCCCTTTCTTTCTGACTTAGTTCTGTTGCACCCTTCCCAAACATAATTCTCAATAACTGGCGGCTCTTCTGAGTCTCTAAGGTGTGCTTCTGTAACCGCATACGCCCCTATTTGTTCTCTATGTAACTGCTCCTCAATCTCTGCCCACTTTTCCTTTCTTCTGCCGCCCTGCATGACTATGTAGCCTATTGCATGGCGAGCTCTTTTTCTTACTTCCCTCCTTTTTCTGTTATCGACGGCGATGCTCTTCCGATGTTCCCCTAGGGGACCTTCTTCATTACTATCTGATCTGACCTCCTGAGCGCCCGCGGGCCCCCTAAACAAGCAACAGCGCGACCACCAAGTCGCCAGCCCACTTCTCGTGCCAGCCTGTAATTGAAGTGGATCCCGTCTCGTTTAAAACCACCACAACTTCTCACTTCCTTGTTTACTTCGACAACCTCGAAGCCTTTCTCTCGGCTCATTTTCCATATTGCCTCATTAGCAGCCACTACGGCTCTTTGTACGTGACTGTCACGTACAGGCACCTCCGGCACCGTGCACACCACGATCGGCACCTGAGGGGATAGCTCGCGCAAGTCGTCCACCCCCTTCGCCAAGCGCTGGGCTAGTCCTGACCCTTTCCGGTTTCGGACGTCATTTAGCCCACCTGCTACTATGACAAGGTTGCGCACGCGGGCATTTTTCGCGAGCTTTTCTTTTGCTCGTTCCATGACAGAACCCAGTGTCTGCCCTGGAAATGTCCCTACCGCCACTCTTTTGTCGCCTTTCACCCTCTCCACTATTGCTTTTGAGCACCCAGCCAGGTTTGAGTCGGCAGCGATAACCACCCTTTCACTCTCTCCTACCTCGCGCTGCTTCCCTTTGTCCTTTTCCGCGTGATTCGTACTCGACAAGGGGCATTGTCCCTCCTTCCTGTATATGTCGCGCCACCTAGCAGCGGCCGTGAGCACCCGCGGGGAGGCCTTCTCAAAGCACCGTCATTTCACGATTTCACCATTGTCCGTGGTGCGCTCAGGCCTGTCTGAAAGCCTGCTTTTCCAATTTTCCAATGGATTGACCGCGGCCTCTTGGCAGCTCCTTCTTGAGAAGTGTGAACAAATAGAACAAGCGCAGATACTGCTGCTTTAAGGATTATCACAACCGCGAAGGGGATGTCGCCATCAAATTGTACCCCTTCCCTTCAAAACCGGGGGAAGCAACACGGCGGCTGAAGATGGATCGTCGCGGTTCGTGTCGGTCTTGCGAATTTCTCTTAAATGAACTAAGACGTAAATGCAAAAACAAGAAAAAGGAAATAAAAAAGGACCAGTAGCGGCATCCGTAAAAACGCACAATAAAGGGTCAACTGCATACAAACGCATGAACTGATTCCTGCTGTTGTAAATCGGTTTAGACAGTTGTTTAGCTCGTCTTGCTTTACTTCTCTAATCTAGCTTCGTAAGCGCTCCGCGCTGGAGCTTTGAACGCACTGTGCTTCTTCCTGCGCCAAGAACAAGGCGCGAATGCTGGAACCTAGCTCACTCATGCCGATGTTTTCTCACGGTTAGAACAGAGCTAAGGTTGTAGTACATTGCAGCACACGTCGAGTATTCGAAAATTAGCATTTCTCTCGCGCACGCTAGCGCATATTTGTTCAGTACGTCTTCACGTTGTTTAGTCTCAGCTGATTGCTCTTTCAGCGGTAATGCTTTCTCACATTCTCACAATATGCTCGAGGCACTTTGTCAACGGAGGAAAAGAGCACTTACTTAACCTCTACAATTAATTGTGAGGCGCAATTAATGCACGCTCGAAGTAATGAAGCGACAATAAATGACAGTTCAAAGATGTCCACAGCCGTATTTGCTCACTTAAGAGGCATAAAATAATGATCTGTTAACTCACTTTGAGTTCGACGTCGTAAGCATGCTTGCTTTGTTGTGACAATAGAAACTTCGCGACCTGCGAGGGTTGGTTAGTGGCTATGGTTTTGTGCTGCTAAGCACGAGGTCGCGGGATTTAATCACGGCGGGTGAATTTCAATGGAGTCGAAATACCGAAATACCCGTGTAAGTAGGTTTAGGTCAGCATTAAAGAACTCCAGGTGATCCAAATTATTCTGGAGTCCCCCACCACGGCGTGCCTCCTAATCAGATCATGGTTTTGGCACCTAAAACACCATAATTTAGGCACCTCGCTGTGATGTCCGCGCTGTTTACTTCTTTGACACGCCATACATGGTTGCAGTCGTAAATTTGACGTCCTTTTTCAAGCATCGGTGGTCCAAAATTAAATGGGCCTCGATGTTTTCGATTGCCTTAAAACCGCAATTTAGAACGTCCGACAGATTTCAAACGACTGCCGCCGAAGCATGTCTCCGTCCAGTGATTCGCAACTGACCCGGTGGACGGTGGCGCTGGCGGCTGAGCCGATCGCTGCGCCGCCTGACCATTGCAGAGAGCCCAATTTACTTTTCCCCTGAACCCAAGGCCTTCAAGGACGCCAGTGCTGCCTAAGTCGACCGCTGGGCAGACGTCTTCACATTCTAATAAAACATGCTCCATCGTTTCCCTAGCTTTACCGCAGCAAGCACATGCTTCTTCTTCCTTCTTATAACTCGTGTTCTAAGGCATCGCGATCTCGCTTCGAAAAGTAATGAGCAGTAATGAGCTTCCCTTCGAGTTCATAAATTGCTGCTTTTCTGATTTCGTTTTTTCTTCTTAAGTAGTTCCTCATGGCAGGTTTCCTATCCATTGCCGCCACCCATGAGATTATTTCAATCTCTCTGACTTTCCGCTTGACGTTCTTTGTTGCACTCTAGCACTATGCCGTCAGCGCTTCCTCTGGTTCCGTTTCCGTCTTTGAGCCAGCTTTTGTTGAGCGTAGTTTAGCCATGGTTTAGCGTTTAGCGTGAACGCGGCGGAAAGCAGAAGGGGTTTGCGCTTTTTCCGCTGTGATGTTGCATGACGTTTGTACAAAAACTTAAAGCTTGAGTAGAAATGGTAAGGAGAATGTGAATTTTCTTGGCATTTCCTTAGGTCATCTCTTCCGATAGCTGTGTCGTTCGCGTTCCGGTGTTCCTGCTCTTGCATGTCTGCGGTTCGTTCACCTGTTCCGTGTAGTGTCTGTGTCTAATAATCACGTTTCGATTTTCGCTTGTGCAAAGGACGCCAGGATACCACTGCCTGTGGAACCATTACCCCATGAGACAGACGACAAACGAATATGGGTCGGAAACCTTGACAGCCGTCTGACCGAGTGAGTTTGGTAGCGTCAAGCTTTCTTAAATGATCTTCGGAACATCTTGCCTCTGTGCTTGGCATTTATAAAGCTAGCTTAGTGTCTGTCGTTGCTGCATTTACTGGCACTGCATATTTACCCTCCGTTTGCGTTGGCCAGTGGCAACGGCATCTCACTGTCTACATAGGAACTAAATTTACTGGTTAAACGTTGTTTCATTACTGTTTTGTTAAGCGCTGCGCTAAATCAATGCGCGTACCAGACTCCTCTGTTGAAACTAATGTTATTATGCTGACTATGGCTTTAAGGCATCATTTGGTGTTATGAAATTTATTTACGAATACTGTCAGCCCTGTACAGTTTCTAAAGGGAATAACAATGCGTGTATATATTACAAACGACAACAAAACCAAGGATTGTATCAACAGGAAATGGTATGCCGTATCTGGTTGGCTAACAAATGCATGTGCCACCAAAGTAGACAGTAAAGCAAAGAAAGCAATGAAAGTAGAACCAGAAAGGAACAAATGACTGCAGTAAAAAAAGCGAAGCACCATCAACCAAAATGACAGCTTCATCGAGAAACCCGTTGTACTTTTATTTCTTATCTAGTTGTTACATACAAGAAGGCCAATAATGCAGTATATAAGTGCGTCAACTTATAGGATGATACGGCCACATTAGAAAGGGAATTCCACTCATTGATTATTCATTGTGAAAAAAAATCAACTTAAACCAACCGACGCAGTGAGCAAAAACAAAGATGAATATTTAATGTCGGTGTCTAAAGGCTTCATTGCAATGAACCTCAAAAGAATTGGGCCTGTTGACATGGACATGATTATAAATTATAGAACAGAGGTATTTTTGATTTCGTATTCAGTTTTAGATTGATTGTAAGGAATTAAGATTAGCACTTATACAAAGCAGAGAGGAGGTATCTGAGCAGTGGTAGCTGTTAAGCATGAACCTGATGGCAAGGCGCTAGATTTTTTCAGTTTTCAAGATATTGCTTGCTGTGTATGGATCCCAGACTATCTTCACATACCCAATGATTGGTCTAAGTAGCGTTCTGTAGGCTAAGCTCTGTATTTCTTTGTTTGCAAGATATGAGCTATGCCTGAGGCGCCCACAACGCTTTGTTAGCCATCATCATAGCCTATTTTATGTCCACTGCAGGACGGAGGCCTCTCCCTGCAATCTCCATTTACTCCAGTCCTGCGCCAACTCATTCCAACTTCTGCCTGTGAATTTCCTAATTTCATCACCCCACCTAGTTTTCTGTGATCTTCAACTGCACTCTTGGCGCCCATTCTGTAACACTAATAGTCTACCGGTTGTCTAACCTACGCATTACATGGCCTGCCCAGCACCATTCTTTTTTAATCTCAATTAGAATATCGGCTGTCCCCATTTGCTCTCTGATACACAGCATTCTCCTCCCATCTCTTAACGTTACGCCCAACGCTCTTGGTTCCATCACTCTTTGCAAGGTCCTTAACATGTTCACGAGCTTCTTTGTCAGTCTCTAAGTTTCTGCCCCATATGTTAGCACCTGCAGAATGCATTGATTGTACACGTTTTTTTTCAGTGATAGTGGTAAGCTTCCAGTCAGGATCTGACAATGTCTGCCATATGCACTCCAACCCATTTTTATTCTTCTGTAAATTTCCTTCTCATGATCAGGGTCCCCTGTGAGTAATTGACCTAGGTAAACACTCCTTCACAGACTCTAGAGGCTGACTGGCAATCCTGAACTCTTGTTCCATTGCCAGGCTGTTAAGCATTATCTTAAATCTTCAATCCCACTCTTAGACTCTCTCACTGTTAAGGTACTCAATCATTTGTTGTAACTCATCCCCACTGTTGCTGAACCGGACAATGTCATCTGCAAACTGAAGGTTGCCGAGATATTCGCCGTTGGTCCTCACTCTTTAGCCTTCCCAGTTTAATAGCTTGAATACTTCTTCCAAGTACGCAGTGAATAGCATTGGACAAATTGTGTCCCCTTGCCTGACCCCTTTTTTTATAGGTATCTTTCTACTTGTGGAGAATCAAGGTAGCTGTGGAATCATTGTAAATATTTTCCAAGATATTCACGTAAACGTCCTGTACCCCTTCATTACGTAATGTCTCTGTGAGTGCTGGTATCTCTACTGAATTAAATGCCTTTTCATAATCAATGAAAGCCATATAGAGAAGTTGATTGTGCTCTACAGATTTCTGGATTACCTGATTGATGACTTGGATGTGATCCATTGTAGAATACCTCTTCCTGAAGCCAGCCTGTTCTCTTGGTTGACTGAAGTGTTGCACTTATTCTATAGGAAATTATCTTGGTGAATATTTTATACAATACTGGAAGTAAACTAATGGGCCTATAAATTTTCAATTCTTTGACGTCTCCCTTTTTGTGGATTAGTATAATGTTGGCATTCTTCCAGTTCTCTGGAACCCTGGAAGCTGTGAGATATTTCATATGAAGGCCGCAAGCTTTTCAAGCATTATATCACCTCTATCTGATTAAATCAACTGTTATTCCATCTTCTGCCACTTTTCCCCGGTTCATGTCTTGCAAGGCCCCTCTAACTTTATCGCTAGTTATATATGGAACCTCTTTAACCTGTTCATTACTACTTCGAATGGAGGTATCATGGCTGCTCTAGGTACTGTACAGGGCAGTATAGAATTCTTTCACTGCTTTTGCATCTTAAATTGCTGATGATATTACCTTGCTTATCTTTCATTGCGTACATCTTGGCCTGTTAGCCTTAGCACGTACATAATCTATATGGTCATTCCTTTGCAGATCAGGGTTAAATGGCATACCTAAGAACTTGTATTAAGGTTGTCTTTAATTCATAATTATCAGTGCTGTTAGTCTAGGAGTGTTTTCTTTCTAGCAACAATTGTTACTGTTTTAACTAGGTTTAGCTCCAATTTGGATTCATCATCACATTCTTGTTCTTCTGCAAGTTACAGTCGTAACACTTCTTGGTTTGTTGTGGGTTTCTGTTTTACTCTGTAAGGTATAATCATCTGCAAAAAGCCTGGTTGGTGCATTGCCTTAAAAGAGGGTGCCCGCGATCTGTACCCTCTTTTATGTTGTTCAGGAAATCACAAATAAATCTAACAAATAGAATGCGGCATGTACACTGAGGTATCCCAGATGAATACAAATGAAAGTCTAGATTTTGTTTCCTCCATCTCTACGTACTGTTTACAAACATGCAAATAAGAAAAGTCATTGCACAAGAGAAGCATTCTTAACCATAATTTTTATTTTTAATAATTTTTCTCGAGAGAATTCATTGAATGCTTTTGCAAAATCTATGAAACTTATGTAGATGGCTGCGAGAGTTAATAATTTCCAAAAAGTACAGAACTAATTAAATAAGCTGAGAGGTAGTGTATAGGGCTTTCTGAAGACCATGTTGATAGTGTTACATCTCAACACCACAAAGGCGTTAATTAGACAGTTGCCACAAGGCAGCCCCCCTCCCCATCCATCAGTGCCTATCCAGAAGTCAATGCAGCGTGGACACCAACTGTTGACGGGTCCACAAAAGGCCACTACCCCCACCACTACCCACAGCCTGAGCTAATGATGAGGGAGCCAACATCAAATGCTACCGAATAATGATGACGACCTTGGATTCGCAGGTTGCTATCCTGCTGTATATTCCATACCATAGGGTTTCGGAGGCAGTGTTACTGCGGAGTGTTGCAAGAGCATGGGCGTGGTATCACAATGGATTCGATGATTGGGATTTGCTGCTAAACAGTCTTCAGATTCGCTAGTTGACTCACCTAGGGAAGACGACGGTATTAAAAGCAGAGACTTCTTGGGCACTAAGGACAGAGGGTCCTGGTGTGAACTTGAACGTTTAACTTGCTCCTGCATGGATTTGGCTTTCCTAGCTGGAGCCATGTAACCAAGCCAATTAACCCTTTTTCCTTCATTCCTACTACCTGACATATTTGTCGATGGGCTTGGTGTATTGTTTGCCCTAACGCCACCCAAGCTGCAACAGCAGCTAACAAATTATGTATGGTAATATTATTATAAGTCAAGGCATGTTCAGCAGAATGTGTTCGATCAGCTTTGTGTGGGTGCTTGCAAGTGAGATTGGTCTTTTTTTTTTTTTTGCCACTTTTAAGGACAAGTTTTTGCGTGTTTGCATGCCCTGGGAAAAGAACCATTGCTAAGGGAGGAGCAGAAAGTAAAAGCCAAGTATTTTGAGTCCCATTTGGTGTACCAGTACAGAAATTTATTATACTATTCAGTCCTGGGCTTTTCTTTATCTTTACATTTAATAAACGATTAAACACTCCTTGCTCCTTGCTCAGATATTTTAACATCTGTTATAGGTAGCCTGTCAATCTTGTGTTCGGTGTATCTGGAGTGTAAACCGATGTAGTTATTGAAACTTTCAGTGGAAGGTTGCATTTTGGATTGGGGTTGACATACCTCCAAAATTTGTCAGGTGCCTCACTTAGGAACCTAGGGACTGCGATGTTAAAAAAAAAGACTTTTGTTTGGAGTCTTCCACAAGCTGCTTGCGATTTTTGCTAAGTGATCACAAGCACTCTGGGAATATTCGTGCACATATTACACTTTCATTGTAGCTTTCTTCTGCCTGTATTATTTCTCTGGTAGCCTGAGGATCTTTGCCAGAAAACCCTTCATTTGAACCTGGAAAATAAACTTATACTTACTTATATGGGGTGATCATTGTGAAGTTTACTATAATTAAAAAAAATCACCTGTGACAGGTAGCATAATTCTCGCCCTTGAGCTGGATTATTTCAGGAGATGGAGGTTAGTAGCACGAGAAATCGAAACATGTATTCATATAAGTAACGAAAATTCACTGATGAGCTTTCTAATTAATTACTTTACGGCACGTATTACAATTTATGAATAGTAGCCGGTGAGTTTGCAAGACTTATCCACTTGAAAGGAATCTCCAGGATGACACCTGTTTGGAGGTGTTCCCCAAAATGTGGGACGAAATAAACACATGAGCATTTCAGTTACTTTTGCGCATCAATGCATAAAATATTGTTTTGTTATAAAAGTAAGTGGAACAGCAATGCATTTTTACGACAAGTTTGGTGGCATATATCTCCAAAATGGTGTCAATGTAGAAATTCATTTCTAGTGGATATATCGCCTTCCAAACTCGCCGGCTACAATTTGTAAATTTCACTATGTGCTGTAAAGTAATTAAGAAGTTAATTGGCAATTTTTAAAAATGAGTTGACTGCGTGTTTAGATTTCTCTTGCATGTAATGTCCGCCTCTCTAAATAATCCAGCTCAAGGACTAGAATTACATTATCTGCAACAAGTGATTTCTAAAAATTCCGGAAAACTTAAAAATGATTACACCCGTATAAGTTAAATACACTGATTCACTAAGTTAAAGAAATACTCCCAGAAGTCATCTGTAGTGTGATTTGATTGATAAAGCGCAGTGAACCACCCAACAGAGCCCTCTAGAGTTTCTGGAGCACCTACATTGTCAGCAGCAGTGAAGTTAAGACCAAGGCTCTTGAAGGAAGGGCAAAAGCTGCTTGGGGACTTGTTTAAGGACAATACTACTTTCTTGTGGTCTGACACACCTCGCTAGGTTCACATGTGTTAGCAAAAGATGCCAAATTCAGAGTCGAGGATAGCTGAAGTACTTGCGTACATTCTTGTGAAATTGTTATTTGGGTTCAACTGTAGCAGAAAATAAGCCCCATTAACTGTTCACAACTAGAGATTTCTGTGGTTCCACATGCAAAATTATTACTTTCAATCTGTAAAAGTAAAATTCTGTAGCAGTAAGATATCATAATGCAAATTATTGTCCATAAAGCATTGAAGACTTGAAAGTACTTGAACTGGGACATGTGGAGACCTATACATGCCACCGATGTAAACTGTGTGGTTGTGCAGCATAGTCTTAATCCACAGTGCTTCAATGTCACCCTCAACATAAATGTATGGGAAAATTTGGGTTTTCACGAAACCTTAATGGAACCCCACTGCCACTTGCATTACAATCCTTTCTAACTAATACATAGGAAGGGGTGTAGCTTCTGTGTAGAGAGTATCCTTATGATGTCAGGTGTCGGTGATCACTATAACATCCGGCTCATGTTTCAAAACTGTTGCTTCTATTCTGCGACTTTATTCACGATGCTTCTCACATTGTTCTTTATTATTTTGAAGTTCAGAAGGTTGCAGCATTGGGCAGTATCACTCTGCACTGGTGCGTAACACTTATCATGCTCTTGGGCTTCCTCATTCCAGGTGTAAAGAACATTATTCGCTTTTAACCCTTTCAATTGCCAATAATTCTGTCCATATAAAATATAGTTTTATAACATTTTTTGTGCCTTCAGAATCATGAAAAGCATACAGCTGCAGACCAAATTAGGAATGTCCAATTCTTCAGAAAGCTTTGTCAAGCTTACAGAATGTGGACTCCATGCAATAATTTTTTACAGGAACGTCAAAGATGCAAACCTCAACTGTTTCATGTCTAGAATACTTGGACAGCACCTATCCAGACACTTGAAATATATGCCTGATGTACAACATTGTGAAAACAATAACCCCGAGGGCACATATCCAGCTATCTACTTTCCAACTCATTTTACTAAAGCACTTTATACATATTCAGACTTGCAGCACAAGTCTAGTCAGAAATATTTCAAGATCTTTACAACTCTTTTTTAAATATCATAATATTAATATGTGCTTTTGATTTTGACGCACTGTCTTCCCTTGCACATTTGTGCGCATAGCACTTGAAGTGGTTAATTTTTCGTAAACCAATTCAACTTTAGCTCCCTTCAACCTTTCCTCAGATTTAAAAAGCCATTAGCGTTACTGGATTGTGACAAATATTTCCTTAAAGTTCTTGCTTATGCTTTTTTGAGATCCTTTAGGCTTAGAACAGTTGCTTAGGATTTTACTTTCGTCTGTCTGAAGTCGGCAACCCTATGATAGGGCGTTCTCTACCATGAATCTTTTTACCGAGCCAGTGAATTTGCCCACTGCTGATAACTTTATGATTCAGTATACCATCAAAGGTGTTGGCATTAGCTTTTTTCATCAAAATTTCTTCAGTGTCAGTTCCTCCTCCTTTAATCCCTCCCCATGAACGATTTTCTAAGGCGTCTGTCTGCGAAAGACGCTAATAGTGAATTCCACTGGTCAATCTAGAGCACGGTTCCAAATCCGTGAAAGAGCAACAAAATTAGATGCGGGGCGACCCAATCCAGATCGACCAGCGAAAAATAGACATGCTCTTGCAGGGAGTGCAGCATCCGCCCATCATATCAAACCCCCGCTGGGGCATCTGTGTCAGCAGGCGTTTGGTGTGTTGCGACACCACGTACCCGAGCACACGAGGGTTGGCCCTTCCCGCGTGTAGCTGTGCGTGGCTTAGCCATGTCTCGGGAAAGGGGGATCGGGGGGGTTGAGCCGATGCTGGGTGATTGGACTGTTAAGGCCCCCCGGCGGAGGCAACACACCCTTTTGGCCTCCGCTTCACATAGACGGCACCTCCAGAATGACCCACCTGGGGGAAATCGGCAGTCGCCTTTTCCTGTCTCTCTCTCCCCAAATCTTCCTCTTTATCTTTCACTTTTGACCTTTCCTGTCTTCTTTTCTCATCCATATACTTCCTTTCTCCACGGCGGCAAGGGCCAACCTTGTGTGGCTATCCTACCTTGGGTACACCATATTTGGTTATAGTGACGGCGTATGGCTGGCGTCATGCAGGCTTGTACACAAGCTCTGCCGCGTCCCCTCGTCGGGCTCCGTGGTGGGCGGTCAGCGCTATTGCCAAACATACACATTTTCCATGGCAGTGCAAGCCTCTGTTGTTTACGATCGGCATCTGAAAAGATGCCGCACCGAAGTACCATTCCAATTCTCCTTTTGGAGCAATATTCCATCTTTCCCCAAGTACTATGTAATCCACAGCGAAAGCAACATGCCAGTTAGAAAGCTCTCTCCATTCCTTGTAGCCAAATGCCTGAAAGATAAAATCTGACCGACATACAAAGCCTCCAAAATGTCTAGCGGGGACCTCCTCCTAGAACTGAATGATAAAGATCAAGCAGAGAAGCTCTCTGAACTTACCAGTATTGGCAATGCGACAGTCACAGTTTCAGCCCACAGAACACTTAATACAAGCAGGGGAGTAATATCTGAAGAAGACTTTATAGGCTTGAGCGATGCGGAACTGTTGGAAGTTTTCCAGGAACAAAATGTTACTGAAGTACAAAGAATAGCAATCCGCATAAATGACCAAGAGATCCCTACTAAGCATGTTATACTCACCTTCGGAACAAGTGTAATGCCTACTTCGCTCGATGCAGGGTATGTTAAAGTCAATGTGAGACCATATATCCCAAATCCTAGACGATGTTTCAAGTGCCAAAGGTTTGGACATGCTTCACATGCATGCCGAGGCCAAGCAACCTGTGCTAAATGCAGCTCCAATGATCACCAATCTGACAACTGCACCTCTTCGCCACATTGTGTTAACTGCAAAGGAGATCATCCAGCTTACTCGCGGTCTTGCCCTTGTTGGAAAAAAGAAAAAGAAGTAATTGCACTAACTGTTAAGGAAAAAATCTCGTTCTGTGAAGCCAGAAAGCGGCTATCGTACCTTCTGCAAAGAAGTTATGCCGATGTGACGCAGATGGAGGCAGCGTCACAGAGGCCTCCCGAGTCTTCCGAGCTCACGCGCACTGGTCCTGCAGTGACCCCTCCCGCCCCCATGATGGAAGCAGCCGACGCTGCTCCATCCTCTTCAAAGGCCCTGCAGACACCAGTCCCGTAGGGCCCAAAGATCAAGTGAACTCTAAGGCCTGAGACACGTGTCTCCGCGCCAAGCTCTCGGTCCTCCAGCACCTCAGAGAGAGCGATGGAGGTGGACACAAAAACCTCGGTGTCATTGACACTGAAGGACAAGCGCTCTCGAGCGCAGTAAGAGGGACAAAATCTCAATAACCACTCAAAATAAGAAAGCGATAACTTAAAGGTTACCGCTCATTTGTATTAGCCTTTTTAAATCCATGTCACCTAACATCTCACCTCTTATTCTTTCCGTAGTGCCATTTCTTACCTTTCACTTTCAAAATGGCTTTTATTATCCATTCGAATTGTAGAGGTCTCATACACAATCTTGGTGACATCGAAGACATCAACAGCTTTTCACCAGTTGCAGTATGTCTCCAGGAAACAAATCTCGGTCCAAAAAATAGTCAAATTCTCAAAGGTTTCACCATTGTCCGAAGCGACCGTGAATGTTCCAGCCATTTGTCAGGTGGAGTGGCTATAGTCGTGCAGGGCGACACTCCTGCCCGAAATGTCCAATTGAATACATCTTCAGAGGCCGTAGCTGGCACCATTGTATCCTACAAAACCATCACCATTTGCTCACTGTATATTCCACCTCACACACATTTTACTATTGAAGACTTAGAATATCTAACAGATCAGTTACCGGAGCCATTTGTTTTAGTAGGAGATTTTAATGCTCATTGTACTCTTTGGGGCCGTGTCAAAACTGACCAAAGAGGGCAGGCAACTCGTTGAAGATTTTATTCTGTCAAATGACATCGGTCTTTTAAACTCAGGTGCGCCAACTTATTTCTCACCGACTTCCCACGCTTTTAGTTGTTTAGATTTAGCTCTTTGTTCGCCCTCTCTTTTTACTGATCTTAAATGGGAAGCTCTCGACACGTCATATGGTAGCGATCACTTACCTCCACTCATCAAACTCCTATCATCACCACAAACCTTAGTACCTAGACCACGCCAATGGAAATTATAGCTAGCTGACTGGCCGGTTTTTACGGAGAACACGAAACTGGAAAATGTCTTTTTGCCAGAGCTTAGTATTGATGAACTTAATCAAAAAATCACTGAAGTTATAATCTCAGCGGCAGAAAAGACGATACCCCAGTCATCCAGTATTGTGCGCAAAAAGCTAAATCCCTGGTGGACAAACGAATGTACTGAAGCCAAAAAAGAACAAAATAAGGCCTGGGGAATCCTATGGAGGTACCCCACTTATAACAATCTTCTAAATTTCAAACAGGCCAAAGCCAAAGCACGATTTATTCGAAGAAATACGGAGAAATTATCATGGCAAAAATACATATCTTCAATCAATAGTACAGTCACATCAAAACTAATGTGGGACCAGGTGAGGAAATTTAGAGGAGAGTACTCATCATACACAATACCACTACTTACATGTCCAGGCACACAAACACTACAGGGCCAGGCCAACTTATTAGGTGAACACTTTTATAACATATCCAACTTGGCAAACTGTTCAAATACATTCTTAAAATATAAAGAGTCAGCAGAGAAAAAGAGACTGCCCACCACTGGGGCTTGAGCTGAAATGTATAATAATCCCCTCACAATACATGAATTAAACAGAGTTCTTTCTGCTGGTAAAAAAACGGCAACAGGTCTTGACCGTGTCCACTACACAATGCTGGCACACCTGTCTGAAGCATCGGTTGAGGCACTTCTTAAATTCTTCAAGGTATGAGAGTCTGGGGTAATGCCTACAGATTGGAAAAAAGCGGTAGTAGTGCCTTTTCTAAAACCTGGTAAACCCGCAACATTCCCTAGCAGCTATAGACCCATTGCACTAACAGGTTGTCTAGCCAAATCCTATGAGAGCATTATAAACATAAGTCTCACATTCATCCTTGAAACAAGAAGCCTAATAGACAAGCACCAGTGCGGGTACAAAAAGGGCTGCTCCACCACTGACCATCTCATGCATGAAATACGTGATGCGTTTCTTCACAAGCAATACTGCCTCGCGGTTTTCTTTGATTTAGAAAAGGCGTATGATACCACATGGCGATATGGAATTTTGAGAGACCTGGCTGACATGGGAATTCGAGGAAGAACGATAAATTGTCTATGCGATTTCATGTCAAACCGAACATTTCGAGTACGTCCTGGCACAATACTCTCGCGCACATTCACACAAGAAAATGGCGTTCCACAAGGTTGCATTCTGAGCACAACGCTCTTCATAGTCAAAATGAGTTCTGTAAATAAGATCATCCCATCATCTGTTACGCACTCAATATATGTTGACAATTTGCAAGTGGCTTGCCGCACCTCAAACTTAGCCACCTGCGAACGACAACTAGAAATATCGATAAATAATCTTACACAATGGGCTGACAAAAATGGTTTCCAGTTCTCAACACACAAAACTGTTACAGTTCTCTTTTCCCGGAAGCGATGGTTACACTGCACTCCAGCTCTCACATTGCATGGTACAGCGCTGCCAGTCAAAGAACACTACAAATTTCTAGGCGTAACTTTTGACACAATACTGAACTCCCTGGTCCACATTAACGCAACTAAAATTAAAGCAAATAAAGCACTAAATATCCTCAAGGTTTTATCGCATAAGCACTGGGGATTCGACCGAACATGTCTACTACGTATATACCAAATCCTTGTACGTAGCATCCTCGACTACGGCAGTGTAGGTTATGGTGCAGCTAGGCAGTCTTATACCCCTGACACACGGGCAAAACTAAAGTCCTTTCCAGTAAACCCCTTTTGCTACTCTGAAGGACCCTTTGCAGAAAGGAGTTGCGCCGATGACACATGGCACCACACTGAACTTCTTCAGGTAGTTCCTCAGATGAGCGCTGCAAGAAAAATAGCGCTGGCTGTTAAAGCCACAAGAGAGAAAACATTCTTAAAAAGCTGCGTATTTAATTACACTTAGCTACTGTAGAACCTAAAAATACATTTTTTTCATTGTTGATGGCTAATAATGCTTATAGTCGTTTATTTTATTCGTGTTTTTTCGTTGTGAGCAGCCATTTAACGTGGTCCAGCAACTATGTGCAGCCGGTGTTTTGCTGCGCGTGCTGTTTATTCTGGTGATGCCCGCGTTTCTGTCGTCCTTTTTCACGTCTTTGTCGTCCCTTCCTTTGTGCACGCAGGCGTAACGCGTTCTATTCAATATGTTATTCCAACAACTGTGGTTTCTTCTGGGTATTTCCTGCGGGCGCCGATTGCGCAGTCTCCATCTCGCGATGTGAACACACCACATGCGCGCAGCAAACGACGACGACACTGTCGGAATTCAACATGGCGGCACTAGCGACGTTATGCGAGCGTTTGAGAGTATAGCTAGAGGAAATCTTCACTATTCGACAAATTGTATGACCGCTGACAATTAAAACATTTTCGCAAGGTAAAAAAAATACCTATGGGCACCGTAGTTGTGTGGCAGGTTTCCTTCTATTGATGAGTTGTGCACGCTGTGTGCGAGAGTAACTCCTTTTCCGCTCGAAAAGTAGTTGCACGATCTCCTTTCCCGAAAAGGAACTTTGCCATAAAGGAGATACTCCTTTGTCGTGTGTCATTGCACTTCAACGCCTTTCCGGTAGATGTCCCCTTATCTAAAGGACTTTAGTGTGCCCGTGTGTCAGGGGTATTACACTAAGCGACTTGATCCAGTACATAATCTTGGCCTACGACTTGCGAGTGGTGCCTACAAAACATCGCCTGTACAAAGTTTATACGTTGACTGCAATGAGCCTTCATTACAGCACCGCAGAGCACAACTTACACTTTGCTATGTATTAAGAATTCGGTCATCACCACAACATATATGCTACAACATCGTAACACAGTGCAAATCACGAGTACACTACACAAATAAACCAAACATGATTCGGCCACACATCTTATGACACGAACAATACTGTCAGACTTATGATGTCCCTCCTGAAGCCCTGCAGGTTGCCGAAAGCCCACCAAGATTGCCCCCGTGGTGCAATTTTACACAGCTATGTGACTGGGTGTTAACACATGTAAAGAAAAAAGACATTCGACAAGAACACATAATACAAGAGTTTCGAGCTAAAGAAAAATATAAAAATTACACAGAATTTTACACTGACAGCTCTAAAACACAAGAATACGTAGGTGTCGGAATTGTACCGAAAAATTGGGAAAATAGCATTTGGATAAACAATTTTTCTTCAGTGTTTACCGCTGAAGTTTATGCAATATGGATGGCAGTTAAGAAAATTACTACCAACAAGCAGAAGAATGCTATTATTTATACTGACTTGTTAGGTGCCCTAAGAGCCCTAAACTTAATCTTCGCATCTGAACCCCTGCTTGGCGATATCTTAAACATAGTATTTAACAAGAAATACAGAGGAACCATACGATTCTGCTGGGTCCGAAGCCATGCTGGGATAGCAGGGAATGAAGCTGCAGATAGAAGCGCATCCATGGCAGCACACAAAAGCATAACACACATAACACTTCCATACAAAGACAGTATCCGAGCGGTTCGTAAGGCCCTAGCATCAAAATGGCAACAAGAATGGAACTCGTGAGTAAATAACAAGTTACATATGACTAAACCCCTGCTTCGCGAGTGGAAATCATGCATTCACCAAGAACAGCTCTATGAGGTAATGTTATGTCGACTTCGAATTGGACACACGCATCTAACACACAATTTATTTCGAAATGAAAACCCACCAACATGCGAGAAATGTCATGAATCACTTACAGTAACCCACATCATTATATCATGTCCACACACTGAAACACAGAGGCGGAAACATTTAAAAAATTTTTATCACTTACATATACCTTTGCATCCTGCCTTAATATTGGGCGATGATCCACTAGTGCCATTCCCAAACTTGTTCGAGTTTTTAGATGAAACCGGTTATGTACATCGACTTTAAGGTAATGCAGCTATTGCTGCCTTAACATTAGCTCTTATACTGTCCTGTGTCTGGCGCAGCATGGCCTTAGTCGCTTTTACGCCATTAAACCCGAATTAACTACTCATATCAAATAGTGCTTCAAAAAAGAGCTGAAAGCAGCCGAGCCACTTGGCCGATCCGGAAGTGACAGCAACGCATCATCAGAGTACCAGTTAGATCTTTCTCTGCCCAGAAGATCAACGAGGAGTGCTCTATTGTGGAGTGGGTTGATCCATATCAACCTGTGGAAACCGTAAACTTGCACTAGATCAACCAGTGGAAATCATCATAAAGTGCGTGTCAGTTTTACCAAGACAGTCTTCAAGCTTGGCGAGCCTGTTATAAGCAGCAGCCATAGCTTTCCAGTTTATTTTTCATGATTACATGCCTGCTTTGCATTTCAGACAATTTCGCATCAGTGGACACTTGCTTTTCTTGAATTTCATAAATTTTAGGTTGGATTACTTTGTTTTTGTAGGACTTCTGTAACCATACCTGCAGTAGTAAGTCTAGGAAGTCTAGGATTTTCTTCGTGACTAGGTAGCTTTAACGGCAAGCCTGCCATTGAAAAACATTCACTTATACAATTCAGAACAGAGTGTGGACATGGCAACACAACCAAACAAATATAATCGGTACAAAAGCCATATTTTCTGTTACTGACTTTCATGAAAAGAGGGACATGAGGTGACATAGTCGCGGCACTGTTGCCATTTCCACTGAAGAATGTAACTGCTGATGCCTCTTTTGAAGCCAAGGAGCATGGAATGCTGCTGTTGCCCTGGTGA
This sequence comes from Dermacentor albipictus, assembly GCF_038994185.2. Classification (NCBI taxonomy): domain Eukaryota; kingdom Metazoa; phylum Arthropoda; class Arachnida; order Ixodida; family Ixodidae; genus Dermacentor; species Dermacentor albipictus. The sequence goes on from NC_091821.1 coordinate 82,375,959, forward strand.
CATCATAGTGCTCGAAGATGGCACTTAGAATGCACTTTCCACAGGTAATTCCAACGGTTGTGTGCCATGGGGGAAGCCTACCTCTAGCCATACAGACGATTTCAGCTGTGCTTGCAGCCAGCGATGTTCTTTGTTTGTGTGCAGTTTTGATCCAAATGCTCTGAAATAGCATCCAGAAATCTTCTGCAGCCCTGTTGCCATGTCCACTCTGTCCAGCGACTGCAAACATGACATGCAATAGGTTGTATGCAGTGCTTGTAGCACTTCATCATGCATTACAGTGGTATCGTCGTATCACTATTGTGCCTGCTACGCCTCACACATTGTGATCTCAAACTTCCTCTTAAGTTACTAACATACATGAATTGCATATGGCTGCAAGAAAACCTGATGATATCACAGTTCATTAAAACAATGAGAATTTATTTATATAGTGCTCCTTTTGATAAGGCTTCCAATATTGTGTTACTGTCATGCTCTTAAAGTGACTGACAACCGATTTTTAAGAACCTAGTTTTTTATGGCGCAACGCAAAGCTCACCCTCAGTAGTGTTTACATCTGAAGCAGTTGCTTCCAAAAGCGCATGGATATTTAGTAAGGATTTTTTGATCTGAGCATCCTCCAAAAAAACTAAGAGTCCCTACTCCAGCAACACTGAGAAGTGAGAGCGATGTTGATAGCCCGCCCCGCAAAGCCACCCATCGTTCGGCTTTCAAAGGAGTGAGTGTGCAACTGGGGTTAACCACCTGCATTTTGACCTTTTCAACCACTTTTGAAAACAAGAAGCTGGTGCAATAAGTTTGCGCTGTTGTACAGACATTTCTTATATTTGTACCGCGTTTTCCCCCCAAGTACACGCCTACGTCATGGCTGGCTGGCCCCCGTCGCCATCGTTCTGTCGATAGACGAGCCAAGCCAACTAACTCATCGAAGGCGAAGGCAGCGTCAATTTCTACTCACTACAAATGAAGGCTTATCTGCACATTGTAAGTCAGGAAAAACTTATAATAAAAAGTATATTGCATTTCAATGGTAATAAAAAGACCAGTAACCACGTACACTAGTAGAAGGTCACGTGGTGGACCTATTATGCAGCTTCATGTTTTTGCCATGTGGGGCGCCATAGGTCATTTTTCGCTATCTTTAGTGATGAATTAAAAATATAAATCCACGTTTAATGAGAAAAACATGCTTGTTTTAGCCACTTCGATAGGGAATCATTCCATCAGCGGGGGCTATCTTAATTCATGTTCTGAGCGGTTGTCTGTCCGTTTAAATTGCCATCATCTTTCGTGTGGACCTTTATAAAGATTCTCTCTCTCTCTGCAATATGAATACGGTGCCTAAAGATTTTATTTAAAAGAACTCTGGTGGGGGGGGGGGGGGAGGAATTACGAAGGTGTCCTGAGGTTGCTTTCTGCATCAGTTGGTTTCTCAGAAATGTGTGTCCACATTATGGCTCATCAGAGCGCTTGATTATATTGCCAAGAACTTTCTTCTCTTCTTTTTCAGGTTTCAGCTCATTAAAGTACTGAAGAAGTATGGCAATGTTAAGAAATTTGACTTCCTCTTCCACAAGGCTGGTCCTCTGAAGGGCCATCCCAGAGGCTACTGCTTTGTCACTTATGAAACCAAAGAACAGGCTGAACGTGCTCTGAGCTGCTTGCATGGAAAACTGGTTTTCTCAAAGACACTTGTGGCAAAGTGGGCCAATAACGTCCCAAGTGTGAGTATGCACAGCAGATTTTGCTCCAGGGAACTGGATCTATGTTTAAGCTCAAGAAAGTGAAGATGATAATTTTTTTACTTTCAGGTTAAGAAAGTAGCATGCATTCCTTAGAAACACTGGGGCCTTGCATATATCAGGGGTGGGAGTCCTTTGCCAATCGCACCAGTATGGTGCAGGGCATTGTCGTTTCTCTGAGAGGTCATCAAAAGTACCTTTCATACTCCGGCTGCCAGTGGGAGCGAAAAGCCGCACCCAATCATTCATTGTGAGCCCCAGATGCCACAGTATTTCTAGTGAGTCTTGTACTTGCAATCAGTCATGTGCAGAATCTGGGTTTGAGCTAGTTGATGTGTCATATTCTAGAAGTTCTAAGGTGCAAACTACATGGGACAGAAAAAACGTACAGGGAAGCACTCATCCTGTCTTATGTGTTCTTTGTCCGCATCTACAGTGGAATGTCAATAAACGGAAATCTCTGAAACGGAACTGCTTCTTAAACGGAAGACCATCTTCATAGTTGGTTGATTTTGTATTCATGCAATTGTATTCAGCATTGTCTCTCAGTAAATGGAACTTCTGATAAATGGAACCAATTTTCCTGGTCCCTTGAGGTTCCGTTCAAAGAGAGTCCACTGTAGTTTGGGCCATAGAATATCTTTAATCAGTTACATTGTTGTAGCTGTTATGCGATCAGTCTTAACACAGTCTCCCCATAAAATTCTAAGCAAGCTCACCCCCCATAGATAATCCAAGAAAGTTTGCATGTGGGGAAGGGGGGGGGGGGGGGGGGGCTTCGCTCGCGGACGAAAGTTTCTAGAGCTGTTTGCCCAGAATCCAGCAGCCAGCGAGCTACGCCTATACCTAGTCCCAGCGATCGCAAGCTCGCCCAGCTTGCTCACTCGCTTCCTTCAACGTCGATAAAATCAAATGTAATGCAATTTAAGCGCAACATAATTGTGTACACGTTGTGCTGAAGGCACTTCGTTATGAGCTGCGCGCAGTTATGTCCCAAGCACCTCCGGTCTCCCATTTGACGGCCCAGTGAGCTAGGCCTGACAGCTCATAGTCATCGGCGGTCATCGATGGAGTGGACACTGCGGACGTAGTCTTGCTGGAACACATCTACGCTGCTTGCTTAATCTTGCTTATATTGTGGCAAACACGTTTGTTTTCACTTTATTTGCAAAGTCATTCCAAGCGTCCATGAGTGGCGCTGTTCTGGGCGGAGCTACGTGCCACTCGCTCATTTGTACCATGTGTCCCGAATCATCGTGTGCAACAAGTCGACTCCGATACATCGTATGATGGATTGCACACATAATCGTGCCATGTGTCTCGCGCTTAATTCACGTGTTGTTGTTGTTGTTGCCACAAAACATGGCTCGTACTGATGAGTGGGATTGGTCACACTGGATGGACTGAAACGTACACCCAACAACTTACCAAAAGGGTTAAAGGCAAACATTTAGGACATATCATTTGGCAAATAACTGGTATCACAGATTTTGAGAGTACCTATATATAAACTAAGTAAACAAACATGAAATAAAAACAAAAGAAAAATAATAAAATAAAGTGTCCCATGGTCGGTACCCTAGCAGTTTCGCCTTCCGGATGCTTCAATGAACTTGTGCAAAGCACTAATCATAGAACCATGGCTTGTGCCTAATTGGCAGGCACCAAAAGCCAAATGGTTGGTGTTGTGAGTACTAAACCCAGTTTACTAGTTGGAAATATATAGAACATTCTGCAGAGGAAGGAGAAGTGGCGGAAAAAAAGAAAAAAAAAGATCAATAGTTTCTGGTTCATTACATAAAAAGCAGAGGTTGGTTATGGATAAACCAGATCTATAAAAGTAAAAATTTAGGCACGGAACTCTACAGTGGAAACTTGCTAATGTCGCCTCACCCTGGCGTGAAAGGCATTTGCTTGTGTTCCACCAAAATTTTAATGTCGAAAATCATCTGCGGAAAGTATGGATGATTCATTACAAGTCAATGATAAAAGGCATTTGAATCTATCTCCTGTTATAAAAGAGAAATCAGGAAGAACATTTAAGACCAGACCACTTAGCAATAACAATGCGAGCAAGTCAGCTGATTCATTTAAAAAGATTCCGCTATGTCCGGGAACCCAGACAAAGCAGGCATCAGTCTTTGACAAGAGTAAAATATATACTCAGCAGGTGTGACCAATTATTAGAAGTTAAATGTGTACAGACTGAAAGCACATCTGTAACCATTACTACTACTTAGACTTCTGTGGACCCAATTTTCGGATGGCCAGAATTATCACGAGGAATTCAGCAAGGAATATTGCAGTGTAATCAGTGAGACAGAGAGCAAAAAACTAGTTAAGCTGATTTGAAAAGATGCCAACACTGGCCTTCTCTAAATTTTTTGTTGGGTCCGTTGAAATGATCAAATGAGGAAGAAGTTGATTAGATTATCTTCAAGTAGACCTTCAAGTATGCGTGCACAAAGAAGTTTTGCGTGTTTTGGAAAAATGTCATCAAAGATAACTTTTAACTTGAGTGAATTAGATTTTGGAGAAATCAAGTTTGGTAGACGAACTTGAAGTTTTGATAACAGCCCTTGAACAAAAACAACTTGTGGCTGTTGGTAACGCCACCAACCTGTTATGAAAAATGGTTCGGGAGAATTGATGAAAACTGGTTGCATACGGGAGAGAGATGCATCATAATGCTTCAGGAAGGTTAGGACAGTAAATTGCTTAAATCTGCATTCAAGTGGAATAACTCCAGACTCCAGATAAAGCACATTGTTAGCCACAAAGCCAGGCAGCCCAAGGCAGAGGCATAGCGCTTGCCTTTCCAGTGGTTTTAAAGGTCTTAGTTAGTGTGCTGCATATGCTGAAAAAAGAATGCAGCCAAATTCGAAAATGGTATGGACATAAAGCTTATAAATCATCACAACATAGCTCTGTGCATCCCTGTGTTTTTATTACTGAACCGGCGCAACAATGCAATTGCACATTCTCCTTTACCAGCATTTGATTCGATTTGTTGCTGCCAGTTTAGCGTACCATCATAAGTTATCCCTAAGTACTTAAAAGCTGCAATTTGCATTATTGGTTCATTTCAGTAATAAAGAGAAATAAAAACCGAATTTGACAGTGGAAACACCAGTAACAAGCATTTCTTGACGTTAAGCAAGCAAGAGAGTCCATCCAGCCTGGACTCAGACAAATATGATTGCAAAATTTGGTATAACGTATTGATATCTTACGATGAGGAGAAAAATTCAACGTCATCAGCATAGAGGAGTTGCACATCCTGATGAACTGGGACCGAAAATAACAAATGTTAAACAAAAGTGGTGAAATAACTTATCCCTGTGGTACGCCTCTCGTCTGTTCATTATACCTGATGTCACCCCATCCTTTAAACAAAAGAATTTTCTACCCGTAAGGAACTGTTGTATCCAAGCCACTAAATAGTCTGGAACAGTGCAGCTTGCTAATATAGAAATTAAAATTCCAAGTTTGACTCTGGTATATGCCTTTGCAATATCTGAAGTTACCAGTGCTGATACATCTCCTGATAGTCCTGCGAGTCGAATTCGGCTTTCTAAGTCAACGTGAGCTGACCATATGGAACATTGACACCTAAATCATATTTGTCTTTATATCAGAATACTCTGAGAAGAAATATATTGAGCTGGACATGGATTACTTCTTCTACAATTTTGACTAGATTCAATGGAAGGGCAATTAGCCAAATGTTTTCTAAGACATATCGGAGGTTTTTATTTTTAACTAAAAGGACGATTTTTGCACTTTTCAAGAGGTCGGCATGCATGTTTATTGTAGTGAACAGTTCACTATATTCAAGAGCTCATTTGGGATAGAGTTAAATAATAATTTAATCATAGCAGTTGTGATGTATAATTCTCATGTGACTGGCGAAGGCTATGGCTATGCTGATACCTGGCTATGATGAACTATCGCCTCGGCAGAAGTGCGGCTAAACAATAAATTTTTTCACTGAATTTCATGATGTTATGTGATTTAATATGCAATTTCATTAAAAAAATGACAGAAAAAATGTAGCCAAGCAGTCCAGTGAAAATGCATGAAGCAGTGAACAGGGTGCAGAAAGGGCGGGGACACTTGCGTGGTAGTTGGCGCCAATTTCAAATCACTTGGAAGTGGGTGGTTGTGCCCACTTGCGCCCACTTCCGGAAGTGGGTGGGCGCTTGCACGGGTAGGGGCACTTGATCAGAATTTTACGGTCAAGAGGTTAGCATTGTTAACTTTTTAATTACCATGCCTATTCAAATTGATCACTGGTGATCAATCATTTGAATCAGTGATTTCAGCTCGCTTAAACCGTTTCTCAGACACATAATGCTATCCCACAGGTAGCTTAGGAAAAAGGTTTTCAGAATCAGGTTCGGTTCCATTTCTGTGGCAGTACTGTCATTTTGATCCAAATTTTGATAAACTGAGGCATGCACATTGTGGCGAAAATTCACATGGTCTTTGCCTTTAAAAAAAGTGTGTGGCTGTAATTGCGACGCATCAAATTTTTATGATCAAGACACCTGCATTGAGTCAGAGGGTGACATTATATTGCTAGATTTATGATCTTGCAGTGCTGATGGGTGCTTCATATGACATTACTGCTTATGACACCAAACCACATACCGGAACTAGAAACTCAAAGGAAAATTAATCGCTTGACTTCACAAATGCCTGACAGGCAACCTTAATCTCAGTCTGCCAAGTTGTGTTCGTCCCCTCGGCACTCGAAGAACATGTCATAGCCGGGAACATTCACTTGATCCTGTATTTGCAGAGACAAACAGTTATAAGCTTTTTTCTGAAAACCGTTGAAGACTGGAACTTACTTCCTGCTACTGCTGTTGTATCAAGTGATTCTGTTGCTGCAGTTGAGCAATTCTTTTCTTCCTTTTAAGCAGAAATGTATATATTGTGTTATTGATACTGCTTGTAATGATAGCCTGCAAATTGTGTTGTTGTATACTTCATCTATCGATTGTCTGGTATTTTCATATTGTAGCCCCTCCTGCTAGGGCCAGATTGATAGCTCCCCACAGGGGCATCTGTGCCAGCAGGCATTTGGTGTGTTGGGACACCACGTACCCAAGCGCACAAGGGTTGGACCCTCCCACATCTAACCGTGGGCGGCTTAGCTGTGTCCGGGGAAAGGGGGATCCTGGGGGTTAAGCCTATTCCAGCTGTTCGGACCGTTAAGGCCCCCTGGCAGAGGCAACACACCTCTTTGGCCTCTGCGTCCTGTAGACGGCACACCCAGACTGACCCACCCGAGGGAAATCGGTAGTTGCCTTTTCCTACTCTTCTCACCAATCTTTGTCTTTCTCCCTCACTTTCAATCTTTCTTATCCTCTCCTTATTTCCTTTCCAATTTTCTGGGCAGCAAGAGTTAACCTTGTGTGGGTAGCCAACCTTGGGTACACCATATTTGGTTATAGTAGTGGGGTACAGCTGGTGTATGCAGGACCTGCCCTTTCAAGGTTCTGCAGCGTTCCCTCATTGGACTCCGTGGTGGATGGCTGGCGCTGCTGCCGAACTTATTATGTGTATTCATGGCAACTTCTTTCCCCCACTTCCTGATTGCCCTCAGAAACAAGGGTGCACCAAAGAAGTTTAAGGTTTTTGGCACTCGAACACAGAACTTTCCCCGCTTTCATGTAATCCACTATGATAAACCTGAAAAGACAGTGAGAATAATCTCGCCCTTCGTCTTCTCGAAATCTCTGATTGAAGTTTTCAGTCCAGATTACAAAGCATCGAAAATGGCAAGTGGTGATTTACTTCTGGAGCTCCGCGATCAGAAACAACATGAAAAACTGCCCAATCTTGGGTCCTTTGGGTGTAGTAACAGTGACCCCACACCGTACCATGAATACTACCCGCGACTTTGTCTCCGATGCTGATCTGATGGACATGTCTGAAATCGAACTTCTACAGTGTTGGAGTGATCAGAATGTGATCAATGCTAAGCGAATTTAAATGAGGCATGATGGAAAAGAAATTTCTACCTAACACCTAATACTTGCATTGGGCTCAAGCATCCTGCCCGACACTATCAAGGCAGGATATGTGATGATCCGGGTCAGGCCGCATGTCCCGAACCCCCTGTGATGCTTTGAGTTCCAGGGATTCGGCCATAGTGCACAGAACTTCCGAGGCCGTCAGACTTGTGCAAAATGCGGTGAAAATGAACACCTCTCTGAGTCATGTGAAAACTCCTTTCACTGTGTGAACTGTGATGGGACGCATGCTGCATACTCGTGGTCGTGCCCATCCTGGAAACAAGAAAAGAAATTGTGAAAATAAAAGTAAAAGAAAATATCTCATTCAAGGAAGCACCCAGGCTGGTGCCCTACCTTCCTAAAGTTATTTTTGCTGAAGTGACTCGTCATGGGGCAGCAACACAACGGCGTCCAGCGGCTGTCCGGCCCACATGCAGTGAGCCGGCAGTGACGCCATCCGCCTCCTTTTGGTGGCTACAGCTAGTGCTGTTCCACCGTCCCAGAAGAAGGGCCATCGACCTCCGGGCTGGTGGCCATTAGAGTCTCGTCCCCCAAAACAAGGCCTTCATGTCAAACACGGCACTCGCAAGAGCGGGTATCCAGCGCCCCACAAGAGGCGATGGACACGACTCCCAGCCAAACAGTACAGCTAGCGCCTAAGGAGCGATGAGAATCTCTTGACCGCTCCAAAAAACAGAAACCTTGAATCACAGAGCCGGTAAAGGCCTCTGTAAACTAACTTTCTTTGCTGAAACACACAGCACAAAACTCTTTTTAATATGGGCACTCAAACAGTTCATTGAAAAAGTCAGAGGTCTCCTCCCTAATTTCGATGACGTTAAAGAACTCCTTCGCAAAGTTAGTCCCATAGTGCTGTGTGTTCAAGAAATGCACCTTAAACACACACAAATAAGTTTTCTTCCACAATATACTATTTTTCGTAAAGTTCGTGATAATGCAGTCGTGTGATCTGCGGTTTGGCTATTATAGTCGATAGATGTGTTGCCTGTCACGACAAAAAGCTCTATACGCCCCCTAGAAGCAGTTGCTGTTCAGGTGGTGTTGTTTAATAAGTTAGCTGCTATCAGCTCTATCTACATCCCTCCCAACTATCAACTTCATAAAACCGAATTTCAAGATTACATCGGTGAACTCCCCAAGCCTTGTTGTCAGAGATCTAAACGCACATAACACCTCGTGGGGAGACTCTCGTTGCGACGGAAGAGGGAAGTTAGTAGAAAACTTTCTCTGTTCATCTGGTGCATGCTTGCTCAATAAGATGGAACTGATGTACTATAGCGTTGCACACACCTACTCCTCAACTGACTTAAGCATAGTATCCAGCACTCTTTTGCCATACCTCGAGTGGAATGTTATTAAGAACCTTTATGGAAGGGACCACTTCCCGATAGTTCTAAGTCTCACAACACAGGATGAATTCTCCCCACGTCCTCCTCGATGGACTGTTGACTTCCATCGAGGAGAATGATTCCGTCCATCTGGGAATTATTCTAAGAACCTACATGTTTAGACAGGGAGGACATTGCTGATCTTAATATAGACAATGCCATGGCTTACTTGACAGGTTTTATAATATACGCTGCCACAAAATGCATCCAACAAACGAATCAAGTGTCTAATAAATGCCGCATACCCTGGTGGAATGACGAATGTCAGAAGGCAAAGAAAAAACAAAACAAAGCTTGGGATCTGCTACGTGACTGCCCAACTACTGAAAATTTCATTAATTTTAAACAAGCAAAATCGCAGGGCAGAAGAACACGTCGATGAGCTATGAGAGATAGTTTGGAGAAGTATACATCCAGTATTAATTTCATGCACTGATGAGAGAAATGTCTGGAACCGGGTAAAGAAATTAAAAGGCCGACTATTTCATCCTCAACCCCTAATAAGTACCGAAGGAAACTGCCTAGATAATTGGGCAGATTTTCTAGGTGAGCACTTTGAACAAATCTCGACTGCATCGCACTACACGCACACTTTTCAGTGGTTCAAAGAAAACGCAGAGTGACAGCACCTTGAACGCAAATGTGGAAGAAATGAAGCGTGTTCAGCTTAGCTGAACTTCAGGCAACACCCAATAGTTGCAAAGACTCGGCGCCAGGTAGTGATTGCATCATTTAGGAAATGATCAAGCACGTACACTCAGAAACTCTAAAAACACTTCTATCTTTTTTCAATGCTATGTGGGCAGCTGGATACATTCCATTTGCTTGGAAAGAAGCTATTGTTATACCCATACTTAAACAATGGAAGGACCAATCTCTAGCCAGCAGTGGCTCTAATAAGCTGTCTCTGCAAACTATTTGAAAAAATGATGCACCGGCGCATAATCTGTTTCTTAGAAAATAACAAAATACTAGACCCCTTCCAGTGTTCTTTCTGAGAAGGTAGGTCAACGACAGACCACCTCGTTCGCATCAAGGCCAACATCAGGGATGCCTTTATACATAAACGTTTCCTTCTTTCATTGTTTCTCGACCTGGAGAAGGCTTATGGTACGATATGGCATTTCGGTATTCGCTGGGACTTTTCCACAATGGGTGTTCGTGGCAACATGCTGAACACAATCGAAAGCTAACTCTCTGATCGCACATCTCGCGTAAGAGTGGGCAACAGTTTGTCTAGAACATTCACCCAAAAGACCGGTGTGCTGCAGGAAGGCGGGGTTTGTTGCACACTGTTTGTCGTAAAAATTAATTCACTTCATACAATCATTCCACACACCATGTTTTAACTGTATATATTGATGATGTGCATATAGGCTTTACCGTAGTTACTTGCATAATGATACCATGGCCGGTCTCGACGCACTCTGAGAGCGCGTCGAGACCGGCCGTGGTAGGGGGTAGGTCGGTGTGCATCTTGATTTTTGTCGTGCATCTCACCCGTGGCTGCGCATGGCTGTAAGCGCAGCTGAGCACATGCACAGCCGCGCACCCTGCTTTAGAGGTAATCTGCCGCATGTGCTAAGAGTGTGCATGCCGAGACAGCCAGGCGCCATATAAGCCTTCTTATCGCGTATTTAGTATTGAAGGTTGCGTAATCTCGAGTTTCGATGACCCGCTGGAGCGAGAAGCAGATGAAGCATTCGTTTTCCGCTGCCGGCGCTTTTCCTGATAGCGTCGTCCTAGTGTGGGCAACGCTTGTCAGCCGCGGAGACGGAGTGCATGCGAAAACCTGGCTGGCTTCACTTAATTCGTACTGCCGAGCAGATATCGTCGACCACCGCAGCATGAAACCCTATCTTTCGATCGTCGCCAACTCCCAAATTTATTAAAATGAATTGTTTTATAATTCAGAGTTGCTTTTTTTCGATTGCGCAATAATTCGGAAAATTCTGCGACCCTTTTGTGCGTAAGAAAATTTGATCGGCGACTGTACTTAGTTCCATAAAAGGTCGATTTTCAATACAAAGAAATTTCGATATAACGAAGCATATTGCCGATTTTACCGACTTCGTTATATCGAGGTTTAACTGTATAAGTTGTTTCTGAAGTCATGCAAGGAACACACAATGCTATAACTGCTCCACTGAAATTCTAATTGCTATTTTGATAGTTTCACAAAGGCACTGAGAAATTTAGGATAAAGCTGAGGTGGGTGCCACCTTGTTATGGCAATGCACCAGTTTGCACAGCAGAAGCAGCCCATGATTTCAAACGGACTAAAACCAAACTAAAATACCTTGAGATGCAACTTCTTGTTATCCAAAGATTAGCAAACATTTTATTTTTACGTGCTGTCCTTCGAATTTAGATTGATTGGTTGCTGTTATAACCATACATTTGGAGTGCAGTGACATAGTGTTGTGACGGCATGCTTATGTAAAGCAGAACAGCTATTTGTAGTCCCGTCATTGTTATTGAAGACTTTACTATGTGTAAAATGTTTATTGCGTTTATTGTTTGCATCTGAATTGCATCTTCTTTTTATCATATGTTCACCAGGTTGACCTAGCAACACGAAGGCAAGGCTTAAGTCTTGGAGTTGCAAAGAAAGAGCAGAAGCCAGTTCCCAAGTAAGTTTATGTTGCTGTAGTTTTTATTCTTCATTTCTTTGGGTTTATTTATTATTCAACCCGTGGTTTATTTATTATTCATCCTGATCACACTTCTCATAACACCTGTTGGAAACATATAGATACTATGAAACCAAGTCATTCTTGTAGCTAAAGTCTATAGTATTCACTTTCAGCCCTAATGAGTAGCTTAACCTTTGACTTCTTTACATTTTTATACCTTCTTTTAAATGTGGTATTCAGCTTTCCTTCACTTGTTGCATTGGTGTAACTTGTTTTGCACAGTTATTGTTCCTGATAAAGTGTGGAATTCCTACCCAAATGAAATTGTTCCTCCAGTAATTCATGGAGTTTTTAACCTACGAGTTGGCATTGCTGTAGCCAGAACAATCAAATAGCATTGACAGATACAAATAAAAATAGTCATTCAACACATGCCTGATATTGCATTGTCCCTCTAGTTCCTTTTGCTGCAAACAGCAGTTATGATAGGAAATGGGTTGGCTGTTCATTAATTAATTCATCACACTTTTGTTCAGGCACAGCTCATAAAAAAGGCTTTAAAGTGGTCCTGAACCACCCCTCGCACTTTTTGTAAATAATGCAATCCGTGGATAGCATATGCTGCTGTGAACACCTCAACTAAATTTTGCAGTCGTGCACAGTGCATAAAGCTCACAAGCAGAGCATGAAGTCAAATTTTTCTCAAGCACTCTTTCAAAACGTGGCCTTCTCCTCGTCAACTTCGTCTTTCATATGTCATCATATGCACGATTCCCATGGACGGGTGTTACTGGCTGATAGCGGACATCAATCAAGAAGGGTATTTAAAATAGATCATTCCGCTTCTTTCAACTTACTGTGTATATCTATTGACGCAGTTTAGTAAACAGGCTGAAGTAAGTGAAAATCTGTTTTAGAAATTCAATAGGAATTACGTGCTACTGGAAGAAGCTGACAATAGTCTCCTCAGGCTCGGCCGTGGCCACCCCCGTAGGAATTAAACTGTGGCCACGCTGCTGCTTATCAATGGCGTAGCCATGGGCCTGATTGGCTGCCCAGGTGGTGCTGCGACAACGCCGGTCAACGAGCCTACCAAGCAACATTAATAGGTTTCGGGTAGTACAAAACGCGATGCCCTGCTGGTAAATGCATGGTACCACGGCATATCTGCTTGTCTCAGCTCTGCTGCTATGAGAATTTTGGAGAATTTCGTGCATGGGAGGCTTTGTAGCATGCCTTCAGTCGCCAAGGAAGCAAAGTGCTGTGCCAAATGCATGTACTGCACACGAGAAGTCGCAGATGCTGTTTCAGTGCGCTCTCGCTATCATGCGTGTGCTGCGCAAGTCTCACGATGCCAAGCTACAACAACAGACTGCTGCAACATGCGTCCATTAGTTTAAGCATGTGCACCAACTCACAACTGTGACCCAATAACAATAAATTACGGTAAAACCTCGTTATAATGAAGTTGAAGGAAGGGGTCGTAATTACTTCATAATGAGCATTAGTTCCTTATAGCCACTAGCCATTTCTATCCACAATTAGCAAGCAAGAGAGGATGTACGCACCACCAAATCTCACAGCAGCCCGCCATGCGAAAAGAATACTGCTGCCGCACGGAAAAAAACAAGCAAAAAAAGACAGCAAGAAATTGCTACTTTATTCACGCCAAACGGCTCATCACTGATCGATCAGCAGCGCACCAGCTGGCGGCTCATTTCGCAGAAAAAAAGTCCTTGATAGATTTTTGCCGCATCTTCAGGTGAATGATGGCTTTTTCAGCAGCAGCCACTAGTTCGAGCCCATCCTTGTCGTCATCGTGAGCGCCAAAGAAGCGGAGCAGCAGGTCTGCCACATCCAGTGCTTGTGCGGGTGTCATTACGTCAGGTTCGCCAATATTAGGCTTCCGGGCTGTCGTCGACACATTCGTCACTGTCGTCATTATAGGCACACCCGTCGCCGCACGCATGATTTCCGCCTCTGTTAGCTCTTCCGTCGTCACCGCATAAGCATTGGCACTGACATACTTGCAGAAGCTGTCGCAGTCGGGCACAATGCCGGCATAAGGGAGAGCGTCCCATGATGCTAGGGCTTGGTCGCCTGCAGCACCCTCGTTGGCGGCAGCACCGACATCTTCACTGTAACCGCCGCTGCTGACGCCAAATGAGGCATGCCGGAAACAATTGGCGATCATGCTTGCCGGTACAGCCATCCAAGCAGCCTGTAGCATCTCGATCGCCATGTACAAGTCGATTGTGGACTCTCGCTTCATGCTCATATTGAGCAGAATCCGGTCGATCACACACTTGCAGTAGCCCAACTTAAAGGTCATGATAACTCCTTGGTCGAGGGGTTGCACAACTGCAGTGCAGTTTCGCGACAAGAAGCATAGCTTGATGTTATTGAGCTAAGCGGCAGTGTGGTTGGCCCGCAGTTGTCCAGTACGAAGCACATCTTCCGTTTCAGCTTGTCCAGCCGCTCGTCTCACTCCCGCAGCCATTGTAAGAAAATTTATCTCTTCATCCAAGCCTTACGGTTGGACACATAACTCACTTGGAGCTTTCGTTTGCCTTTGAAGCATCGTGGTGATGCACTTTTGCCGACCACGAGGGCCAGCACCTTTTCCGACCCGTCCATGTTGGCACAAAGCAACACGGTTACACGGACCTTGCTCTGCTTACTGCCCTGGCAGTGCTCACCTTTGAGGGCCAAGGTTTTTTGTGGCAGCATCTGGTAGAACAGGATTGTGTCATCCGTGTTGAACAAATTTTTGGCACTTTATTTTTCTAGAAGCTGTCCAACGTTTGTCTCCACCCACGCCACTGCAGCTTCGTGGTCAACATACTGCACTTCCTTGCTGACAGCCCTGCCAACGATGTCGTGGCGCTCCTTGAAACGCTGCAGCCAGCCGACACTCGCCACAAAATCATCGTGCCCCATGATGCACGGGAAATCCCACGCTTTGCGCTGCAACAGTTCCCCATTCACAGGAGTGCCACTTGCGTCCAAAAACCACTTGAAGACCGCCTTCTCTACAGCTTCGAAAGTGAGGGCTTGCAGCTTCTTTCTGTTGGTGATAACTTCATTGCTGCTCAAAATTGTCAACAGCGTGCTCAACGCTATGCCGAAATCTTCAGCCACTTTATTCTTCACGCCAGACTCGACGGCTTTCAGCATAGCCACTTCTGTTCGATTGATATCGTTTTGCGCTTCCGTTTGCCGTCGTACATCTCCTTTCTGGGAACTAGCACAGACGAACCGATAGAAACACTGATATAATTGATGTGCACGGAGGCAAAGACAAGCAACAACAAAACCGCATTCGGCGCCATCCCACGCACACAGCAGCCGACAGGTAGTTGGGTTGAGATTTTGTGGCAAATGGACATGCTTTTTAGGGCTCCGTGGCGACGACGAAATAAGCTTTTGTGCATGCTTTGAGCTTGCTTCTGTTCTTGATTTGCTGATTTTTTTAGCCTTTAAATAATAATTGGAAAGTTCTTTTTTTGTCTCTCTTTTTTTTTTCGTGTCGCAGGTGTGTTTCGTGTGCATTTGGTTTCTGCAGGATAGCCAGAGCGTCCTTTCGCGCCACGTGCTTCAACACGTGCAACCGGCTAGGACGTTGAGTCTTTATAGCCTTTAAATAGTAGCTTGGAAGTGGCAAGACTAATAGCTATTAGTGGTTTTACAGCATGCGTTTTGGTAGGTAAGTGAGAGCGTGGCCTCGTGGTTGAACACGTGCAAAAATGTGTCGTACCTTAAGTATCTGTGGCATTGATTGCTTTTAATACATTGGTGAGAATTACATTGAGATATTTTAAGGGTTTAGATCCTGTGTGTATCGGTTTTTGCTAGGAGGCACGAGCTCTGCTATATTATAGCATTATGGTATTTGCATTAGAAAACGCCATGCAATACATCGCGAGAAAGCTGGGAAAGCAAACGGTGTGCGGGGGGTCCCTCAAGGTAGATGAGGGGACGGATGAGAATGGAGAGGAAATCAAGTCAATTGGCACACACTGTGACGTTGAGGCTAGGCTGAAGAAAATTGAGGCTTTCCAGGAAAAGCTTGTCAGACAGGTTGAAGAGCTCAGAAATGAGCTAAATAGGGAGTGTGATGCACCGAAGGTAGTGGAAGAAAGACTTGAAGCTGCCAAGGAAAAGCTGAACAGGGCCACCATTGTGAACGAGAATGGTCTGACAACGGAACGCAGTCCCCCAACGTGACAGTAGAGGGAGTGTCAGCAAAGTATGTGAAATGCGTGCAACGAGTGTGAGGGTTAGCTTGAAAGAGCCGCACCTACTTTGAAGCCACCACGTGGAAAAAGGAGTGAGGGGTCAAGTCAATGCCCCTTGTCGAGTCCGAATCACGCAGAAAAGGACAAAGCGAAGCAGTAGGCAGTAGCAGCAGTTTCAACTGCTTTATATGAACTTTTGCTTAATTAGGTGGGCCGCTTCACTGTCAGAAATTCCTTTAGGTCCTGTAAATTCTTGCACATGGCAGTTTTCTAATAAAAAGAAATGATCCGCGTACACCTTTAGGGACGACTGCATTTTTCATGGCTAAGCTAAAATGGGATGCACTCTCGATGAGATGATCAACAGACTACTCTCAGTGAAAGCAGGTGCCTTTTGTAATAGCTAAACACCAACATAAAACAAGAAATGAACCCTGAACACACACATAAAGCAAGCGAGACTGGCTATGTATAGCCCGGTGACAGCATAACTTGCAGAAAAGTGCGACTTGTATACTACCCAGCCAATTTTGTCACTCGTCACGAAGTCGTTGCACAGCGTGTCAGGCCCATGACCCTCGTGACATTTCATCGTGCATCACTATGGCGGTGACCATGCTTGGTGACCATGCGCGTAGTTTAGCGTACACTTACCTAGAGTTTGCTACCAGCTCGCCGGGTCTGCCCACCTTCAGCACGGTTTGTTGGACAAAAAGGTGCCCGCATTCCATGACTTGTACTGCATTCGGTAGCGCACAAAGCCTTATGTATATATCAAACACTTTTCGAGGGTGAGGGCTACGCACAGAACTCAAAACAAAGCACAAAACAGGAGAGACCCTTCTTACTCTGTGCTCTGTGGGACGGCAAACTTTCTATTCTACCTAGCTAACTTCGTTGACCATTGGCAGGTCATGCCACGGTGAGTTCAAACCTGCAGACTGTCAGCCCCATTGGGTCTCGCTAATTTCTATTAGTTTTGAACACTCAACTAGCCTCAGACTGCATGTGCACTTGCCAGTGCGTGCTCACTTGTGGCTGCTTCTGGCTAGATACATTGGCAGACATCGCTTTGTATTGAGCTATTGACAGCTCTTCAAAACACACAATTTGAATGTGGCTACTATCCATCTATCAAGCTGGCACAGGACAAAACAGATCTGCGCCACATAGCACAGTCAAACTGAAGTGCATTGGCACCAAGCACTCACTCCAGCCCTGTCATACACAAAGCAAATGCTGCGCTTACGCACTACAGTTGCATGTAGCTGCAGTGTGCTACATAGCCTAGATACCGTGGCCGGCCACAGAGTGCCGTGACGATCCCGCTTGCTGAGCACACTGTGGCTCGCTCAGGACAGCTGTGTTTGGCGCATTGTAGGCACCAAAATTGGAAATATTGGCATCTACGCAAACATCTAAAATCTAATTTGAGCTCTGCACCACGGTGACATTCAGTAGGAGTGTTGTGGGCATGCCTCGATTCACTATGACCTTCGTGCAAGGTATTGAAAGAGTAGCGGCAGCATTGTGAAGGGGATCAAAGGTGATCTTTGATAGCCAATTACTGCATTTCTTCTGAATGCATTGAAGTACTTTTTGCTGCAAAGTATTTCTGAAATAGTCTAGTTTAACTTCATATGCATTTCTCTACTTCATTAAATAGTGTTTCAGGGCCCATTTAAAAAATGCAGTTAATGACACAATGATGTGATACCGACAGCGTCTGCAGTATGGCGGTGACGACAGAACAATGAAGAAAACACCAGCTTGATGATGACAGTGGCACAGCGGCAAGACTGACAGCACCACAATGACAGCAATGATGATGATGACAGCACTTTATTGACTTTATTGGCCCAAGAGGAAGAGCCTACTCCCTGTCATGGTCGTCCAACCCCGCTGTTAGGTGGCGCTAGCAGTGCCACACTCGCGGCATTTCTCGTAATGCGCTGCAACCAGACCGACCGCCGCCGGCACTAGGCTACGCGGAGAAGCCAAATCACAGGAGACGTAAGATGTGGAAAATGCGGGGAAAACGGCATAACAGGGGACGCGTGAGAGTCGCACATCCTCACAGATGCTGGGCAGAATTGAACCCATATCATACGGATTCCTCAAGGACAGCAACCCTACAATTTAGCAGGCCGCGTCACAAATGCACTGCATATGTGCCGCTTTTCAATGAATGTCTCTCACGCCAACTCTTTGGCGTGCTGTACCATGAATGTGCTGCGTATGCGCCGCTCTTCGATCAACCTTTCGCCAACTTGGGTCACTATGTATGTGCCACTAGGTGTGTGGCAAGCGAGGGAATAGTGCTCAGCATTCCTATGCACTGATGTGCCATCATCTGTGTCATCTTGGAGGCTACGTGGGGACTTCTCAGCAGCGCCACTAGATGGCGCAGCGTGTCCAGAAAGAAGTGCGAGAGAGGAGCCCGGCTGCTGCATAATGCATTTCTCAGTGTTGGCACAAACGGGCACACCATACATTTAGGAGGCGACGTGCAGGCTTTTCAGTGGTGCCACAGTAAGCCCTTTAACCCCCAATCCTGAGCTGTACTAGTCATGGGAGATTGTACCAATATCACCAATGATGAATCATACTCGTTCAGCCTCATATTGTGCTGCTCCCACTGCCAAAGATGAGTTACCAGTGGGTAATGGGCTTTGGTTTCAACTTTCAACACTAGAGGGCTGTAGAAGCCGGGAAAAAATTTCGTTTTGTGCCTTTACAGTGAGTTAAGCCTGGCAACAGTGATTTAAAAATGGCGACACAAATGATGAATACCAGTGGCAGCGGTGTCTCGAGAAAAAGAGCTCCTTCTTGGAGTAGTCCTGACAGGAGAGCTGCTGAAGACTTTGAATTTGTCTCCGACTCTGCCTTTTCTTGCGAGTACGAGACGGCTTCAGATGGCGGCAAGAGCGACAGCTACAGTGACGATGATGTGGTGGGTAGTGCACATTAGTGGCAGCACGTGAACACACAAAACCCACCGCCTACACCTCCACAGTTTCTCTTGTGTTCAGTGCCTGGGATTTTGCCCTAGCGCACTGACGAGAAAAATATTCTCGGCTGGTTCCAGATGTTTTTTTTTTTTGTTTACTGGGACGTTATTGACCTTATAATGACCCAGGCAAACTGTTATGGGGTCCCATATTTTGCTGCTCGGGGTTCTGCATGGAAACTGATAGACGTGATAAGATGATGGTATTATACTTTGTACTCATAATATTGCAGGGTATAGTTGGCGAACCACAAATTGAAATGGACTGTTCAACAAAAGTTTTGGCGGCACCTCTGTTCTGAAAAGCCATGAGTAGGAACCGCTTCCAGGCATTGATGTGCTGGCTTCACTTCAACATGAAAATCATGGGCAAAGATACCCACCTGCACGTCAGGCTGTGGAAGCTGTGGCCCGTGATGTCAAGGCTGAACGAGGCCTTCCTTGCAACCTATGTGCCTGAGCAGGATGTATCTGTTGACGAGAGCCTCTTGCTTTTTAGGGGAAGATTAGCATGGAAGCAATATCTGCCGCAAAAACAAGAGAGTTTTGGCCTGAAATTCTTAATTGTACGAATCCTCAACTAGCTATGTCTGCAATTTGACAGTCTACACCGACAAGGGCATAGTAGATGTGGCCAGCAAGGAAGGAATGGGTACCACGGTTGTGATGGACCTTATGCAGCCCTTTCTTTACAAAGGTGTGATGCCTTGACAGATGACAATTGCTACAATTCCCCAGAGCTAGCTGATATGCTTCTCAAGCGGAAAACTGATGTTTATGAAACAGCTCGTCCTGGAAGAAAGGACATGCCTGCATTCAAAAACATCAGTTTGAAAAAAAGGTGGGATTGCTGCCTTCCAGTGCGGGAAATGTCTCGCCCTGCAATAGACAGAAAAGAAGCTTGTCACTTTTCTAAGCAGAATTCATTCGCCCACAATGGAAGATGTCATCAACAGAAAGAATGAACAAGTTTCGAAGCCTGCGATTGCTCTGGCCTAAACAGCACAATGGATTGTGTCAATCAGTCGGACCAAATTTTGTCCTACTATCTATCACTGTGCAAATTGTACAAAGTTTACTACAAGACACTATTTTACCGTTTTCTTAGCGTGGCTATCTTCAATGCCTTTTGCCTATAATAAGGCCTATTTTTGCCTTCAATAAATCTGAAGGAACATTGAGCCTTCTTGCTCTCCGCATCTTACTTGTAGAGTAAGATGCGGAGTAAGATAAGATCTTACCTCCACACTGACACCCGAACAAGACCAGGTTGCAGATCCCACTCCCCTATGACAAGGCTTAATGGCCTCCACTTTCCCCTGAAAGTCCCATCAACACTAAAAAAGCAGGAGTCAACACGGAGGTGCCTTGTGTGCACCCGGGCCCATTCGAAGGATGAAGAAAAGAATCAATGCAAAGAAACGAGAACACAATGTGAGGACTGCCAAGTTGGACTTCGTGCAACACCATGCTTTGAGACCACACAAAATTTGATTACTAAATTGATTAAATCTTGTTTGTGCGCGTATGAAGCAATGTCTGTGCGTTTTGCTGTTTTATGGCATGTCGTCGGTTCAGATAAATACAGCATATTTCAGTATGTTGTATCCCATTGTATGGAATGTATTGTTGTCTTGAGGGAAAGCCTAAAGAGCAGCTTTTTCTTCTCTCTCTCTCTCTCTCTCTCTCTCTCTCTCTCTCTCTTTTTAGTGTGTTAATTCTAAGCAGAAACCAATCAAGTACCATCATTTTAGAATCATAATGGCTTAGAAAATGTTAGAACTACATTAAGAAATTTGGGGAATTTCGTATGTTTTAGAGGAATTCATTTTGGGGTTAAAGGGCTAATGCAGTCGGAAAGAGGAGTCCAGTTGTTTTACACACCTTTTACATAGTACATTTCAATGGTGGCAATTTGTTGTGTTTCTATAGTTGATTCAATGATAAAGGCATGATCATCGACAGTTGTCGTGAGATAGGTTCTGCCGAATTCCTTTTAACCTTCTTTCTGCCCATTAGATTGAAATGTGACAAGATCATGACAAAAAATATCTCCCAGCTTCAGAAGTGATAGACTTAGGATGAGAACACGAGATAGTAAAAAAGCTGCATCGCTCGCTGTGAGGTGAACCGAGTAAGCAACTTGCCTGTTCGAGCTCTTATTTGATTCACTTTCGTGATATACTTCAGCAACTCTGCCCATCTTCTATATTTGTCTCGGGAGTCTTTTCTTCATAAATGAGCGCTGTCTCCAGTAGTAATGCTCTAAATCCAGTTTTCAGAAGTGTGGCCAGATTTAGGTGACAACATGTTATCTTTCCTCCAGTGGGCTCCAGGAGTGATTCAGCATTTGCTTTGTTTTAGTTCCAACATCATCTCGGTGCTCCCTTTGGTGAATTTGGTTCATTGTCATTGTTCACAAAAGATGGTAGGGTACTAAGTCTCTTTCCTGTGCAAAATAGAGCACTTTTAATTTTTCTGGAGAAGTAGAATGATGTGCCAATGGGCAAGAATTTACTGTACTTTCCACTTCGTGGAGGTTTATGTGTAAGTAGCTTCTCAACCGTGAGCCTTATATGCCTGAGTAGT
This sequence comes from Dermacentor albipictus, assembly GCF_038994185.2. Classification (NCBI taxonomy): domain Eukaryota; kingdom Metazoa; phylum Arthropoda; class Arachnida; order Ixodida; family Ixodidae; genus Dermacentor; species Dermacentor albipictus. The sequence continues at coordinate 82,397,612 of NC_091821.1, forward strand.
TTCCAGAGGCATAAAGTTTTGGCATTGTCAGTGTGTAACTAAAAGCATACCTAGTTGTACTGCAATTCCTAGGAATGTGAACAAGAATGTAAGCAGAGCCTACCACCATACTGAACCATTCGGAGTTGCAGATAACAAAGTGCGTGAGCATCGCCTGGCTTAGAACTCATCGTTAAATAAACATCACATTTGTTTATAACTTCTTTGCTGTCGGCCACTTGGAATCCAGTACTTTTCTTGTGCTCTATTAGTGTGTCTCAAAAACCACCGTTGTGACACAGTGAATGTGTTTTGAAATCCCACAATGTTTCTTCAGTGGTCATTGTGTATGATGATCCAAGTGAAATGATGGTGGCAAGGCAATATGAGCAGAGGCTTTACATCTTTGTTTTGCTCAAGTAAATGTAGGCAATCCCTACTTGTAGTTACCCATTACGATCTAAGAAGGGACTTGGCTTCTGCAAACTCTATGACGAGCTCAAAGTATGTTTCTGACGAAGTTGTAAAAGCTTATCAGTGTAGCCATTCTCATTAACTGCTCTCTCCCAATAAAATGCTTTCTGAATTTCATCAGCATTCACATGGGATTCAGCTTGCATTGAAAGCTCTTTGGCAATTATTATAGATCGGGAGAAACCTATGCAGTTATATCCAAAACTAGAAGACTATGATGAGTGCAGTCCAAGATGGACATGGTAGTTCTCACTTGCAAAATAGTGTCTCCTTTCATTTCTTCTGTTGCAATGATATGTTGAGAACACGAAACATACACCTTCAGAGTTGGCCAATCATCTGCATTGGTTGAGAGCCACAACAGCCCATGCCACCCACCACTGTCAGTCTCAATGAAAGTAGCGTAATGAAGTTCCATGCTTCAAGCAATCCACAGGGTTTTCACTGTAGGGATAGTGTCTTCATTGATCTTTATCATGGCAGCTTTAAATCTGTTGCTCTCTTCTTGCCATTTAAGTCCCTCGTAAAAGTTTCCTTTTAGCCAGTGAAGAGCTATGCTTGAACTGTCTGATAAGTAAATTGCAACTAGCCTGCATGTGATTTGAGCAGCTTCCAAGAAAATTGGATATTTTAGCACAAAATAGAACTACCCATATGTTCCAGCCAAGAAAGTGTGATTCTTTTCACAGGCAAAACACCAGCCTTTCCAAAGATGAGTTCCACGGAAATTAAATGGTCAGAGTCCTGGGGATGTATTATTCGTCGTTTACTTTCTATGATGCAATAACATTCATGAGAGTTTGTTCACGTGAATAGTACCAGACGCTTTGATACCTATTTGTCACGGCATCAATGGCACATTGCGAAGCATGTGGTTTTAGGGACATTGTCACCCGTAGACACCGATTCATCCAGAGCTAGTTATGCAATATCTCACAAAAATGATTGTATTCCTGAAAATGAATGACGTAGAATACTGCCCCCTAAAGTCATAGTACAGTCAAATCTCGATATAACGAATCACTTGGGACTGCTGGAAATCGTTCGTTATTTTGAAAGATTGCTGTAATGGAAAACTTGCGGTTAAAAGCCAATGGATAAACCTAAGAAGGAAAATGACTTACCTTGGCAGTATACGCATGTGCAGACAAGCATACTCTCAAATAAACATGTTTCACTCATTTCGAAGCTGCTTTATTTGAAGAAATCAGTGATTTTCTTCTGGAGCGTGCAACACGCACAACCGATTAGGAATGCGTCTACATCTTTCACTTTGCGCAATACCTCATTGGGTATGTCATTGCACTGAGCAATGAAAGTGCGGATGTTCATGTGCACTAAAACATCAATGTTCGACACGATCTCATCTTTTGTGTTGATGACCCACAGCCGTCTTCCTTTGGGTCATCATCGTCACTGGAGACGTCACGAATGCAGTTAACAATCTCTTAGGTTGTCAGGTCAGCTGCTGTTAGTGTTGTGCTGTCGCTCTCCTTGTAGTCATCGAAGGAAGAGACGGCAGGCAGCAGTACCACAACCTCGGTCCACAGGTCTCCTGGGTTGTTGTCAGTCGCCTCCAGGTAATCTTCAGGCTACACAGGTGCTTTGACAAGCCCTGCGTTTCACCAGCAGTTGCTAATGGTGGACACCTTCAAGTGCCACCAAGCTCCTGTGAGCATTTCCGCTGCCTGACGAATATTGATTGCAGTCGGCTGCTTTAGGCAGAGGTTGATAATCAACCGCTGCACAAAATGCTTACGAAATTCTGCTTTCTCACTCTTTATAATGCCCTGGTTTAGGGGTTGCAGCACGGATGTGTTGTTTGGTGGCAGAAACTCCAAGCGAACGTGCGTCAAGCGAACATTCACACCCCTGCGGGGTGTCTGCGTCAGCAGGTGTTTGGTGTGTTGCGACACAACGTACCCCAGCAGGCGAGGGTTAGACCCTCCCGCGTGTAGCCGTATCTCGGGAAAGGGGGATCCCCAGGGTTGTGCCGATGCTGGGTGTCGGACCTCTAAGGCCCCCACCCCGGCGGAGGCAACACACCTCTTTGGCCTCTGCTTCACATAGACGGCACTCCTGGACTGACCCACCTGGGAAAAATCGGCAGTCACCTTTTCCTGTCCCCCTCTTCAATCTTTATCCTTCTCTTTCACTTTCAATCTTTCCTGTCTTCTACTCACTTCATCATCATCATCAGCCTATTCATGTCCACTGCAGGACGAAGGCCTCTCCCGGCGATCTCCAATTACCCCTGTCCTGTGCCAACCGACTCCAAATAGCACCAGAAAATTTCCTAATTTCGTCACTCCATCTAGTCTTCTGCCGTCCTCTACTGCGCTTCCCTTCTCTTGGTACCTATTCTGTTACCCTAATGGTCCAAGAGTTATCTAGTCTGCGCATTACATGACCTGCCCAGCGCCATATTTTTCTCTTAATGTCTATTAGAATATTGTCTATGCCCGTTTGCTCTCTGATCCAAACTGCTCTCTTTCTCTCTCTTAAAGTTATGCCTAGCATTCTTTGTTCAATCGCTTTTTGCGCGGTCCTTAACTTGTTCTCAAACTTCTTTGTCAGCCTCCAAGTCTCTGCGCTGTATGTCAGCACCGGTAAAATGCACTGATTGTATACTTTCCTTTTCAATGATAACGGTAAGCTTCAATTCAGGAGCTCACGATATCTGCCGTATGCGATCCAACCCATTTTTATTCTTCTGTGGATTTCCTTCTCATGGTCCGGGTTCCCTGTGATTAGTTGGCCTAGGTAAACGTACTCCTCCACAGACTCTAGAGGCTGACCTGCAATCTTGAAATCTTGTTCCCTTGCCAGGTTATTTATCATTGTCTTTGTCTTCTGCATATTAATCTTCAGTCCCACTCTTACACTTTCCCTGTTAAGGTCCTGAATCATTTGTTGTAACTCATCTGCATTGTTGCTGAATAGAACAATGTCATCAGCAAACCGAAGGTTGTTGAGGCATTCACTGCCGATCTTTGCTCCTATGCCTTCACAGTTTAATAGCTTGAATACTTCTTCTAAGCATGCAGTGAATGGCATTGGAGAGATTGTGTCTCCTTGTTTGACTCCTTTCTTTTTAGGTATCTTCCTACTTTTCTTGTGGAGAATTAAGGTGGCTGTGGAATCTCTGTAGATATTTTGTAGGGTATTTACGTAAGCGGTCTGTACTCCTTGATTACACAATGCCTCTATGACTGCTGGTATCTCTACTGAATCAAATGCTTTTTTGTAATCTATGAAAGCCATATAGAGAGGTTTATTGTACTCTGCGGATTTCTCGATAACCTGGTTAATGACATGGATGTGATCCATTGTAGAGTAACCTTTCCTGAAGCCAGCCTGCTCCCTTGGTTGTCTAAATTCCAGTGTTTTCCTTATACTATTGGAAAATTTTTTGGTAATTATCTTATATAATACTGGGAGTAAGCTAATGGGCCTATAATTTTTTAGTTCTTTAACATCGCCCTTTTTGTGCATTAGTATAATGTTTGCATTCTTCCAGTTTTCTGGGACCCTTGCAGTCGATAGACACTTCGTATAGAGAGCCGCCAGTTTTCCTAGCATTATGTCTCCTCCATCTTTGATTAAATCGACTGTTATTACATCCTCTCCTGCCGCTTTTCTCCATTTCATGCCTTGCAAGGCCTTTCTGACCTCATCTCTAGTTATAAGAGGAGTTTCTGTATACTGTTCATTATTGTTTTGAATAGAGCGCTCCTGAGTCGTCTGGGTACTGTAAAGGTCAGTATAGAATTCTTCCGCTGCTTTTACTATATCTTCCAGATTGCTGATGATATTACCCTGCTTATCTTTTAGCGCATACATCTTGGTTTGTCCTATGCCAAGTTTCCTTCTCACTGATTGCCTCTCACTTCATTCGCTGCCTCTGAAGCCAGCCTCATTACGGTTTCATTCATTACCTCTATGTCATCATCATCTCTCTGTTCTAAGGTTGCATATTTGTTTGTAAGTACCAGCATAAATTTGTCTCTTTTTACCCTTACTGCCTCTAAGTTGACCTCTTCTTTCTTGATCAATTTTACTCTTTCTCTGCTTAAATTGAGGTGGATCCTGGCCCTCACTAGCCTATGATCACTACATTTTACACTACCTATTACTTGAACATCCTGTACTATGCTGGGATCGGTAGAAAGTATGAAATCAATTTCATTTTTTGTTTCACCATTAGGGCTTTTCCAGGTCCATTTTCTGTTGCTATGTTTCCTGAAAAAAGTGTTCATTATTCTCAGCTTATTCCTTTCTGCGAATTCTACCAGGATCTCACCTCTAGCGTTTCTAAAATCGACACTGTAGTGGCCAATTGCCTGTTCACCCGCTTGCTTTTTTCCCACTTTTGCATTGAAGTCCCCCATTACTACTGTGTACCGCGTTTGCACTTTTCTCATCGCTAATTCAACATCTTCATAAAACTGATCTACTTCCTCATCGTCGTGACTGGACGTAATTGGAGCGTAGGTTTGTACTATCTTTAATCTAGACCTTTTATTGAGTTTGACTACGACTACTGCTACCCTCTCTTTGATGCTTAGCTATACCTTTTATTGAGTTTGATTACGACTACTGCTACCCTCTCGTTGATGCTGTAGAATTCATCAATGTTGCCCGCTATGTCTTTATGGATTAGGAATCCTACCCCGTATTGCTTCTTATCCGGGAGACCTCTATAGCAGAGGTCATGGGTGTTATTCAGCAATGTGTAAGCCTCACCAGGTCTTCTAATCTCACTAAGGCCAATAATATCCCAACCAATGTATGATAGTTCTTCGAAGAGTCTTGCTAAGCTTGCCTCACTCGAGAGGGTTCGGGTGTTAAACGTTGCAAGGGTCAGTTTCCATTGGTGGCCTGTCCGGACCCAGATATTCTTAGCACCCTCTGCTGCATTGAAAGTCTGGCCGCCGCCTTGGTCAGATGCTCCGCAGCCACTGGGGACTGAGGGCCATTTCTTTGTGGAGGTCATTTCATTAGGGAGGTTATGGCCTAATACTGCACCAGGGAGGACAATTCCTGTTCTGGTGAGGGAGTGTCTTTGTTCAAGCTTAGTGGGCCTTCCTAATTTGGTTGTACCTTGATTAGTATAGCCCCACTCACTCTCGGCATCTTTCGCTGGTGTCAGGCGCCACACCAAGCCTGCAGATGTAGTGTACTGTAGGTCTGTCTATATCTATCTATCTATCTTTATATGCACCGATGGTCTATCTGTAATGCAGATAGACCATCGTTTTTAAAAAAAGAAGAAAAAGAAAAGACGGAAAACGAAATAGGGGGCGGATTTGAACTTCCGACTACCGCGACCGAGCATAAGACATAGCTCAGTAAGATAATGCCGCAAGCGGCTAGGCTACCTTGTCGCCGCCAAGTACGGCCCAGAGGGCACTTCATGTGTAAGAGGTCTAATTTGTCCGCCCTTTGCAGGTTTTTGCTGATCGGTATAGGTTGCACGACATAGTGTCAATTCTCCTTTGCCCTAGCCTCTTGTTTCCCACATCTTACGCATGCACGCGGACTTGAGCACACCTAGGTACACGATACATTTTTGCTAAATCAGAACAGCGCTTAGCACTTGTGCGCAAAAATAAAAAGGGAAAAGTTCTTTCAGCGCTTACCAAGAGGCTCCGAGTGTCGTATGATCCGCTGGTCTCGTATGCTTGTTTCTTGTTGTCCAAACACTCGCGTTCCCGGGTGGCTGTTCAGAATGTTCAATCGCACTATGGCGCTGAGATTCACACAAAGCAGGCGACCTTGATGGCTCTCGGTGGTGTCATTATCCTTTCTACAGCTTTGGACAGTGATTATAATAGATCTAATGAGAAGGACGGAATGGGTGGGGTGGTAACTGACCTCGTAGTTTTTCTGGGAACGCAATGCGCCTAAGCACCGACACCCCTATCGAGTGTCTGCGTCTTAGCTAAGTGTCATCCAGCAGGAAGTCAACGAGGTGCTTGCGAAGTACATTATCGAGCCATCCTCCAGTCCCTGGGTGTCCCCTGTTTTAGATAAAAAGTATGATAGATCGTAGTGCTTTTGTGTAGACTATCGCCACCTCTACAACATTAAAATCAAGACTCTTACCTGTTACTGCAAGTTGATAATGACCTTGATTGTCTGTATGGCGCTGCTTGTTTATCTATCTTCTATCGACCTTCGATCTGGATATTGGCAGATTGCTGTGAACCTTATGGACTGAGAGAAAACGAATTTTGTAACTCCCGATGGGCTTTACCAGATGGGCTTTACCAGTTCAAGGTCACGTCTTTCGGTCTGTGTAATGTCCCAGCCACATTCGAGCGAATGACGGATTCTCTGCTTCATGGGTTCAAGTGGTACACATGAGTGTGTTATTTAGATGACGTAATCATGTTTTTGCCTGCGTTTGATACGCATCTCGAATGCCTTTCGGTGATTCTTGACGTGTTCTGCCGTGCCTGATTTTAGCTGAATTCATCGAAGTGCCGTTTTGGCCGTCGCCACATTACGATCCTTGGCCATATTGTGGACGCTGCCGGCGTACAACCTGACCAAGAGGAAATTTTAGCCATGATAGACTTCCCTGTGCCCAAGTATGCCAGAGATGATCACAGCTTTGTGATGCTCTGCACTGGTTTGTGAGCAATTTTGTAGTGATTGCAAAACTGCCCGTGGACCTTCTTGAACAAGACGCCCTTTTTACCTGGGGCCCTGCACAAGCCACGGCTTTCTCCAAGCTAAGCACACTCCTCACAGTGCCTCCAATTTTGGCCAACTTGGACTTATCAGCCCAAGGCAAAGACGCCAGTGGTTATGGAATAGGCGCTGTCTTAGTCCATTGTCAATGTAGAGTGAACCGCATCATCGCTTATGCAAGCAGGTTGCTGTCTGCATCGGAATGAAATTACTTAATTACAGAACATGAGTGCCTTGCTCTTGTATGGGCAGTTTCAAAATTTTTCCCTTATTTATTTGACTGACCATCCACAGTAGTTTCTATCACCTTGCCCTCTGTTGGCTCACCCTTCTAAAAGATCATACAGGCACACTCGCTCAATGGGCACTGCGCCTGCACGAGTACACCTACACGGCCATATGCAATACAGGGGAGGGGGCCTGCAGAATGATGCAGATTGTACTGCAAAAGTAAACACAAATTCGATGAATGTGGATGTTACTTCAGACCAATAGCACACTTGTGCCTGAGAATATGGGATTATCTGCTATGTGCATTTGGGCATGCATGCATGCAAGCAAAATAGTAATAAAGAGTTTCCTTCGAAAAGCTGTGCTCTGTGGTGGACTTGTGAGGCTGCATGGAGTGAGCGATGGAGTGAGAAACAATGTGACAAAAGTTAACAGGGCAGTTTTAACGGCTGCTTGTGGCACACAGAGAGATGTTTTTTTCTGGTGGCAAAAATGTGAATGGTACCAGCACTGCATAATAAACCAGTGCTTGTTTTATGCGCTGCAGGTGTGTGCAGGGAGTAAGTAAACTTCAGTGGCCTCTTGCTGTAGAAAGAGCGAGTACTGGACGTAAAATTCATTTCAAGCCAGTCATCACCACAGTAATGAGAATCTCTATGTCAAAGAGAAATATAGGATCACACTCGGTTCAAATCAACTGGAAAATGACAACACTCGTGTCACTGCACGTTGTGTTCAAGGCGGCATGCTAGCCATAGTGGCATGGAATATAAGTTGAAACGGAATGCTGTGGCTTGAGAGAAGCCAATGTTAAACCACTTGTAGCTCTTTTTAATAGCATGCTGATGTATGAGATATACTATGTCTAGGTGGTATGGAGGGGTTTCCTCAGGAATTGAATATATGGGGGTGGTAGTCATATTTTATTTGTTGTTGATGTTTCACGTAGCACTAGCACCATTTATGGCTCAAATCCTCATGGCAAAGGTTGCAAACAATTCACTTTACAGAAGGAATAAAATTGTATTAATACACAGACAAAACTGAAGAACAATTGGACTACATAAAATGTGTCCTCTACGTAAACATGCGGTATTAGAGTTGTAGGACGATCTCACCGCTGGCATCCAGTTGTAAGGTTTGTATTCGGGCATGAACTATGTGGTAGCTGGCCCATGCCGCTCACTCACACTTGGGACGTGGTTGTAGGGACGAACTTGCTCTCATCGAGAACTAGGAGTACAGGATTTATTTACATATTTACATTAAAAAACTAGATACATTTCAACAGCCTAGCATGACTGCAAAAAGGAGCAGAAAGCTCCTACCACAAAGCGCACAGCACCAGCACACGAGCACAAAGCTCCAAGCACCCTGCACAGTAGCCGACAAACTTCTGCTTAAAAAGCCTCTGTCCTCCCTAGATCCCCAGGGAAGGGAAAACTACTTTCCAACCTTCGTCCAATCGGACCGTCCACAGTCGTTAGGGCTTAGTCGAACCGCTATTGAGGGGGAGGGCTCACACACTCACATACGCACTTTGGATTCCCAGAACCCACCGAGTTGAGCGGGTCCTTGTAGCCAGGTTTTCACGCTTGACCCCCGCCGGCGCCTCTTAATTCCAGAGCTGACTTCTCAGATAGCCGCCACGAGTGTCAGCAGACCGTGACGAATCCTGGGGCCTGAGGAAAAAGGCACTGCAAAACACCCTTTTCCGAGAAGCTCTCTTGCTGCAAATAGGCCATGAAAGCGACGGCGAATCAACCAACAATACACGGTCCGCCAAACGTGGCTTTACCTGCTGCCGTCGCCGATTCTCCGAAGGAGGCGCATGGTGGATTAACGTTGCTGTGGTCTCCAGTTCTCCGGAGGAAGTGCATGGTCGGTTAGCGTTGACGGCGTCGCCTGTTCTCTGAAGGACGCCACCCCTGCGGGTCGATCGAAACAACTGCAGCGGGCTGAGATAGGTTTGCAGAGCAGTACCCCCTACAAACTAATCGTAACAGGGGAAGTCGAATCCATGCTCAACACACGTACACACACGTGGAAAGTGTATATTGGAGCTTTGATATCAGCCATGACAATTTGCATGACATTGACACATCTAAATAACTAATGGCTGCTACACACAAAAATTGGTTGAATACGTACAAGCACATACTTTGCACATCCCACGACCATTCATGCAGTAACTAAACTAGTAGAAGAATTATAAACCAAGACATCCATGTACTTCGTACTAATAAAAAAACTAAACCACCACAAATATACGTACAGATTTCTCAACCACATTCCGAACAGTTAAATCCACCAGAGTTTCCCACAACTATTTCAATAAAATCGATAAAAAGCACGTTGGTCATTGTCAATGGCATCTTGGGCATCTGGCAGTTCTGGGCTTTCAATGGTGATGCTCAGCAGCTCATTCATATAGTTATGGGGAAGGCAGCTTCTTTCTGATGACGAAACCTGGCTGAGGGCTGGATAAGAGCACTTAACGGTAGCTTTTGTGATCCGTAGCATCAAAAGATGACCTACGACATCTGCAACTTGGGAAACACATAGCGACGATGAAAGTAGGTAACAACGAGAAGCGAACATAGGAATGCTGTAGATGTCAAGTCCCCTTTCAGTCATTGGAAGATGTTCCACTCCGCATTTAAATTGCTCCCGTCTTGCTGCACGCTTCCCATGCTTGTGCCCTGGCCCTGGCACTTTGATCGTCCTGGCCCTGCCCCAGGCGATCGCAGTATTTGCCATAGTTTCTTTTTCATATAAGTTGTGGTTTCTTCCACCACAGGCCAACTACGGACAATGTGTCCCTTTGCGTATGTACCCTTCTTCCGGCACTGTCAAATAAAATTCCCTGTTGCATGGAAAAAAAATTAATATTACGAGTTAAGGGAGTGTATTCAGAAATACAAGGGGCTGTGTACCCCCCCCCCCCCCCTAGGGGAAGTGTAGGGAAAGCACTGCTGGTACTCCTATGGCGCGTTCATGTCGAGAAACGCTATTGCATGAGGAGCCGCGCGATTGTCAGTGACAAAACGGGTGCGTTCAGGCCTGATCTCTCGTAGCACACAATGAAATTGTCGTTGCCGCCCGCTAACTCTCACGAGACTCGCTGAAACTCGCCAAGCCACTTCTAGCAGGTTTGCTCCAAATTTGTGATTATGCAAGAGTGCTTGTATGTCTCTATAAAAAAAGAAGAATGAAATACACTGCACAAACAACAAATGCAGACGTTATATTACATGGGCAAATACGGTAATGAGCTTCCATAAAAATCCTGAATAGCACTCGCGTCTCATTTGCCTCCGTGCCACTTTAGCATCGCAAACACTCACACTGTAGCTACAATGACAGCGTGCTAGCCAACAACACCATGTTGATCGTGCTTGCAGCTACAGCATGTGCATGGCTTTACTGCCAGTCTCAACGTTTTACTCTGTAGAGCAAGATGTTGTTTGTTCTCACGAGTTGCATTGCACCATACCTGCATAAACAACAGTGCAGGCTAAATCGCATTTCTATTTGCTGGCAAATGAATTCTGCAACAGGGTGGAATGATCACATTAATTTTTTCCAACACAAACAGCACAGAGAAAGAAATTCTATGTACTCATGGTGAAAGCCCGATATGGCTGTTGCCAACATGGGAAATGCAAACATGCTTAATCCACAGTTATTTTAATGCACATAACATAGTACACTTGTCCTGTAGGATTATCTTCACGTGAAGCACGGTACCAATGCACAAATAACCAACAAATATACTTGCAAAAAATATACTTGCAAACAACAATGTGACCAGCTATGACTGCTCCATTTGCAAAATGGCTAACTGGATGCACGGTGAACGAAAGAACATGCTCCTACAGTGGCCAAATAAATGTTAGGGGCCAAACAATGAAATCTTCCTTACCTCAGTAAGGAAGCCTTCATTGCTGTGAGGCCACCTTATGTGACTCGGAAAGTTTCCTTACTGAGGGGCCCTCAGTAAAACCTTCCTTGGTGCTTCCTCAGTGTAAGGTAGCTCAGAAGCTGCCTTCATGCATCCTTAAGCCGCTCATGGCCCTGAATGAGTGCTTCACCTCACTGCGTAGCCATGTGATGTTTGCTTGCACATGCGCACTGTCCCCCGCATGCGGAGAAGTGGGAGCATGCTACGTCTTGCCAGGCATGTTCGTTTCAGCCGCACGTTTGGCATGAGTAGCGCTCCTTGGCGTTGCTAGGTGTTGCACGACGCCGGCAGTGCCAGTGTTGCTGGAGCACATCAAGTTTTGCACTATAATACGGTACTCTTTTACGTTTACTAAACAAAACTAGAAGAAGAAGTATTTTAATGATTGGAAAATGTAGAGAGGTCGGCCGGATAATGGAGCATCTGGCCTGCTACTCTACGTAAGGGAGGGGGAAGAGGGGAAGAAAAGTGGTCACAATGAGGGATGATAATGGGAGGAACGAGGTGAATGACACATTACACAACTGGTATCACAGGCGTGAGTCCAGGCCCGTGTCACCTAGGAAACGTGAAAGTGCACGCATTGTCTCTGTCGTCTGCCAACTCTGTGGCCACGTGCCTAGCAAGAGGTCCTCCGACAGTGGTCCATTGTGTAAATGTCTCAATGTATCTGCCAATGTCAGTCTTTCTCGCGCATACTCAGGGCACACCACGAGCACATGTTCTATAGTCTCTACAGCGCCACACACTGAACAGTCCGGGGAGTCTGTCTGTCCAATAATGTGCAAATATTTGCGCATGAAGGCGACGCCTAATCGCAGTCTGTGTATCAGGCATGTAAGAGGGCGTGGAATTCCACGCAGAAAACTAGAAGAAAGTGTGCACGCGTCTCTATATTAGCACTTCAATTTAAAAACTATGCTCCAATACATCTTTTTACTGTATAATGGCGTTCACATAAAGCTTTTAAGAGATCCTGTCGAACCCAGGCATGCGGCAACCGTTCCTTACTTGACAGGTGAAGGGAGCTTTCAGGGTACGCTTGCTTCCTACATCAGTCCTTCGCTATAAGGAGGCCTCACGTAAGGTTAGCTATCCTTCACTATAAGGAGGCCTCACGTAAGGTTAGCTAGCGGTCGAAGGAAAGGAACATTACATTGTTTGGGCCTAGGTACCTCTAGGGAGTAGCACTCATCTTGGTGGCCTGCCACTTCGTTGGTTTTGTTGGGATGTCCAGCAAAAGTGGCAGAGTGACAGGCCACCAACATAATTTAACATAATTAAACATTTGTTAGACACACCACCCTTGCTCATCAGAGCACCCTTCTTATACTGTGAACATATCCACCCCTAGCCTCTCCATTCTCTCGTAATCCCACATTATGATTGGCTTGTGGCAAGCATTGCCTTTCTTCTGGCGATGAAAATCAGTCTTGGACTGATTGGCACAACTATGAATTTTTTCTCTCACAAGACATTGCTCAACATAAATTTACCGGTGTGAATGGGCCATTAGGCACGCCAGAAATTATTTCGGAAACCTTGAGCATTATTACGAAACAAGTTGGCCTTGGTTTTCTTCAAGCGAAGTGCAGCTTTGCAATGACCATTCTGCATCTTTGTTATGTTCAAATTCATTGACAACAGCTTCTGTCTCCTCACAATATGCCTTGGACTGATCTTAACTTCTTATGCATTCCAAGTCTCAAAACCTCAGGCGTACTTTTCTGTTGATTCACAAGAGGTTCTTAACCTCGGGACACAGGCATTCAAAGAGAAATGCAGCAAGGATTTATAGGTCCCAGGAACATCCAACCAAATACTTAACACAGAGCAACCAAGTCAGCATCTTCATAATGGCATAACATCTCTCCAGTAATAAGTTTTCGCATGTGTTGAGCATTGATAAAAAACCAAATGCCAGGTATAGCAGGCAGTCCCAGTACAAGGGACTTATCAGATATTGACTGTTTGCTGTCTCAAATGGCCCTCACAAGTTTATTTTTAATGGATGATGACAGTGCTCTTGTGGGGCTGAGGCAACTTCTGCAAATTTATCCTCAAAGTTCGTTGCAAGGTGCAGTGATATTCTAGTTAACGCTTATCAGCACTGCATTTTTCCAAAGTGCTGGTAAATGTTAATTGCAACATAAGTTCATTTCTCCACAGAATCTGCAGTCATATTGAAACTGATGCTGAGCACTGAATTTCTACTAAATGGATATGATTTCATTATTGCTTAGTTTCACTTCTGCAATTGAGATATGAGTTCTAAACTAAATTACAAAGTTTACAGTGAAACTGTTAATGAACAAATGTCACAGTGCAATCAGTCATGTCAGCACTGTATGCTTCCACGGGATCCAACTGTTGTGACGCAATTGAACTGTCTGCCATGGCCATGATGATTTTTGATGTCTGTTCTCACGAAAATAATTTTGATCTGGTATGGCCTAACAAAATTTTGACACTCAAAATGTCTTTAGTCCAGTTGGTATTGCATGTTATTACCAGTTTTAGTAGGCCGTAGCATTGACTTTGAGCTGCAGCTACATTGCAAAATTTTTGCACAGTTGTTTCACATTACCCATGTCTTAGAATAGCAATTTCAGATCTCTGCAAGTAATAAAGTGTTGCAAAGTATCATTTCTGAGTACTGTGATTTTGTAACAGACTTTGTTTAACCTTGTTATGCCTAATTGACACATGACTAAAGATTATTACAGTGTTCTGTTACTGTTGTGCTGTGTGCCTATTGTAATGGGACTGCTTAGGTATTTGCAAACTGCCGGTCTTTTGGCCTACATGACTGCATTTATCACAAAGTATAGCGTGGTGCATATAAAATAACCCCAATTTAGTTGAAATATGACTGACATTGCCCAAACTAGAGCCTCCTGTACTATAGGTTGTTTTTGCTACGGAATCCTGCTTTGCTTGCATTTAAATGTCACGTGTTTTCGTGCAGTGTAAACAGCCAGATTCACGCAATTGAAGCCAAGCTGCGAGCCATGGAAAGGGACAAAGAGAAAGACTTAGGTCAGTGCTTGCTCGCTACACCCCCTGCCCCATCACACCTTGCAGCAGTGAGGCAGCCCATGATCCAGTACCAGCCAAGAACATACAGGCGGCCCCAGAAGATGTCAAGATGACATTATACCACTGTGCTGCGTGTATAGTACAGTAGCACTGCAACATGGAATCTTGTCACCTCACCCAAAACTTCCATCTTCAAATCATTTTTCAGCATTTGATTGTACAAAATCAGACCCTCTATTCGTTGCTTTTTACAGCGTGGCCTGTAAAGATCTCCCTCAATATGTGCTCATGTGCCCCTGGACTCGCTTTGCATTGTGACTTGAGGAAGCTGGGACAATAAAGATACACTAAAAGTAGCTGTATTAAAAAGATGTATTTCTTGTTGCCAAAAGTGGGATTGGAAGTCCCAACATAGGCTTCTTGCGTACCCTTTTCCTGAAGCCTCAACATGTTTCTGTTACCCTTAGCCACATTGCTGAATTGCGTAATTCTGGTTTTAATTGCAGTGATTATTTCTAGTTTTGATCACCCAGAGAATAGATTCAGCATTTCACCAGACAACTGACAGCACAAATTATCATGTTGTGCAGTGCTTAGCTTTTCATCTGCTACCACCTGAAGCATGTCATAGGAACGTGTGCAATGTTGCACTGTAATGAAGTTATCCCCTTCAGGTGCAGCGTGCACAATTTGGCATGCCATGATAGTGCGTCAAAAGTAAACGCTGTGGTTCAAAATAATGTTATTACAATGTCTTGCATATATCTCAAAAACACGTGATTGGAGCTATGCTGCAAATTTGAGTAATATATGTAAAGTCTTTTTGTAAAAGAAGTCGTAAAGAAGATGACTGAGTGTTTGCCCTTAGTATCAATACATTGTGTAGCAGGTTCACTACTTTTGCTTTTCACATTGTTTTATATCGGACATGTTTTTTCAAGTGCCCGGGTAGGTGCATTCCTAGTATGCCAAGACATAAAATAGTTTGTTCTCACGTCTGGCATTCCTTTTAAGAGTTCTCACATGGAGTCCACATTCCATAAACAACAGATCTCAATGAAGAATTTAAAACTCTTAATCCATTCTGCATCCATTTGCTTTTCATGATTCTGAAGATGCAAAAAACGTAGTTAACTAAATTTTTAACTTGCAGAAATAATTGGTGCCTGAAGAGGTTAAAAACTGGCCACTACATAGTCTTTAACATCAACTTAAGTATGTTATAAGAAATGAGTAATATTTTATGTGCTGGGGAACATCAACAAGTACTTGAAAATTGGTTTGACACCTGTGCTTTTAAATATGTAACACGTAACATCCTGAGTTACACGTGATAATACTTTGCTATCGCACAGACAGCATGTAGCTGTCAAAAGTTCTCCCTGAAGTACCTGCCGTGGTGGCGTAGTGGCTTTGGTATTGCGCTGCTAAGTACAAGGGCACAGGATTGAATCCTGGCCATGGCGGCCGCATTTCAATGTGGGCAAAATGTAAGAGGACCCATGTGCCTTGTATTGGGAGCAAGTTAAAGAACTCCAGCTGGCCAAAATTAATCCAGAGTGCCCCATTACGGCATTCCTCATAATCATATCATGGTTTTGGTACATAAAACCTAATTTGTTCTCATTGAAGTCATTAAATCAACGGCTTGCACTTGGCTTTACCATTGCTTTAGCCACTGTTTAAGTTGCCTTGCCTTTGTTGTTACCATTCACTACCACTGAATTCGTCAATGAATTGTCACTTTGCACTTCATTCATTCTTTTGCACTTCGTTCCCGGCTGCTCACTGCTGGGAAGCCTTCTCGAGACACAAACACACAAAAGCTTCAAATGGTTCACCGCCACTCGTATCACACTGCCTCGCAATGCGGAACAATGCGTTAGAACCTAAGGAGATAACGCTAGAAGTAAGAAAATCCGAAGATGACCGTAGCCAGTTGGCTGAGCGAGTTAAGTCTTTAAGCGCCCGCATTGCAATCCGTCAAGACCTCGCAAAGATGGCGGCGAGCGCTCATTGTCTCTTTTAGTCGTTTGCTAATCAGAGAGAGAGAGAGAATAAACATCTATTTGGCAAAACAAGTAGGAAATTTTCCTCGATGAGTGGGGCCCTCACTCCAGGGCTCCATTGCCATGCGTCACTTCGCAAGCCCGCTGGATCAGCCGTTGCTGTTCCTGCTGGCTTGTGCTGAGCAGCGCAGACTCCCAAGAGTAATTGGTAGGGTTGGGTATAGGAGGAATACCCGAAGGGTTAGGGCATTCCCATGTGGAGTGGTACACCGTGGGTTTGGCCCCACAGTGGGGACAATAGGAAGGGTATAGGGTGGGAAGAAAGACATGTAGCATGTGGAGACAAGGAAAGGAATTGGTCTGCATTTGCCGCCAGACAGCGGCATCTGCCCTATTAAGCAAAGGATGAGGAGGGGGATAGTTATGGCGGCTTTGTCGGTAGTACTCGAGCGTCTTGGTGTAGTGTAGGAGTTCTGGCGGTGCGTCGTCTGGGTTGGACAGCTCTTCTGATGGTGCCCGGCCAGTCAGACCTTGGGCTACCGCTTTAACGTGTTCATTACCATGGAGAGAGGCGTGTCGAGGGGTCCGGATCATACGCACCCTGCGTAACGCAGGAGGGGGAACAGAGGAAAGAATTCAATGTGTGTGCAGTCAACTTCTTGCGTGAAGGCCCAGCAGGCAGCCTGCGAGTCTGTCACTATGGTTATGGGGGTGTCGTGTGGGAAGGGTCAAGGCGTGGACAATGGCCAGGGCGATAGCTCCTTCCTCTGCTGAGCAGCTGTACATTGTGAGAACTGTGGCACACACCCTAAGCGCATCTGCGTTGTCAGTTACAGCTAAACACATGGCCCGCCTCCCTGAGTAGCGGGCTGCATCAGTGTACAAAACCGGTGTCATTGTGGTGCCTTCTCCAAAAATGCGTGCCAGGGCCTGAGTTCAGGCACGTCTACGGCCGGCGTGTTGCTCGAGGTGCAGATTGCGGGGAATCGGAGCTACTTGTATGCTAGCACGTAGAGCAGGAGCGAGGCGATATTGTGAGACGTGCGTGGGTGTCTCAGGGACAGGGTAGCCAAGGCGAGAGAGCATAGCGCAGCCCTAACGGCTGCGTCTGAGATGTTGGAGCTGACCGCTGCAATGAGCCTCAACAAGTTCGCTTACGGTGTTGTGGATACCAAACTGAAGAAGCCGTTGTGTGGAAGCATGGGGAGGCAGCCCAAGAGCTGTTTTCACTGACTTCCGCAGAAGGGGGTCCATCTTCCGAGTCTGAATGAGGGTAAGATTATGATAGGGGAGGTGATAGGTGAGCCAGTTGATTATCAGAGCCTGTACTATGTGGAGGACGTCTTTCTCGCGAAGGCCTCTTCTACGATTAGTAATGCGGTTTATCATATGTGTGACTTATGCCATCTGCTGTCCCAAAAGGTGCATAGTGTGCGAGGCTTTGCCATCAGACTGAATGTGGAGGCCCAAGATACGGAGTCTAGCTACCTGAGGGATGGGGCTGCCGTGTAAAAACAGGAAGATATTAGGGGACTTGTCGGTTCTGCGGCACCGCCTGTGCATGAGGAAGAATTTGTACTTTTCGGCTGCAGAGGCAAGGCCTCTTGTGGTCGCATAGTTTTGCATAACACGCACAGCTTCCTGGAGAGCATCCTGGATGGCCCCGTCGGATTCCTGCGTTGCCCAGATCGTAACTTTGTCAGTGTAGAGAGCGTGCCGGATGGTGGGTATCTGGTCTAGTAAGGGGGGCAGCTTAGCCATAGCCACGTTGAAGAGGGTGGACGATAGAATCGAGCCCTGTGGTGTACCTTTACCTGTGAGTTTGATGATGCCCGGCCGGAGCTCTCGTATACCAATATTGGCTGTGCTGTCCAAAAGGAAAGCTCTGACGTAGTTATAGGTACGTGTGCCGCTTTGGCAAGAAGCCAGATTGTCGATAATTAGGTCGTGGGAGACGTTGTCGAAGGCCCCCTTGAGGTCCATGGCCACAACAGCTCTGGCCTGTGCCGCAGTAGCGCCATCCACAACGTCCTCCTCAAACTCCTTAAGCTGCAGCAAAATGTCCTGCATAGAGAGGTTAGGGCGGTAGCCGAAGCATGTATCCGGAACAAATTGGCTGTCTTCGAGAAAGGTTTGTAGCCGGGAAAGTACAATGCGCTCAGAGAGTTTACCTGCACACAAAGTTAAGGATATAAGTTGGAGATTCCGTAGGGACAGTGGTTTGCCTTGCTTAGGAATTAGTATGATGTCCGCATGGCGCCATTCCTGTGGAAGCGTGCCATTCCTCCAGTGGTCCTTGTAGAATGCAGTTAAGTCCTGAATGGCCCGATCATCTAGGTTCCGTAGGAGTGTGTACTGAATCCCATCAGCACCGGGTGCGGTGCAGGGGTTGCCCTGCAAGGTCGCCCTAACCTCAGCTTCTGTAATATCAGCGTCTAGGGGGGGGGGGGGGGGGTGTCTATCTGTGGGTATTCTCTGTAGGTGGGGCGGGTGCCTGTAGCAATGTAGCGTTGCTGTAGAGGGTGAAGTATAGTCATCGAGACCTGATTTGTGGAGGATAGTGCGGACTCTTTTGCTAGTGTGTATTTTGGTTTGCGCTGGGTTTAATAATGCGTGGAGTAGCGACCATGTCCGAGGTGTGCTTAGCATGCCGCTGAGGCGATCGCAAAGGCGATGCCAATTGTTGTTAGTAAGGGTGTTCGCATAGTCGTCTGCCTCTGTAGTTAGGCAGGCAATACACAGACGAAGTTTCCGATTATGTTTTTGCTGCCGCCACCGCCTGGTCAGGCCTCTACGGGCCTCCCAGAGATGGAGCAAATGGAGGTCCACATCGGGCGTCTTTGTTGTTGCAGTGATGTGTTGAGTTGCAGTTTTTAGATAAGTTTGAAGTTGTTTGATCCATTTTTGAAGGGAGGGGGTGTCCTGAGGAGCTAGCTAGGGAGGACCGGTTACGCCTAAATTTATCCCAGTTTGTTATCTTAACAGTTCGATCAGGAGTGCGGGTTGGTTGTACCTGCAGTTCAGTAGCTAGAATGTAATGGTTGCTGCCGAAGTTCTCCACGAGATCGCTCCAAGATTGTTGACCTACCCCCCTGACCATCGTGAGGTCAGGGCATGTGTCTCTGCTTACGTTGTTGCCTAATCGTGTTGGTTGATCTGGTTCTGTCAGCGGAGTCATGCAATGGAACGCAAGAACCTGAGCAAGCCGGCGTCCTTTTGGTGTTATGTTTGGTAACCCCAGGCTGGGTACAGGGCATTGAAGTCGCCTACAATGACCATCTGTTTAGCCTCTTTGCATGGATGTGCAAAAAGATGCCTGCACTCATACTTCCTTGCATTAGGTGCGCTGTAGATATTAAGCACAAACAGGCTGCTATGGGAGCGAGAGCACGGGACCAATTCGAGAAGTACGTGTGGTATGGGTGAGGTATCGAGGGTGTGTTCGATAATGGTCAAATGTTTGGACGCTAATGTGGCTGTGAGTTGTGGTGTGTTACTATTTATTGTGTCTGTGTATGTGTTGTAGCTGGGAAGTGTAGGAGTGCAATGCACTTCCTGCAACGCTATTACGTCGGGGGGATGGGGCTGTGTGGCAATAAATTTGGTAAGGGAGCCGCATTTCCGGTGGTAGCCCCTGCAATTCTATTGCCACACACTTAGGAGTTGGGGGGTAGTGAGTGTCCCTTTACGGTTTCTGGCCATGATCAAGTATTATTTGTGTGTGTTTTATACCCGGTGGCTGTCCGGCTGACGGCTCATTGGTCTGGGAGGTGCCGTGAAGGGAGTGTTGCAGGCCCAGTGAGGCGGGTTTTCGGTCTGATGACTGTTATCAGGCAGGACGAAGGTAAGGATGCGATCTCTGTGTTGTAGTGAAGGGGACAGGGAGCGTTTGGATGAAGAGTAAGAGATAGAAAGTTGGCCTAGTGCAAGCCGCTATTTGTTGTTTAATATCAGCCACTATCTGCTGGACAGCGAGTTGCAGGCCCTGTTGTATTAACTGTTGAAGTGGAGCTGTGACTTCAGCCATAATGACCTCCTTCATTTTTTGCATTTCTGCCTGCATTATGGCAACCAATTCTGTCTTTAGAGAGACGGCCATTTCATTCAGTGCCTGTTGCATACAGTAGTCTGTGTGAGAGGTTTGTACGGAGTCATTAAGACACAGCTCATTGTCGGTCATCATGGGTTGCAGAGTGGGTTTGGGCTTAGAGTGTTGTGTGACGGAAGGGATGTGGAGACGTGGATAGAGGCGGGAACTGCACTGCCTAGCTTACCGCTGGCTCCTTCTTGGCAGATCTATTTCCTTTATGGCCACAATCTATCGAACAGCCGCTGCTGGGAGTCCAGCCCTTGGAGCAGCCCTTGGAGCGACTTCGGTCAGTTTGGCGGTGATCCCCGGGTGATCCGTGAGTGCAGCTGCGTCCTCTAGTCCCGGGGTTCCCCGCTGAGCTTTCCGGTGTTGTTGCCGCTTGGGCCATATTTTGCTAAGCACTCTGCTGAGTCGTCATCCCAGGCTGGCCTTGCGCTGATCCGGGCGGGGGGCGTGGTCCTTATTTTTTTTTTTTTCATGAAGCACACGCGATGTGTTATGTGGCAGCAGTTCTCGCGATGGACAGCGAGGGTCAGTAGCGGGATGAGTGCCGTTGCAGTGAATACATTTAGGTGTGCACTAATGTTCCTTCGGTGGGTTTGTGATGCCACACACTGGGCAATGTGGTTTGTCGGGCATGGGGCAGACGTCCGCCCAATGGCCCATCGACAAGCACAAGCTGCACACCTGTTGGCGCGATCGGTATACGTGGCAGTGGAGTTCTTCTCCGCACATACAGACGTAGTGGGGTACATGGGTGCCGGAGAATGTAACCAGGGCCGTATTCGTAGGTCCCATCATGCGAGTGTGTAAGACAGGGCTTCTGAGCAGCAGAGATTCTCGAGCAGCATCGCCCTAGTGGTGTTGGGCTCAAGGCCTGAGACTACACCCTTGCAAGAGTTGTCTGGGGCAGCTACGTACGCTTGGACGGCGTGTTGAGTGAGGCCATGGAGATGAACTTTCTGCAGCCGTGTCGCGAGGTTCTCCGGTGTGCTGAGCACTGCAAGATTTTGTTCAGTGCAGATGCGAATAATGAGTTCATTGAGAACGGCGCTCTCCAGCCCCGCTGCTATGCCGACGGCTCGGGCAACATAAGGATGAGGCCACGCACTGAGGTTCAGGCCATCTCTCGGGCGGAACAAAATCTTGTAGTCGTTGACAGGCAGTGGTGGGAGTCGTGTGTTCTTCTTGCGGGGTGATTCGGGTTCCGGAGGAGGCGGCAGGTTCGCAGTAGCTTCAGCTAAGCGTTTCTTTTTCCGAGCCACGAGAGACCAGTTAGTGTCCTTCTCAGCCTGACCGGACGAAGCGTCGGTCTCCATCTGAGTGGAGTAAATTGGCGTGGGAATTAAAGGGGCCCTGAAAAGATTTTGACAATTTTCTACAAACGTACTAAGTCGTTAGAGTAGGACCTTCTGATCATTCATTGACACATCTAAGTGCTCCGCATAAAGCGTGTAAATAATTATAAGGTTTTAAAAATGCACATCGCTGCCAATCGCAGCACACTGCGTGGCGGAATTTTGAGCCGCCCCTACCCATATGACATCAGTGGGGCGAGCTATCCGATTGGCTGACCAGGCCGCGTGATCGATAATTTTTCAAAATTTATGGTAAACAAATGATGTTCGTAATGGTTGGAATGTTAGTTCATTTGTTTTTATAAAAAGAAAGTAACATAAAGCAAAAGCACAAGAACAATTTTTCCGTACACTTAAGCACCTTCCGGCACACAGCAAATATCGTCTGCTTGTGTTACAACGTGCTCCGTCTGACGAGAGCTCCGCCGTCGGTTTCGGTCTGTCTTTTCGCGAGCACTATGATTCGACTTTGTTGCATTGTGGACAGCAAACATAGTGACTGGCAATGTGTCAAGCCGCGACATCGTGTCTTTCTGCAAGCCAGTAGACGAGCGGACTGGCTGCAGCGCATCGGACTGCCGCTATCCGATCGGCGCCAGGATTTGTTCAATTGCGGCCGTCACTTTATACCGGAAGATTACTAACGCAATAGCGTTTCGCGAGTCTGGTATTAGGGTAAACGCAAGTGCAATGGGGACAGGGCCTGGCCGTGTCCCCTTGCGTGTCATTTCATGGGATGAACACAGAAGCGCAAGTGTGAATGGTCTGCATGGTGCAGCCACCTGGTGGCATAGAGCTCAACCAGACACAGTAGTAGTAACAAAATGTATTCTTTGCTGCTGGTATAAATTTTTCGCAGGAGTGTAATCGTTAACACGTTCTTTTTGTAAATGTTTAACAAGTTTTACATTTGGTTAGAGCAATATTAGCTCTTTGTTTGGCTGGTTAAGCTCTGCGCCAACGGGTGGCTGGACCGTGGAGACCGATCAGGCAGCTCACGTACGTCTACGCTTCATCAGCTTCAGTTTATGCTTGCACCGTTCCGTCGAAACGTTCCGCTAGTGTGCGGGTAACGAAATACCAGATACGTTCGGCGCTGCGACAGAATGCTCGAAACGCACGCTGCTTCGATAGCACTCGCTTGGGGTCGATGGCCAAGCGGCTGGCGGAGAGGCTTCGCGCGGGCGGGGGCGGGCTCCAAAACAACCGGAAGTGGACGATGTGACGTCGCATCGTGACGCAGAACCAGCGAAGGCGGAGCTTATCCCCGTGGCTCGGCGAACGAGTTGAGGAGGAAAAGCATGGCTAGGGAGGAGGGTAACTTGTAATCGCTTGTAGTTCCATTGATACGTAACGCTAGACTTAAATTTTGGTGGGAATGTTCACTTAAGCTGTACCCTACGCGTCTGCAAAATTTGTCCGAACCGTTTTATGGGGCCCTTTAAAGGACGCGCGCACGCGTCTAGGCTGGCGAGGCGAAAGGCTCAGCGCGATGGGCCTCGGTGGTCCAAAACTTCCAAAGCCAATAAAATGTGAGGATCGCAGATGAGCTTGGACCGTAAAGGCCGACCTATGTTGCCGAGCCCATCGGCGCTGGCTCGGCAGTTGGTTGTTTATCTATGGCTCGGTCACGGATGCTGGCCCGGATGTGTAGGGCTGCATAATACAGAGCGCGAAAGTTTTGGCTGGCTAGAGACGTCGGTTTCAAGCTGGCGTGATGCTGCTGGCCGATCATATAGGATGCCCCTGCTGCCTAGTCGGTGCCTGAAAAAATGTGCGCCTGGAGCGGGGTGGATTGACGGGGGGAGGGCGAAAGAATAAAGTCTGGGCCTCTGGAAACAGCGGCCCAGACTTTATGACCCAGGGGTAGGGGTAGGCGCTGTTCCCGGTACACCTGGGAACAGCGGCGCTGATTCCCAGGTGTACGGCATCTGACAGCACCTGGCTTGTGGCTTGTGGAACCATCAGCAGGCACTTCAGCAGGCGCCACGCACGAGTACCATCGTGGGTTCGGCCGATAGAAGAGCAGACGCCCTTCCAGCTTTGGCGCCGGCGTCTCCGTGCGTGGCGTCTGCAGACGGCATCCACTCGGCGGCACTAATTCCAAAGCTCCGGCCGGGCAGTGCGCAGTGCCTGGCACTCTGCTTGGCGCCGTTTCGCTCGCAGGGTCAGGTGCCTCAGATCCGGAACCGGCTGGCCCACCTCTCCTGTCATGCTGACAGTTGCGGCCCGGGCGCTATCGACCACCAGCTGGAGGAAGTCTCTGCTGGAGGTGTCCTGATGGCAGAGCCGTCTGAAGGCCCGCCAGTCCACGATGTGGCACTCCTGACTCCTAGGTGTCTTGCCTTGGAATGGAATTAAGAGCAGGAGCAGCAGGTGGTCAGACCCCCAGGTGTCCGGGAGTGGCGCCCAGGAGTACCGATAGCCCTCTATGGCCACGCTGATGTCAGTGGCCGAGCGGACTGCCCGGCCTAAGCGGAGGAACGGAGGCCGCTGTTCAGCATCAGCAGGCCCAGTTGCTGGAGGACGTCCCTCAGATCCTTTCCTCGTGGGCAGCACCGTATACTGCCCCGGGCAGGGAAGACGCTTGTACAGTTATGTGCATAGCTCACTTCAAAGGGAAAGGGCTACCTCATCCGGATTGATAGGACATGGCATCATCCGTCTCCTAACACAGGATTGGAGGAAGGCACAATGACAATGCAGGGGTTAAACGAAGAGAGATGGACGCTTGGAGAGATTGGCTTAGAACTTGATCATGAACTTATGTTTTGTACTTCATGAAAAGTAATGTAACAAACGTGTGTGCCTAAAACGTCTTGGATATCAGGCCCAGCTATGGTGTATAGGATGGGGCAGTGTGTCGTCTGTACGGAAAAACAATGGGAGAACTGGGGACGCTTCTGCGTTGAACTGGGGACGCTGCTGCGATCGACCGGCGTGCTCAGCGCGCGAAATTTAAACAGCTTGTGGAAATCTTTCTGCATTTATAAACTAAAACGCTCTCAAAATACAATCGAAAGTCTTATAATATGCAAAAAATAAATAAATAACACGAACTGTTAAGATACATCAATAACCCCGTCTATGCTTGCACGTTTCCGACCACAGATCATTCAGTGTTCCTGATCGTCTGCTTAGTCAATGGCTCAGCGTTTCGGTTGCAGAAGACAAACAAACACTCGTCTGTTCGTTCCGTTCGGTAAGCAAGCATATGTTATCAGTATTTCGAAAGATACGAGGTTGAAAAGCCCTCAAAGAGCGCCTCCACTGTGCCTGGTTGCATGGTTGCACGGGATTCATTTAATTTTGTATCAGCCAGAAAAGCGGTCGCCAGGTCGCCAGGATCCGCTAACGTTTAGATATTTCGCTCTGTAAAAGGGCGCCGAAGGGCAAGAATACAGTCTATGTTCTCAATGTGCCCGATCTGAAGCAGCCCTGAGTTGTGATCGTCACGCTGCAGAAACCTCAAAGCGCGCGCGCGCACGCACGCACGCACGCACGCACGCACGCACACACACACACACACACAGTGCATTTGCAAACCCAGCGCTTGTCGTGCACATAAAGGATGTGCGAACGCGGCGGGAAAAACCGCAGCAAGCAATCGACGAGCTCCAAACGTAAATGCATGACCTCCGCGACAACTATAACTGCCAATCCCGGAGGCCCTGTGTTGCACCATTATTTTTCCTCTTGCCAGCAATGACTCCAAGCTGCAGCGACAGACGGCGCTGCAGTAGACGGCGTGCTTTTCGATACGAGATCGGGATGCCTTAGAACACGAGATATAAGAAGGAAGAGGAAGCATGTGCTTGCTGCGGTAAAGCTAGGGAAACGACGGAGCATGTTTTATTAGAATGACCCAGAGGTCGATTTAGGCACCACTGGCCTCCTTGAAGCCCTTGGGTTCAGCGGGAGCAGTGGTAAAGCAAACATGTCCGCAATAGGCACTAATAAGAGGCGATCGGAGGATTGCTGGAAGAAAAGTAGGGAAACGACAAAAGATGGAGACGTACAAAAGCACAGTTCGCAATAAGGGATCAGAAAATCTGGGTAGTGTTTTTTTTCTTTTTCATTGTTTAACCTAAGTAGGACATTAAGCAGTATAACAGCAAGAGCTTGGTGGCGCAACCCACCGCCCCGTTCCAAAGGGGACGCTCATAACATCCATCCATACATCTGTGCTGAAAGGAACGTGAAGGGAACCTCAGAATAGCATCGCTGTCAATAACAGAAAAAGGAGGAAAGCAAGAAAGAGAGCTCGCCATGCAATAGGCTACATAAACAAGCAGGTCGGCAGAAGAAAGGAAAAGTGAGCGGAGATTGAGGAGCAGTTAAATAGAGAACAAATATGGGTGTATGCGGTTACAGAAACGCACCTTCAAGACTCGGAAGAGCCGCCAGTTATTGAGAATTATGTCTGGGAAGGGTGCAAC
The DNA here is from genome assembly GCF_038994185.2 of Dermacentor albipictus. Taxonomy (NCBI): domain Eukaryota; kingdom Metazoa; phylum Arthropoda; class Arachnida; order Ixodida; family Ixodidae; genus Dermacentor; species Dermacentor albipictus. The sequence continues at coordinate 82,423,894 of NC_091821.1, forward strand.
GGAACTAATTAAGTCGAAAAAAAAAGGGAGGAGAAGTCGGAATGCTCATCCATCAGGGAGCCAAATGGAAAAGAGTAAATTCAAAATGAGCATCTTTGGTTATCAGGTAGAATGAGTGGGAAAAAAACTTGGCTGGGCGTTGCATATTTGCGGACCGGAAATAATTGCGCAGGGAAGAATAAAGAGTTAGTGTAATGCGTAAGTGCTGATTTTAAGGGTTTCGGGAAGAATGCTGAAATTATCCTATTAGGTGACATGAATCCCCACATACAGGATTTAGACGGCTATACCGCCAACAAGAAGTCAATGCTAGACCTTTTTGAGCAACATAACCTCGTTATTGTGAATACAGGGACTAAGTGTGAAAGGCAGATCACGTGTGAAGTGGGAAACCGGCAATTAACCATTGATTACTGTTTGATGACAGAAGGAATTTATGATAAGTTGAGAGAAATGGTCATTGATGAGGAAGGGTATAACAGCATAGGGAGTGACTATAAACGCATCATTTGGAAAATGGGATGTGTAGTGGGGAAAGAGAGCAAGGAGTGCAAAATGGCCAGTCCAGATTTGAACGCTGAACAAATAACAAATATAGTCATTAGAGTCGAGGAAGAACTTGTTAAATGGCCAAGTAAAGAGTGGGTATATAGTGAGCTTCTAAGTGTAATAACGACAGAAATACGGAAAGAGAAACATGTTCGTTGGAAAGGAAAAAAGAAACCGAAAAGCTGGTGGAACAGGCAGATACGAGAAGCGATCGCCGAACGACAGAAAGCATCCCGAGAGCACAGGCAGGCAAAGAAGGCGCAGTTGCCGCAGGATGAAGTAACCAGTAAATGGGAAATATACCGGGAGAAAAAGTGTATGGTTCAAATACTTTTGCAAGCAAAATTAAAAGGTGAAAGTGAACGTTAATTGGTTGTCAGAAATACGTGAGAAAAAGAAGTCCGCAACTAGAATACTTTGGAACCACATAAAACTATTAGTCAGGAAGTCAACGACAATACAACATATTCTAGACGAAGATGAAAACAGACTGGAAGAAGAAGCTGCAATAAATTACATCCCAAAAATAAGAGCCGAATCTTTCCAAGCCAATGACGAGGTTGTATTTGAAGGAAAAGAGAGCATGAAAGAGACCGAAGTGGAAAAGGAGCTGGTGCTGACAAATTTTAACTGGAAGAAAGCCGAAGAGAAAATGCCTAAGCGCACAGCCACAAGGCTAGACCAGGTTCCTGTTAGGCTGATTAATGAACTATAGGACCAATAATAAGGAAGTTCTGGTAAAAGCAGTGGAAAAAACTTTAAATGATAGACGAATACTAGACAGTTGGCGATAAAGTAGAATGATTTTAATTTATAAAGGTAAGAGGGAGAAAGATATAATTCACTCGTATAGACCGTTGTCCACTACATCGGTAATATACAGGCGAGCAATGCAGGCAATCAAATTAAAGCTGCAAGCATGGGCAGAGAATAATGGCATTTTGGGAGAAATTCAGAATGGCCTCAGGATAAGTGGGCGTTTGGACAATAACTTATTTGTTCTTACTCAGTGTACTGAGATATCAAGAGTAGAATGCAGACCGTTATATGTCACCTCTTTAGATATTACAGGAGCGTATGATAACGTAGACCGCAACATATTGTGGGATATTCTGGAAGGGGAAGGCTTAAGTGATGATTGTCTACAGCTTTTGAGAGAGATTTACCTAGAAAACACCATTTGTGTTGGATGGGAAAGGATGAGGAGCGAGGAGAAAGTTGATATCAACAAGGGACCGAGGCAGGGGTGCCCTTTATCCACAGTGCTGTTTATGATGTATACCTGGTGATGATGCATGGAGAGGGCGCTATAAGGAAGTAATATCGGGTTTACCCTCTCATACAGACTGGCGGGTACAGTAGTAGAGCAGCAGCTTCCAGGTTTATTTTATGCGGGCGACATTGTGTTGCTAGTGTAAGATTCGTGGGACGATCTCGCCGCTGCCATCATTTGTTAGAGTTGTCGGACGATCTACGAGCAGTAGGCCGATCTCACCGCTGCCATTCAGATGTAAGATTTGGCAGTCGTAGCTGTAGGAAGGAGCTTGACTCTTCGTCGAGACTTGGGAGAGCAGGATTTATTTACATGTTATTTGCAGTTGAACATGAGATACATCGACAGTCTAGCGTGGCTCCCAAATGGAGCACGCAAGACGAACATACAGCAACGGAGCACACAGCTCACGAGTACATTTCGAGCACGACAACGAGCACGCTGCTCACGTGTACATTTCTAGCACGACAACGAGCACACTCTAGCAGCCGACGATCGCTGCTTATAAGCACTTCGCTCGACGTCATTTTCGACGTCATTGTAGATGACCCGCCCTTTTGGAGGAGGCGGGCTCTCGACTTGGAGGAGGAGGAGGACTCACAGACACGTGCCGCACACACACACTGGTGTAATGGTCCGGAGCCGACGTCGGAGGGGCTTCGTAGAACTCTGAGCCGTCCCGGGTAGCGCGCCCGGGTAGCACATTGTCTTGGTCGGCGCGTGGGAAGGAGCCTTCGTCGGCGTTCCCGCGGCAACTCCCCCACTCATAGCAGAACAGGGCGGCGTTGTCGTGTTGCGCACAAAGCCTGCTTCGTCGAACTCGGAGCTGTCCCGGGTGGCGCGCTCGGGTAGCACATTGTCTGGTGTCTCGAAAAGCGCATGGGGAGGTTCCGCCAATTACCTCCCTTCGAGAACTCCCCTGAGCTGACCCCTCGCCACGTGGCTGCCGGTTATCCGCAGTTCTTTGAAGTGCGCCACCGTCCCGGTTGGATTGGAACACGTGCAGCGGGCTTAAATAGCTGCAGGCCGATCCTAACACTAGCTGACAAGCAAAGTTATTTGAAACTCAAGTAAATCTCTTACTTGGGTTAGTTGGTTCATGCTTGAATGTGTAAAGAGCAAGGCACAATAGACCAGGACAGAAGAAGAACACAAACGACAGGACCGGCGCCTTTTATTACAACGTCTGGCTAATATCTGTGGACGGGAAGGCAAGAATTTAGGTTTGAAATTTAGTGTTAGGAAATCAGGTGTTATGGTGTTCAATGAAAACAGTGAACAGACACTGGCAATACACGGCCAGGAAATACCTAGGGTAAGAGAACATAAATACCCTGGTATATGGATAAACGAAGGCAATAGATATAGGAAACACAGTAAAAAACAATAACAGTGAAGCGGAAGATAAATGCATATATAATGAAGCACAGAACGCTATGGGGATACAATATGTACGAGGTGCTCCGGGGTATGTGGAAAGGTGTAATGGTTCCAGGACTTAATTGCTTTTGGAAATGCGGTTGTTTGCTTGTAATCAGGGATACAATGCGGACTCGATGGGAACCAAAGGTCGCCTCGCATTGGGCGCTTACGGAAAGGCTACAAATAAAGTTGTGCAGGGTTATATGGGCTGGAAAAGTTTTGAAGTGAGCGAAGCTCATAGTAAAATTGATTATGAAGAACTACTGAGCGTTATGGAAGAAAGTGAATGAGCTGGGAGAGTGTTGAGGTGTTTGTACAGGAAAAAAGGGCTGTGGCTTAGCTAAGGTTAAGCCCAGGATGCGAAGCATACTAGCCTTTATTTTAACGCGACAGCGTTAAGGAGCTCGTGTCGCAGAAAAGCCGGTGTCGTCGGCGTCGGCTCAGGCGTGCGGCGCTTGCTCAAGCGTACATTTCGTTGTCGCGCCGAACGCTGCGTTGCTCGACGCTCACCGCGTCCGATGCGGGGCGCGTAGTCGCTGCGCCGTAGCAAAGCCACCTAGAAACAGTCTCTGTAGCACGCCGCAACCTTCGCTTCTCATTCCAACGAGCAGCTCTGTCTCCAGGAGGCATCTCACCTCGTGAGTGTCTAGCAGAGGCCAGCGCAGCTGCTTATATACCGCCGCGACGCCGCGAGCGACGGCGCGAGTTGGAGCCCCGTTTCTCCTCTGTCGTGACGTCACGGTGTCACGTGGTCAGCCTTGAAGGCGACGCCGCGAGCGACGGCGGGAGTTGGAGCCCCGTTTCTCCTCTGTCGTGACGTCACGGTGTCACGTGGTATTGAAGGCGACACCGCCGCGCCTGAGGAGCTGGGTTGAGCTCTAGTAATATGCTTCGCATAAAAACAATGATTCACAGTGGAGGAAACGAACTAGGAAGCTTACCAGCATGTATGCGGCCTGTAGGGTGGGCAACACAGCAACAAAAAACGTCAAGCGGAAAGTCAGAGAGGCTGAAATAATCTCATGAGTGGCGGCAGGGGAAAAGAAACCTGCCATGAGTAACTCCTTAGGAGAAAAAACGAAATCGGGAAAGAAACAATTTACGATAACTCAAAGAGAAGCGCATTACTTTTCGAAGCGAGATCGGAATGCCTTAGAACACGCACCTATAAAGTGAGATATAAGAAGGAAGAAGAAGCATGTGCTCAATTGCTGCGGTAAAGCTAGGGAAACGATGGAGCATGTTTTATTAGAATGTGAAGACATCTGCCTAGCGGTCGATTCAGGCAGCACTGGCCTCCTTGAAGCCCTTGGGTTCTATGAGAGCAGGGGAAAAGTAAACATGTGCGCAATAAAGGTTATGGGAGTTGATAGTGTTTTTTTTTTTACCTTGGGTAGGACATTAGGCAGTATAATAGCAAGAGCTTGGTGGCGCAGCCCACCGCCCCATTCCAAAGGGGACGCTCATAACATCCATCCATCGATCCGTGCTCCAGAATTCCCCTCTGTCAACGCAAAAAGAGGCACGTTTTCGCCGCCGGATGGCACACTACCATAACATTACCCTATTCCAGTACACTATAGCCCAGCCCCACGTCCCCCCCTCCATGCTGAAGGGATGCCACAATTCTTCGGACCCCCAGTCGCAACAATAGTAACCATATCCTCTTACTGCGAAATTAAAACGAAAATAGAGTTTTGAAAACATGTATTATCAATCTAAGCAGATTTAGTGTTTCACTTTAAAGGGGCCCTGAACCACCCCTCGGGCTTGGCAAAATAACATAGTCCGCGGGTAGAATTCGCTGCTGTGAACATCTCAGCCAGGTTCTACTGTCGTACGCGGTGTGTGGAGCTCGCCAGCGGATCGCGAATTCGCCTTTCTCTAAAACGCTCTTTTTTCAACAGAAATCCCTGTCCTCACTCTCTTCTGGACGTACTATTTCGACATCGAACGCAGTATTTCGTCATTCCCTTAGACGGCTGCACAGCGGGGGCATAGCGGCGGTCGTGTTTGATTGCCAATAACGCCGCTTCTGCTGAACACATTGAAATACTTTTTGCGGCAAAGTATTTCCGAAATAGCCTATTTTCACTTCAAATTCCTTTCTCAATCTTCGATAAAAAGTGGTTCAGGGCCAGTTTAATATCCTGCTCTCAACCCTGCTTGTTCGTCCAACTGTCATGATCAGTCAAAGATTTGCAATTGGTGAGACGACAAGAATGCAGGAGAGGCTTCATCTACAAATGTATGCTGTGCCTCCTTTTTTTCTCAACACATTCTTTGGTAATGACCTGACACAGAGGAGGCGCTCCAGTGATTTGAACACGTATGCTGCGGTCATCGTAGGAACAGCCAAAATCTGCAGGCGTATAGTGGACCCTGCACCACCTCGAAGGAGAGAGAGAAAATGCATGCCGCAGCCCAGATAATGTCGCATAAAGGCTGAGGGGTCAAGTTGATCTGGTTTACCCTTCTACAGACATCCATGTCAGTTTCACTTCATGAACAAATGGCATTCTAGTGGATCCCCAACCCGCCGCCTTGGCGTTGCGTTGACGAGCCTGAGGGTGCGATATAAAATCCTGGCCGTCGAGGCCGCGATTCGCCGGCCGCATTTCGATGGGAGCGAAGTGTCGTGCATTGGGTCCACGTTAGAGAACCCCAGGTGGTCAAAATTAATCCGAAGTCCGCCACGCGTGCCCCATAATGTCGTACATGGTTTTGGCACGTAAAACTCATCATCAACCTTGACCCCCCCATAAAGGTAAGTGACACAACAGTGCAGTAACTATGGTATCTTGCGACTGTGCAGGTGGCGAATCAGACGGGGTGATAGTTGATGCTTCACAATTGTTGCCAACGAAAGGTTCTTTTTTTTCCTTCTCTCTTTCTTTTCCTTTCCTTTTTTTCATCTGTGTGTAAGAAAATTTATGAATGTAACATTGCTGAGTACCATACATGCAAGATGTTGTTTGCTTTACCGTACATGCACAAGTGAGCGCTCCTACCGGCGAGTGTATTTTGCAAATGTTTTCGTTACATTTTTCTTAGCTTTCCTAGTAGCTTTCTTTATTCTTTTCAGTGAATCTTTAATGTTAGTATTTGCTGTTATGGAGCAGAATGAAGGTTTATCAAAAAGTACTGCAGACTCGCTATACTGGACCACAGCTGTCGAGTGAACAACCAAAGGACATCGTACAACCTATATTATGACGTCCGTCGGATATCCACAGAAGTCCCAATGACGTACTACGGATGTCCGTAGGCTCGTCCGACGCAAAAAAAGCACATCAAAAGAACGTCCATCGTACATCAAAATCGGATATTCAGATGGCCACAGGACGTTTGGTGATAACCTATTGGACCACCAACGTCCTACAGATGTCCAACAGAGATCCAAAACGGGACATTCGAACATCCCTAGATCGTCCATGGGATCGTCCCATGCACGCGAATTGACGTTCATAGAAACGTCCCACGAACATAATGGGATATCTGGGCGTCCAAGAGATGTTTAAATATGAATTATTCTTTTGCATAATCCCGAATACATCCTAAGGACATTTTTCTCGGGATGTAGGACGCTTCTGGGACATTGTGTTACCGATCGTCCAAAAGACGTTTGTGGGACATTTGCATGTGAATTTAGGATATCCACAGGACCTCCTTACTGATTTTAAATTAACAAAATAGGGACGTTCCTCATAATGTGCCTTAGCAGTGCAGCAGGCCTGCTGCATTTTACATACCATTAACAAAGTAAGTTTGGCTTGGTTTTCTGTTGGCTTGTGGGGCCATGATGAAAAGGAATTGCATGGCTCGAAGATTCATCCCAGCGGCCCAATTAGGCAACTAAACATTTTTGTCATGCAAAAGCTGAAGTACCAAGAGACGAGCCAAGAATATAGCCCACCGCATCTCAAAGCACGTTAAAGACGGTTGCAGTTTAGCTAAGCATTGGGCACATAATTCCTTGCTATGGTAAGCTAATACATTACATACAACTTCATAAATAAACTATAATTCAAAACATATACACATGCAAGCTATACTTCTTGTGCTTACAGGAACGAAGCTATATAGAACTAAGTTCTGCAGGCTTTCTGAATCTTTTGTCAATCTCATTAAAAATAGAGCATTTATTTCAACAAAACCGTTTCAGGAAGATCATGAGCTCAACTCTCAAATGCACTCAGCAGTTTTCAGTAAAGCGCATCAATGCGAACAAATAAAGCTCAATAATTTCATTGCACAAGCTCAGCCATTAGGAGTTATTTATGACGCACAATGGTTAGTAAAAGTGCGCATGAATTAAACTGTTTACAAATGCACTTTGGGTAGCAATAAAATTCAAGAATTCGCAGTGGGGCTGCTACGAAAGTTATCACGAGGCTTGCTATGGGCTCACTTCCATCGTCGCAGGCACATCAATGCTAAATTTGCTGAACAGTTGAGGTATGTTAGCCACTTGATGTTGCCAGAGCCTTTCCTTAGGCATATTCAGTAGTTACACACACTAACGCGAGTTATGCTAAAGATGTCACAACTACATTAGCCATTAATGAAATTACTTGAGACTAGTTCAGTGGTCATATATAGACACAAACAGCTGCTGTATGATCACCCATCTATAGAGCAAATGCACTATGCATCCACAAGTTCTGGTAAAAGTCGCCAGAGCAAGCATTGACACTTTGATGTAGTGATGAGTCCATTTCAGTTGGGTTAATATTTTGCAGATGCACCTCTGCCAGTAAAATAACTCTAAAAGCCCTCTGCAAGGGTGGGCGTACAAGGGAAGTTAGTAGGAGGGCTACTGCGGGCTGGCTCACTTCAACGGTTGCAGGCACATAAATGCAATATTTGCTGAACAGTTCACAGGTGTCTTAGCCATGAAGGAAGCTACTCCAGACTTTCTGCGGGCCTGCTTCAGTGGTTGCACACAGTAACAGTACTAAAGATTTGATAGATGGGCATTAATAAATTTACTCAAGGATCACTCAAGCAGTTGCAAAAACGAACATTACGGGAGAGTTCACAGGTACAAAAGCAGTTAAGACCCTAGCTTGTTGGCCGTCGGATCCGAGCCGACGGCACATGCGATCCGTCCGCAGCTCGTAGTAAAGCACCTATATTCGTCAACACCATCAACGTCTGCGCATTTATGTTACTTATAAATGACAATACAGTTAGTTTTCCCGCCGCCGTTGGTAGCGATGAGAAAACACGTTAGCCAGGCAAGCCGCTTCGCAGAGACGATTGCTGCGGCGGCTGCGCTGACCGCTTGAAAGTCAAAATCACGCCAATGATTTACTATTTCGTGCAACGTTTTATGACACGCACACTTTCGAGGTCACTTTACTCTGAGTTATTTCGTGTTGGAAACAAATTTTTCCGCGCTGCCGTCAGCAGCGATAAAGATTGGAGGACGCTTAAGCTTCGCCTTTAAGAGTGGAACGTGACAGCGTTATCGCACCCCGTTCGCACAGCCCACTCATTCGCTCAGCTTGCTCTTGAGTCACCCAAACACATAGCGATCTACGCGAGCCAAACGTCGTGATCGGCACGGACAGCCGGTCCGCGACGCGCCATGAAGGCGGACGCGATTATGGGGCTGACGCCTCGACAGGATCGTCCTCTATCTCGCTTGGGAGCACCACGCAGACGCATGACTCTTCGCCAGCAGCACGGCACGCATCGCAGGGGACGCTTTCCCACTAGACGCGCTACGACGCAGCGATCACGTCAGAGGCGTCCCGCATCGGACGCTGCACCTACGAATCGCGCTGTGAGCGGAAAGAGGAGCAGTGTCGCCTAAACACGAGGGTTCGAGTGACGCAGGCTGGAAGTTGGAAGGAGAGAGAGCGAGAAAACTTATTAAACGCAAGGGTATTGGGGCATCCTCGCACCGGTCCCCGCACGGCCCTAATGCGCTCAAACGAGACGAAGGGGAGAAGCGGTAAAGTCCCTTGATAATTTGAAAGTAACGACACTCCTTGAACTCTGCCGCCGCCGCGCGACCTCCTCGCCTCCTCCTCGCCTTTTGCGCGTCGCCCCCCCCCCCCCGCGGCAACCAGTTGTGGCCCCGTTTTCATGCGAAGCATATTACTAGAGCTCAACCCAGCTACTCAGGCGCGGCGGTGTCGCCTTCAATACCACGTGCCACCGTGACGTCACGACAGAGGAGAAACGGGGCTCCAACTCGCGCCGTCGCTCGCGGCGTCGCGGCAGTATATAAGCAGCTGCGCTTGCCTCTGCTAGACACTCACCAGGTGAGATGCCTCCTGGAGACAGAGCTGCTCGTTGGAATGAGAAGCGAAGGTTGCGGCGTGCTACAGAGACTGTTTCTAGGTGGCTTTGCTACGGCGCAGCGACTACGCGCCCCACATCGGACGCGGTGAGCGTCGAGCAACGCAGCGTTCGGCGCGACAACGAAATGTGCGCCTGAGCAAGCGCCGCACGCCTGAGCCGACGCCGACGACACCGGCTTTTCTGCGACACGAGCTCCTTAACGCTGTCGCGTTAAAATAAAGGCTAGTATGCTTCGCATCCTGGGCTTAACCTTAGCTAAGCCACAGCCATTTTTTCTGCACGACGATTGGTCTCCCTACCGGTGCCCTTGGAAACGCACGGATCTTGAGTTTTGCTTGTGGTTTTCTTTTTCGCTAGCGCCATTTTTCTCCTGAGCACGGCTGGCTCGGCGCGTTAGCTCGGCGTAGCGGACGTTGTACGCTTTGTTTCCTGCTCTATGTGCTAGCGCTATGCCGTGCTGTTGCGCATATAACTGCAGCAAGAAGTCTGAAGATGGTTATGCCGTTTTTATGATACCACAAGGAAAGTGTGACGGCTTGCGCAGGAAGCAGTGGCTGCATAACATTGGGCGAAATAACTTCGTTCCGACAAAGAACGGCGTTATTTCGAGGTGAGGCGTCTTTCTTATTGCTAGTAGCAAAGCATCTCGTAATGCATCTATGGTCGGATACAACTTTAGAAGAAAGGGGAGGCCCCGCCCAGATGACCGAAGCGCGACAGCTGATTGCCTCCGCGACTAAAAAAGTCCCGCTCGAAAAATCGTGCTCCTGAAACGCGTAATTGTCGGTATAAATGAGTACTTTTGTATTTTGATGACTGGTTTAGTAGAGTTCTCATGTGCTACAGCACATGCCGGATAGCGAGCGAAAAATAACCCCATGTCTTTTACGACGTTGCCCGTCGTCTGCTCTTTAGCTTCATTGCAAGTGACAAAAGTAGAAAGAGCAGCTCTGCAAGGCTTTTGCGCTTGTTCACATGTACACGGCGTAGCTACTACTCGTTTTCCAAGCTTAAAATGAATCGGTTGTTATTGAAAATGTACTTATATAAAACAATGCATTTATCGGAACCATTACAAACCTGGGGCGAGAATACGGTCTAGGCAAGAAGGTACAGAAATGCTTCATTCATCGTTTTAAATAAATACTTTTGGTTTTAAATAGCATAAAATTTATATTTTTTGGTTTTACGTTTTCACAATTTCACAGCACTCATTCTACAGCTTGCGCGTGCAGTGAGCATTGGTGGACAGAAATCAATCGACGGTGCTACACAACGCTCGGCTATCTCACTGCTGACAATGATCGTTCACCCTAAGTTGACGTCGACAAATCTTTCCGTTGAAGACTTCTGCAAATATTTTCTGTTGAGACAATCGTAGGTTTGTTTCATGCGCGCACACTTTTATGATTTCTCCTGATAATGGTTTTGCTTTATCACTTCACCCTGTCCGACGAAAAGCGCAGCGACACAGTACACGAACACACCCGCCGCTAACAGTGGGCACGAGTCTTTAGAAAACTTTTCTCGTCGTAACTTCACTCGGGAGCGAAATAAAACAACATGGAACAAGCACGCAGGATGTGTGTTCGTAGCGGTCGCCGCGGAATCCTGTTTTCAGGCAAAGCGTAGCGCAGCGCCAGCGATGCTCGCTGCAATGTTCCTTCGCCGGATCACGGCTCAAAATAAACGCACGCGGCACAAATGCCGCATTGTAAGCTCGCAGTAATATTTCTGGCATGATAGACCATCACAAACAGTTCTGCCATTCATTCTGACGAGGGGCTGAAGCACACAGCTGACGCGACCTCGCCCAGTTCCAAGCGCGGGCGGCCATCTTCTCCGTCGGCGGAGTCACCGGCCGTCCGACTCATGACGTTAGTCCAGACTGCGCGCCCATTGGTGGATGCTCGTGTGCCTCCGCATCGGAGGAGTAAACGCCCCCTTTTTTCTAAAGTTGTATCCGACAGTAATTCTTCTGGTCTGCTGACCAGCCTTTTTGTTGCGGCAATTTGTACGTTGCATAAAAATGTGTTGTCCTCAGTATGCTTAATATTCTGCGGCAGCTGCATCACCTCGCACGTCGCCAACTGTTATTCGATCGAAAGTGTAGCATTATAGATTCTGCTTTACGCCCTGAAAAAATGAGTGGCAAGTATAGCCATGGTATTGCAGGTGATTAGCGTTAGCTAGTCTTCATTGCGTTCTTTTTAAGCTTTAAGGCGAAAGCCTTTAGATCTCTTTGTTTTAAGGTCGCGTTGTAAACTGGAAGTATCACGTGACCCAAGGAAGGCCAGAGGTGACCCAAAGCATGTCCACCCTTGTATAAGAGAATGATTACCCAAGTTAAATAATGAATCATTAGTGGTTTAAATAAGGTGGACTAGGGAGGATTAAGGTTGATTAGAGTATAAAGAAGATTAAGGTTGATTAGAGTGCATTAAGAAGGATTAAGATACATGAATAAAGATTAAGGTGGGTGGAGGAGGATTAAGGCGGATTATGGTGAATTAAGGTGAATGGTTGATGAAAGGGTATTAAGGCCGATGATGGTGCATGAACAAGGATTAGGGAGGATAATGTGGATGAATGAAGATTAAGGTCGATTAAGGTGAATTAAGGTTGATATATATATAAAGGAAGATTAAGACCGATTAGGATGGATTAGTGTAGATTAAGGTGGATTAGGGACCATGGAGCTGGATTAGGTATGATAGAGGTGGATTAGAATGTATTAAGGTAGATTGGGACTATTAAGCAGGATTAGGTTGGATTAAGATGCAAGAATGAGGATTAAGGTTAAGGGTTGATAATGGAGGATTAAGACCTTATAGAGTAGCCTAAGGCGCATGAGGGACAATGTAGGTGGATTAGGGTGTATTAAGGTGGATGAAGCATTAAGGTGGATTAGGGTGGACTAAGGTGAATTAGGGTTCATTGAGTATTGAGACCGATTAGGATGGGTAAGGGGAATTGGGTGGATTAAGGTGATTAGCAGTGACTAAGAAGGATTAAGTGGATTACGGCCAAATATGATGGATTAAGGTAAAGGGTTGATGAAACGGTATTAAGACCACTTAGGGTGGATTAAGGTGAATTAGGGTGCATGAACAAGGCTTAGGAAGTATTAAGGTGGATGAAGGAGATTTAAGGTCCATTAGGGTGTATTAAGGTGAATTAGAGTTGATAAAGGAGTATTAAGACTAATTATGGTAGGTTTATGTGGATTAGGGGCGATGTAGGTGGATTAAGGTGTATTAAGGTGGATTGGGAGTATTAAGTTGTATTAAGGTGGATGAAGGAGCATTAATGTGGATTAGGGTTCATGGAGTACTAAGACCGATTATGGTGGATTAAGGATAATTAGGATGGATTAAAGAGCATGAACAATGATTAAGGAGGATTGTGTGGATTAAGGTAATTGGGATTTATGGAGGATTAATATCGATTAGCGTGGATTAGGGTTGATTTAAGGGGATTAAGGTGAATTGCAGTAGGCTTTACAACGCTTTCGCATTTGCGTCTCTTGGGCGTATTGGAGTTGTCGGACGATCCCACCACTGTCATACAGTTGTAGGAGTTGTCGGACGATCTCGCCGCTGCCACCAGTTGTAACGGTTGTAGGTCGTAAAGAGGAACTTGGGAGGAACTAGGCGTACAGGGTTTATTTACAGTATTTACATTTTAAACAAGAGATGCATTTACACAGTCTAGCGTGACTCCCAAATGGAGCCCGCAAGACGAAGCATACAGCATACGAGCACACAGCTCACGAGCACGATCACAGAGCACGCAGACGAGCACACTCTAGCAGCCGACAACAGCTGCTTATAAACACTCCATTGGTCCCTAGTTCCCTAGGTGAGAGAACCGTTCGACGTCATCGTCAACGCAGTCGACCCGCCGGTTGTCCATTAACTTGAGTCTTGAAAGGCGCGTTGGTTCCCCGAGCTGACCCCCGCAGCGCGGCCGCCGGGTGCCCGTTGTGTTTCGCCTCTAAATTCCAGTGCTGCCTTTCTCCTGTAGTCGCCACGAGTGTCAGCAGACTGTGATGAATCCTGGGGCCCCCGTACCGCAAAGCATCCTTTTGTTAGGGAAAGCTCTTGCTGCAGAGAGAGACTATGACGACCTGGCAAATCAACCAACAATACACGGGGCGCCAAACGTGGCCCGCCCTGCTGTCGTCACCGATTCTCCGAACGAGGCGCATGGTGGATTAGCGCTTTGGCATTATGAAGCATCGTTCTAGCGCACAGTTGAACTCGGACGAGAAGAGAAAGGCAAAGACAGAAGTGTTCAATTGTGCGCTGGAGGAGGAGGAGGAGGAGGAGGAGGAGGAACTTTATTATTGGAGAAACCGTTGCGCGGTTTATTCCTGGGTGGTTCCCTCTGACAGGGCTCCACTGGCGATCGCGGCTCGCCGGGCCTGGTCGAGGGTCGCCAGTTGGCTTCCCAGGTCCAGTTCGGAGAGTCTCGCCTCCCAAGACCACGTAGTGAGTGTGTGTTATGACTCGTGGCGAAATTGCGTCGCGCGGACGGTCGGCGCATTCGTGTGTTATGTGCGCGAGTGTCGCTGTGTGGTTGCTACACCAGGGACATGTTCGGGACGTATAACTGTCTGGGTAGATTGCGTGTAGACGAGACAAGTGTGGGTATGTGTTAGTTTGCAGGTGGCGCCAGTCCCTTGCCTGGAGTTTATTGAGAGCTTTGTGTGGGGGAGCGTATTGCGTTCTTCCGAGCCGTTGGTCCTGTAGTATTTGTTGACCTGTCGTTAATAACTCGTGGGTCGCTCGTCGGTCTGTCGGGGGCTGAAGAACGGTGTGGTCTGCCGCTCGGCTAGTGAGACCTCGAGCTGCGCAGTCCGCCTCTTCGTTGCCCCGCAGGCCTTCGTGCCCGGGGCACCAGATGATACCGTGGGTCCATTGTAGTGTGCGACCCAGGATTCGAATGGCTTGTATAGGGAGTGTTCCATACAGGTATAAACGACAAGCCGCTTGTGAGTCAGTAAGGACACGGGCGGACCTTCCCTTGCTATCAGCGTCGCGAAGTGCGAGAGCGATTGCTGCTGCTTCTGCTGCTGCGCTGCATGTGGCGCGGATGGAGGCTGAGGCAACCAGGTTCCCCTGATTGACAACGGCGAGTGTGTATTTGAGCCCGCAACGTAGCGACGAGGGATACGGGCTAGCGTCCGTGTAGTACGTATCCGGGTCTCTGAAACAACGTTTCTGCAACATGCGGGCACGCGCTGCTCTTCTCTCCTGATTGTGGGTGGGGTGCATGTTCTTGGGGATAGGGTCTACTATACAATGGTCTCTCTAATGTGGTTAGGCAAGAGTTGTGTTTCTTCTTTGCAGTACTGAGGTGTCAGCGGGTACCCTAGCCGTTGAAGAAGGTGTCTTCCCTGTTGAGTCTTGTTGAGGCGCTCCCTCTGCGCTATGAGCGTGGCACTTGCTAGCTCCTCAAAGGTGTTGTATACGCCTAGCGCTAGTAATTTCTTTGTGCTTGTGCTTGACGGTAGCTGTAAGGCCGTTTTGTACGCCGTTCTTATAAGAGTGTCCATGCGTTCTGTCTCGCTTTTGCGCTTGACTTGATACTGTAGCGCGTACGTGACACGGCTGATGACGATGGCTTGTACCAGTCTTAAGGTTTCGTCCTCTGTGAAACCATCTTTGCTGCGCGCTACTCTGGCGATGAGTGATGCGGTGCTTCTTATAACGTGATTTAATTTCTCTGAGGCTAGCTTTATGCCGTTGTTCTCCTGGATGTGCATACCTAGTATGCGTGCGGTCGGGACGCGCTTTATAGGTTGCCCGGCAATCTCGATATGTATTGGCGGGGCTCGATGTTCCTTAGTTTGCTTAGGCCGGACTTGAAGGTACTCCGACTTGTGTGGGGCACACCTCATTCCTGGTGTGGTTAGGTATGACTCGATGTATCCGATAGCTGTGAGTAACGTGTTTTCTCTGTCGCCGTATGAACCCTTGGTTGCCCATAGAGTGATATCGTGGGCATAGAAGGCACATCCGAGTTTTGGGATGCTTTCCAGTTGTAAAGCACGTTTTCTAAGTCCGATGTTGAAGAGAAAAGGGGATAATATTGACCCTTGCGGAGTACCCTTCTGCGGTAGATCATATATGTCCGATTGTACGCCTGCTATGCCGATGCGAGCTTTGTGGTGGCTGAGAAAAGCCACGACATAATGGTATACTCGCTCTCCGCATCCTATGGCGGCGAGGCCATCTAGGATGGTTTCGTGTGCTATATTATCAAATGCTTTTTCTACGTCGAGGGCTAGGAGTATGTTGTTGTTGCTGCCCGGTTGTGGGTTGAGGACCTCTTTCTTGAGGAGGAGGAAGACATCCTGTGCTGACATGCCTTTCCGAAATCCGTACATGCAATTGGGGTGTAGTCCATGTTCTTCCATGTGTTGTTCCATTCGAGTGAGTACAATTCGTTCAAGAAGCTTGCCTAGGCAAGACGTAAGCGAGATCGGTCGTAATTGATCGAGCCTGCGTGGTTTTCCTGGTTTGGGTATAAGGACTATGTGAGACGTAGTCCATTCCTCGGGTAATGTTTCGCCCGGTGCCCATATTTCTTCGTTCAGCTGCTTTGTAAAGGCTCGCAGGGTTTCATCGCTTAGGTTTCTCAAGATGGCGTTGGTGATCCAGTCGGGACCCGGTGCCGTGTTTTTCTTGAAGCTCTGTGCTGCCGCGTATACCTCCGCATACGTGATGGGTGCATCAAGTATCTCGTTCGGAGCTCCCGGATATTGAGGGTATGGTTTCCGATGCCCGGTCCGGATTCCCGTGTACGTTTGCTGGAGTTCCTGTATGAGTTCATCCTCGGTTCCCGGATATTCGCCAACGAGTTTTTGTAGGGTTGTGTTTGTTTCTGTTTTGCTATTTGAAGGATCGATGATGCTGCGGAGTATGTTCCATGTCTTTTTGGTGCTTAGCGTGCCTTTAAGCGAATCGCAGAACGTGCGCCAATTGTCCCTGTGAACCTTCAGGGCATAATCGTTGGCCTGTTTAGTGACGTTTGAAATCCTAAGTCTAAGTTTGCGATTTAGCTTCTGTTTGCGCCATCTTCTTGTGAGGCCTCTGCATGCTTCCCATAAGTGTATTAGATGGTTGTCGATTGCCGGCGTGTCGGTATCGGTTTGGTACACTTTAGTGTTGGCGTCATATAGTTCTTTGATGCGTTGGGCCCGCTCCTTGATCATGGTTAAGCGGCCTTGATGTTCCGGGAAGGGCAGACTTGTATCTAAATCGAGCTGTTGCCTCTCCCTAAACTTAGGCCAATTTGTAATTTTGGCCTTCCCTAGGGGTCGGCGTAGTTTGGCCGAGGCGCTGGTGATTTCGATAATGTAGTGATCACTACCCATCTAGGACCCTCCAGCTTGTTCCCACGGTATCGTTGGTGATGGTGAGATCAGGAGTCGTGTCCCTGCTGGCACTGTTTCCTATTCGAGTAGGCGTACCTGGTACTGTAATTAGTGTGTATTCGTGGCGCTCTATGGCTAAGAGCTTGGCGCCCTTGGTGTCTGCTTTCGAGTAGCCCCACGTGTTGTGTCTTGCATTGAAATCTCCGGTTATAATTAGGCGATCGCGGTGCTCCAGCATTCCCTGTAGGTGCCGGAACAATGACGCGAAGTCAGCCTTTCTGTCGCGGGGGGGACTGTATACGTTGCATACGACTTGTTTAGGTCTTCCCTTCTTGACAGGCCATATCGTGGTGATGAAATGTGGGATTTCCCCACCGGGGAGCACTGTGAGGGTTGTTGCCAAATCTTTGCGGACGAGCGTGGCCACCCTACGGTAGCTGGGGTCGTACTGTATTTTATACCCCATAATTGGCTTCGGTTGCTCTCCCGCCTCTTGCAAGCAGATAATATCCGGGGGTACTAACGCCGCCTGTTGGTATAGCGAGAGGGATGCGTGCTTGCTTTTATTATACCTACAGTTCCAAGACCAGATCGTGATGCTTTCGGTTTCCATTTGAGGTTTACGGGCCGTGATGGGACTTAGAGGGTATTGTGCTGTCTGTGTCGGAAGTTAGCATGCTACCGTCATCTGTCTGAGAGGGTATTTTACTACTTTTTCGTTTACGCTTGGGTTCCTTGGTTAGGGATTCGTTAACGTATTTCTTTAATTCTTGGAATTCCTTAAATAACTGTTGAAATTGTTGTTGTATTTGTATTATTTGTTGTTGTGATTGTTGCAGTGCTTGTTGCAATTGGTCCTGGGTTACCAGGTTGCTCTCAGACGGTGAGTGCGCCTGAGGCTGCTTTGGCTGTGTTGTTTGGGGGGAGGGGAGCAGTTGTGTTTGTAGTGGCGGATGTCCGGTGAGAGTGCTTAGCTGTGGTAATTGAGGTTGTGGCGATCGCTCACAGGTCGCAGCGTGTGCCGATTCAAGCATGGCTACTCTTTTCATTAATGTTTCGATTTTGTGCTCGTAGTCGATTAGACGCTGTTTTTGCTGTCTATTTTCCTCAATGACTCTCTGGTATTCTGGATTTTGTGTGATCGGTGTGGATGTGTTTCGTGGCTTGGGAGAAACGACTTCCGCCCAGCTTACCTCGTGTGAAGGCTTCTGCTTCCTTGCCGGAGGCGACGGGTTCCTTTTGGGTGTCGGTGGTGCCCGATGCTCGCGGCTCGCTGACCGGGAACGGGATTGGGAGCGGGAGCGTTCCTCAATATTGACCGGCCGGCCCCGAGTGTCCGCCCTGTAGGTCTCTTCGTCTTCCGAAGCGAACCATCGTGGGGCTTTCGACTTCATCGGGGCTGATGATGGTGTGGGTCGGGGTCGAACCGGTTTGAGTCGCTGCTTGCACGAATGGTCACCGGTTGGGTGGGCCTCCCCGCACGAGGCGCAGTTTATCTCGCATTTGTGTCCGTCGGTTGGGTTAAGCAGTCCGCACAATCTACAGATGGGTCTGTCTGGGTTTGGGCACACGTCGGTACGGTGGCCCTTTTCCCTGCAGATCTTGCAGACTTGGAGCGTCGGTCTAAATGGGTAGTAACGGAGTTCACCTCCGTAGTAGTACACAAATCGTGGTAGATGGGGACCAATAAAGGTAAGCGCTGCACTTTGAGTGGCACCGATCATCCTGGCTGTAAGGATTTCCACGCCTTGTGTTCTCACTCTGAGGTGGGCCATGAGGGTTTCAGTGGTTGTGTGCAATGGTATTCCATGTACCACTCCTCTGAGGGCGCCTTCTCCTTGGGCGGTGTATGCTAATCACAACCAACTAGCCCAGCTGTCCATACTTAGGATTAGCGCTGTCGTCCTCGCTGGTTCTCCGAAGGGCGCCAGCACCGCGGGTCGATCGAAGCACGGGCAGCGGGCTGAAATAGCTTTGCGGAGCAGTACCCCTGCAGGCCGATCCTAACAGGCGATAGCTAGCGACACCTTTGATTTTCGGCATTTGCAGTAAACTGCGCTTCCACGCACGCATGAGTGGGCGACGATTATTATTTGGTTTTCTCACGGATACAGGCAATTTGCAGGGGGTGTTCACATGATCGCGCATGCTTGCTATTGATATCGATATCTAGGCAGAGGCCGGGAATCTTCGCTTCAATAGCGAATGTTTTAAAACCACCTTTCTGCGGTTTTGTTCGGTGGGTAAACTTTTTCCATCGATTTAACACGAGCCGAAATCATTGCATCAATGCGCTTTGATTATGAAGGTTGAGCAATCAATCGTGATAGTGGAAATGATGTAGCAATGCAGATAATATTCTGCAGGCCATAATGTTTAGCAGTGCAACGTATTATTATAAATGTATAAAGACGTTTTATACATCCCGTCTGAGTGTATAACTCTTCGCTAATTGTTCTAGCTACATTTCACTGAAGACCAATTTGCAAGAAATATTGCAAGAATTTGGGGAAAAAAACTGAAGCGCTACGCAGTTCCAACAATTTTCTCCCACCGACCTGTCGTGAAGCACAGGAAGCCCCCTGGAGAGAGACACGAACCTCGAACTAACAGTAGTAAGTGATTGCTGCTGCTTGCTGCTTGTCCGACCTCTAATAATTCCAGCAATGATGTTCTCGGTGGTTTAACGACACGGCCAAGGACACTATGATCCTTTATGCAGGGCCCGGCGCCACGGCGGGTTTTGCCGCAAACTACAATGTGCCTGCAATAAGGCCCGCCACTTCTCCCAGTGAATCTCTGCTGTAAGCCATTTTCTCTTTTCACACACGAATTTAGCATGCGGCCGTACACTCATGCGGTGATTCTAATTCCTCCATAACACCATCTCAAGACTGCCGTGACCTACCTGTTGCTTGCCATGAACCGGTTTTGGCCATTGGTAAATGGCGCCTTTTATTCATTATGTAGTGGTAGCCAATGGAACTGTGATCTTCCAAGCAGTCCCTGCTGCCACCAGACCTTGTAGGGGTGTGCGAATATTCGAAATTTCCGAATGTCGAATCGAATATGCTTGTATTCGATTGGGTAAGCGAATTAAATAGTGAATGAAATTATTCGAAACGAATCGAATTCGTTCTCAAGTTTTCGAATAGTGTTCGAATAAATACCACGAAGTGAGAATAGTGCGTTGTCCAGTTTTCCCGAGGACTGTAAAAAAAAAAAAAGAAGAAGAAGAAGCCCATTTCGACGCCGCACAGCATACTGCCACGATCGGACAGAAAGGCGGGTTAAATGCCGCGACGCTGTCCTTTTGTGTGATCGCCTTCACAATGTTCATTTATGGCCTTCAAGATAGTGCGACGCGGCAGGTTTCAGCTAAAGAGTCAGCCACGTTCAGCAAACCCTGCTGCGCATGGTATAGTTAATACGGAAGCCATGACTCAAATTTTCGTTCCTTTCACCAAATGGAATTTGGCCTTAGTTTGTAGGTTGTCATCACCAGTAGCAAATTGCAATTTTCCTATGAGTATTACATAAAGGTAACAGAGTTAATATACATATTTCGAGTTGCGCGTCCCCTATGTGGACATCCGTCATTGCGTCGTTCGACAGCTAGAGCTGTAATTCAATGACTCGCTGCTAGAGCTTACCTCTTTCGCATGAATATTCGTTCTGTATGAATATTTGCACATGTAGCGAATATACACAGAAATATTCTATTTGTATTCCATTCGGTTTTTAGCTACACTATCTGTATCCGATTCGGTTTCGAAACGGAATTGTTCGCACACCCCAACTTTCTTGCATACTACGTCGCAGAGAGAGGGCTTTCCGTTCCTCTCTGCAAGCCCTGCACGCAATGCTTTTAATGATTCAGTGTGTGCTTAAACTACCCATACATTGCAGGTACTAAAAACTTTCTTTTTTCAGCATCTCACCAGGCACTCTTGGAGTGCATATATAGCTGCATTGGAGCGTGATCAAGAGGATTCTAAGAGGAAATTACAAGCCGCAAAAAGTATACTTGAACAGCGAAGTAGGAAATGCACAGCTAAAGAAAAAAATCAGGCACCTTTTCAGTAATGATCGGATGACATCACTAGAGTGGTTGTCAACTCAGGGATCGCGGTGGGAAGCTAACACACTTGTCATGTCACTGAGGCTGAGGCTGGCATGCGGGACACAGGGCTACAATCTCCCCGGGGAATATGGTTACCCTTTGCCCTCAGAACGTACCCTGCAAAGGCACATCGAGCATGCAAAGTTTCGACCCGGACTGCTTAATGATAGTTTGGAACCCCTCGAGATAAAGGTATAGAGTTAATATTCCCCACGCCTGCTACATTGTGAGCTTGCCTAGTGTCAGATCTCTTTGCCTGGCTATCCTATAAAGCTAAGATGCGCGACACTCTTTACCTTTCTTTTCGCCAGTACACAGCTAATATGTGAAGTATGTATATCCACATATTTAATTGCTGTGCTTCTGCTTTATTTAGTTGAATCGTCTATCCTGCGCGTTTTCGATCTGTATGCTACGTCGTCCATTAAAACTGTTGTGAGTTTACGTTGAGTCAATCCTAATATTGATTTGCATTTTGCAGGTCAGTCTCATGAAGCCAGAGGAACGCCATGCGGTTCTGCTGTTAGACGAGATGCAAATCACGTCGGGTCTCGTATATGACCATTCGTGCCGTGAAGTCCTGGGCGCACCCACATTGCATTTATCTGATGGTTCACTGTCTGACGATTGCTTGGCAACACACGGTTAATTTTGGTACTCATGCTCGGAGGACTTTCCGCTAGATGAAAGCAAATCATCGGATATCACCTGACTGACAACTCGATTCAAGCTGCCAGCTTGAAAGCTCGAGTAGTTTACCTAATTACCTCATGCGAGCCTATCGGCCTCAATATTCATGTTGTATCTGACATGGGCAATGCAAATCAGGCGCTTTGGAAGCTCTTCGGAATTACCGTTGGAACGCACAGCAGGCCACGAACCAGTTGCCCTCACCCCTGTGACCCACAGAGAAAGCTTTGGTTTATGGCCGATGTACCTCACTTGCTCAAAAATCTAAGAAATCATTTCACTAAAGGTCAGCTCACCCACCTTCCCGAAGAAATTGTAAAAAAAAACATGATTTGCCGACAAACTGCGTGAACATCGAGTATATAAAGGCCCTTGCATGACGAGAAGGATGACATAAAGCTTGCGCCGCACTTGAACACTTCTGTTCTTGATCCAAATCATTATGATAAAATGAAAGTAGGCCCCGCTTTTTCGCTTTTTCATAACGACACGGCTTCTGGTGTGCGTCTGCTTGAGCAGAAGAAAAAGATTTTAACAAATGCCCCCACTATTGCATGGTTCATTGAAACCGTATTTATGTGGTTTCGCCTCATGGGGGGGGGGGGGGACGTCACGAACAACGAACCTCGCTTTCAGCTATGCATTTGAGAAAGCTCATCAAGACAGTGTTACATTTTTGAATGCTACAGCTCAATTGTTCTCAAAAATTCTTATTGGCAGTGAAAACAAAGCTGTTTGGAAGCCTGTACAAACAGGCGTCATTCTAGCTACAAGAACAGCCCTATAAGTCCAAGATGTACTTCTCAGCAAGTATAACTTCCAGTACGTATTCCTAAGCAGATTAAGCCGAGATGGCCTCGAAAATTTCTTCTCCACCCTGCGGGCGAAAAACCCTGTACCGCGACTCTATGAATTTAAGTGCAGCTTGAGGAGTGCAACGTTAGCGCAATTCCTCAAGCATATTCTGAGGAGGAAGGCTATTTGTTAATATATTTGCAGGACACAAGTGAGGCAAAACTCAAGACAGACAACATTCAAGCTCCAGAAGACCTTCTAGATTTAAGTCCTGAAGTAGAGGAGTCGATAGCGTACCTCGCAGGCTACGTAGTTTCGAGGCTGATAAAGCGAATACAGTGTAAAGACTGTCACAGTTTGCTCGTTGAAGACGGCACACCTGTCAAATTGATACAATTCATAAAAAAATTCTCAACACCGCCAGTCTCTGACTACTCCGTCACAAGGAGTGATTGAGGTAATCAAAGTTGCTGAGAGCTACTTTCGCAATAACAAAGAAGCGCTAATGCTAAATTTGGTAAATGTGACAGAGGTGCAGCAAAGCGTTACTCGAAGCATTGCCGCGCAAGCATGCTTTCCTTCATGTCACAACGTTATTCCTAAAATTGTTCAAATATTTTGCAAAGTCCGCATGGAGATTCTTGTGAAAGCCGAAGCTTCAAAAAGATTTGCTATGGCTGAAAGCTCAAAATGTGCGAGCAAAAGTATTCGCATGCGTGCCGCAATGTCCACTATCAAGTAAGGTGGTGGTGAGCACCTATGCAAGTCGTAAATGGTCTGCAGCTGCTTCTATTAAGTTTTAACGCGATAGCGTTAAAGGGGTTGGGACACCAAATTTTGAGGCTATAAAAAGCATGTTGTAGGCTGCTTCCGTATGCAAGGACACCCAGAACGAGGTATTGGACGCTGCAAACATTTCAAAATAATTTTAATTCAGCTCCAAAAAGTAATTAAAAACTCTTTCTCGTAGTCGAGACCCATCGCTAGCGCGGCAGTTACTACGCCACAGAGGAGGAACGAAAATATCGACGTCATAGCACACTAGCACAAAAACGTGACGTATGATGAGTAGCGATGAAATGTCGATTACGGAGCCTGCTGAGCCGAGCGACCGAGCATAGCCTCCACTACGACCGACCGAGCTACAGGCATATAGAAATCCTTTCTTAATGCAAAGAAGGGGTAAGGCGTGCAGACACGGACACAAGAGGAGAGAAGTGGACAACACGAACGCCGCACGGCGGCCCGCGAACGGCCAACTGCGTGCGGCGAGTCGCCGTGCGGACGGGCCTTCACGTTTGAGTGTAACACTAGCCGGCCGACTCCAAAAAGGACCAGGATATGCGGCGTTCGTGTTGTCTGCTTCTCTTTTCGCATAGTCGCATAGTTCGGTAGCTCGGAGCGGTCTCTCGTTCGCTTGGCCTTTCTCAATGTGAGGGCCCGTCCATGTTACCGGCACGGAAACTCGCCGCACGCCGTTTGCCGTTCGCGGGCCCCCGTGCGACGGCGGTTTTGCTCGCGAACGGCGAGATTTGCTTGCCGTAGAGAGGACTGGCCCTGGACCCATTTGTGCGGCAGCCGTACGGCGAAGCGGTCAATCAGCGACCGAGGAGTGGTCACTCTGGCACCGACGGCAGCTTCACCGCCTCTGATCGTTCGGCGCCGCCGATATCGTCGCTAGGCCTTTTCCGGTTCACTTCAAAGCTAAAGCTTACGGCGCTTCGGAATGAATCACCGACTCTCAACAAGCCGCAATATTTTCTTACCGTTATTGTCGCTCTTCGCAATAATTATAATAATCGCGACATGCACTTCGAATCGCCAGTTGTTGACCTGCTGGCAGAGCATGCTTATGCGCGAGCAGACGACGCAGCATAGTTTTACGTCACTATTTTTTGTGGCCCACGTGACCAAGCCATGTAGCGTTTCCTCCTCTGTGACGTCATAGCATCCCCCGGAGCCCAGAAACCGAAACCGAAATCGCTCGGTATAATAATGCTATTATTAAATTATTTATCGGATATATATGAATCCCGCTGTGTGTATCGTGCTCCCTGAAGCATGACGCAACGTTTGAATCAACAAACGCATGAACGAAAATTTTGATGTCTTTACCCCTTTAAGGAGCTCGTGTCGCAGAAAAGCCGGTGGCGTCGGCGTAGGTGTTGGCGTCGGCGTCAGCGGCGTTGGCCGTGAGCGATAAATCCCAGCAGGCATTTCATGAATAAAAAACAACTTGCAAGATGGACTGGGTGGGAATCGAACCAGGGTCTCCGGAGTGTGAGACGGAGACACTACCACTCAGCCACGAGTTCAATGCTTCAAAGCGGTACAAAAGCGTCTCTAGTGAATGCGGTGTTGCCTTAGAAACGAGCTGCTTCTAAGGCTCAGGCGTGCGTCGCTTGCTCAGGCGCACATTTCGTTGCCGCGCCGAACGCTGCGTTGCTCGACGCTCACCGCGTCCGATGCGGGGCGCGTAGTCGCTGTGCCGTAGCCATTGTCTTACACCCCTTGGCGGGTCGACGGGAACGCTGTCGCGTTCCACTCTTGAAGGCGAAGCTCAAGCGTCCTCCAATTTTATACTTTACCTAGGCATTCGTAGGAGCCTTGGCAGTCAAATGTCATATACGCTACGCCACTGATAGGAGTTAAGGTAGCCTTTCGTGTGACATGTGAAGCCAAGCTCACCATTGTTCACGGCACATATACTGTTATTTTCTAAATACAACTTGCGCTTTTCATTTACTGCAGTCAGATACAACTCAAAAACTAACCCAGAGGTCCTCCTTCAATCCAGTAAATGGTAACGACCAATTGCAATGATGTTGCCGTTCATACCATTTCGCAGAAGCCCCTACCGCAGAAGCCCTACCCCACCTGCGATGTCACGCTAGGGGATTAACCACGACGTCATGACAAGCGGTTACCCGCCGTGGTTGCTCAGTGGCTATGGTGTTGGGCTGCTGAGCACGAGGTCGCGGGATCGAATCCCGGCCACGGCGGCCGCATTTCGATGGGGGCGAAATGCGAAAACAACCGTGTGCTTAGATTTAGGTGCACGTTAAAGAACCCCAGGTGGTCAAAATTTCCGGAGTCCTCCACTACGGCGTGCCTCATAATCAGAAAGTGGTTTTGGCACGTAAAACCCCAAATATTATTATTATTATTATGACAAGCGGTCGATACCGTTGGTTGGAAGGCATGCTCTGAAGAGTGTTTGCCGCTTCGTCCTTAGGCTGTATCCGGCTATGGAGCACATAAAATTAGGGACTTTATTGTGCATGCGCGCCCCATATGATACGAACCTCCGGAGCATCCGCGCATTGCATATTCTTTGCAAATAGCGGCTCCGCTCAAAACAAAACGGGCTATCTCCTTCACCTGCAGTGTCGTTTTCATTGCAGCAGAGCCGCTGTTCGGAAAAGACAAGCTCTTAGCGCAAGACCACATTGTCCATCAACTTTCGGCCGCACTGAAAATGCTATATCATGTGTAAAACAGTGTAGGTTTGTGTCATGACATACTGTTACCACTGTTGAACGAGAAGAAAGGGGGTTAACCGAGGGGCCCGTTTTTTAATAATCATATCATGAGAAGCCAACAAAAACACCAAGGACAACATAAGGGAAATTACTTGTACTTACCGATTGAATTAAAGAAGAGAGAGAAATAAACTTTATTGTGAGACCAGGCTTCTTGAGCCCAAAGGTGGGTGGCCTCCTCAGTCCAGGTAGCCATGGCTCGCTGCCGCCGCCCGAGCCCTGTTCACCAACCGCAGCTGGCTGTCAGGGTCTTGCGTCAACAGCAGAGCCTCCCACTGGTCTTCCAATTCTTCTTCTGAATCCGCCTCTTTCTGCATGTTATCGCCTGGTGGCGATGATCATGGTGGTGCTTCTCGATTATTCCTGCATCCAAGCACCATATGGCGCAAGGTGTTGGGCGTGTCCGGCGGGCAGAACTTGCAGTCTCGCCCGTAGATGCCCGGGTACATGGCGTGCAGCAGTGTTCCGTGTGGGTAGGTTCCAGCCTGTAGTCTTCGCCAGGTTACCGCTTGGTCCTTACTCATCGTCTTATGCGCGGGCGGGTAGCAACGCCTCTGCTTCCTGTAGTGCGCCAAGATATCCGAGTACTTCTTGGATATGCGTTCATCATCCTCGTCACAGTCGTTGGTACGTGTTCTCTGCGCGTCGGAGATGGCTCGGCGTGCATGATCTCGAGCCGCGGCGTGCGCCGCCTGGTTCCCCGTGAGAGAGTCGTGTCCCGGCGTCCAGAGGATTTGTGCTGCTTCTATCTTGGTGTTGTTCAAGACCTGAAGTGCTGCCTTTCCAATCCTTTCATTCATATACCTTCTGCATGCTTCTTGCGAGTCCGTCACCACGGTAACCATGGCCTTCTTGCACGTTGCGATGGCCAGGGCTATGCCCACCTCTTCCGCAGTGCTCGCGTCCTTGGCACGTATGGATGTGGTTGTAAGATGTTCGCCCTTCTCGTCGACCACGCTGATTGCGAATCGGTCGTTGGTACTGTACGCAGCTGCATCCGTATATCTAACGTTTTCTTCTTTGCTGTTGGTGCGTTCGAGTATGCGCTTGAGCGCCTGTATTCTCGCCTGTCTCCTTTCCTTGTCGTACTCGGGATGCATGTTTCTGGGAATAGTACTTATGTGTAGCTTGTCTCTGATCTCGTGTGGGATACGCTGAGGTAGCTGCCTTTCATCCTCGACTTGGTAGCCCAGATCTTGCAGCAGGGCTCTTCCCGTCTTTGTCAGCTTCAGTCTCTCAAGTTGGTTGACGTTGTGCGCCTCCACGAGCTCTTCCCACGTGTTGTGGACTCCCATTTTGAGTAATTTCGCTGTGGACGTGGAGGGGGACAGACCCAAGGCAATTTTGTATGATTTTCTGGTGAGGGCGTTTACTTTGTCTCGTTGACTGTTCTTCATGTCAACGTATGGGGTCCCGTACGTGACGATGCTCGTGAGCAGCGCTTGAATCATTTTCGTGCAGTCTTCTTCCTTGAGTCCGTGGCTTTTGCTCGTCACTCTTTTGATAAGGGGGGGTTATTTGTTGCACTGTTCTCTGAATTTTTTCCAGCTCTGCTTCCCCGGCCCCGTACTTTTGAAACAGGAGTCCGAGGATGCGGAGCGTCGTAACCTGCGGAATCATGATGCCTCCCACCTTTACTACCGGGTCTGGTATCTGCTGCGGTTGTCGGCCTCTTGTGCGCTTTCTTAGCACCAAGAGCTCCGATTTTTCAGGTGCGCATGTCAGTCCACGTGCTTCCAGGTACTTTTCCGTAGTGTCAACCGCTTCTTGCAGAGCGTCTTGCTGTTTACCTGTCGACCCTCCCGTAGTCCAGATGGTGAGGTCGTCAGAATATATTGCGTGACCAATCCCTTCTATTTGCTTCAGTTGCTTGGGTAGTGAGCTCATCGCCAGATTGAATAGCATCGGCGAAATGACGGAGCCTTGTGGCGTTCCCTTTCGCGGTATGTCGAATTTCTCAGAGTGTAAGTTGCCTATCCCCACTGTGGCTGTCCGTTCTTTCAGAAAATCTTTGATGTAATTATATACTTTTTCGCCGCAGTTATATACGTTGAGGTGCTGCAGTACGGCTTCGTGTGACACGTTGTCGAAAGCCCCTTTCACGTCAAGTGCGAGGATGGCTCTTTTGCTGTGCGCGTCCAGCTTGTCGATGACTTTTTCCTTGATTTGCAGCAACACATCTTGCGCGGACAGGTGAGCTCTAAATCCGAACATCGTGATTGGGACGTGTTCGTTGTCTTCGAGATAGTCGATCATGCGGTTGTGCACCATGTGCTCGTAGAGTTTTCCAGCACACGAGGTTAGGGATATAGGTCGAAGGTTCTGCACGCTGATGGGCTTGTTGGGTTTAGGTATCATGGTTACCTCGGCGTGTTTCCATTCCGGTGGTACTTTACCTTGTTGCCAGCACTCGTTGATGTATTTTAAGAGCGCGTCTACAGAGGGTCCGTCAAGGTTCCGGAGTGTCTTGTTGTTTATTCTGTCGTACCCCGGCGCCGTGTTGCGGGTGAGCTTGCTCAAGGCCCTCTCGATTTCTGCTTCTGTGAAGGGCCGATCCAGTTCTATATTTGGGTTGCCTCGATACTCGTCGAAGTGCGAATCTACAGTTATGTTTCGCTCCGTACCGAGGAACTTCTCCTTCACTTCTTTGATAATGTCTTCCTCTTTCCCCGGGTGGCTGTGTATGAGTCGCTGCACTTTCTGTTTTGCGGCGTTCTTGTTCTCCTTATTTGATAGGAAAGTCTTGAGCACAGCCCAAGTGCGCTTGCTGCTTAAGTTACCTTGAAGCTTGTTACATGTTTCGCGCCAGTTCTTTCTTTCAAGTTGTTCAGAGTACTCTTCCGTTTCCTTGATCAGCTTATAGATTCGAATTTTGAGTTTCCGGTTGCACTTGTTACGCTGCCAGCGTTTGGCGAGACCCCTCCGCGCCTCCCACAGGTGGAGTAAGTGCGGGTCGACCACGGGGGTGATTTGCGACAGCTGGATTGTCCTCGTATGCTTCTCAGCTCTTTCCACGACTCCTCTGATCCATATTTTTATGTCGTCTATCGTCGCATTAATGGCGCTCTCATCTTTGCGAAAGGCCTGCCAGTCCGTGATCTTGGCTTTTCCTATCTTCATCGTCGCTTTGTGGTGGGGAATGATCGTTTGCACTATATAATGGTCGCTACCAAGATTCTCGTCCATGCAGCTCCACTCATACTGTGTGAGTCCGTGTACGAACGTGAGGTCGGGGCTGGTGTTTCTAGATACACTGTAGCCGATGCGCGTGGGTGTCTACGGGTCGTTGAGTAGCGTGAGGAGGTGTTGTTGGGCTACGTTGTGCACGTCTTCTCCTTTTTTCTTTGAGGCCGCATAACCCCAGGCCACATGGGGAGCATTAAAATCTCCAACGACTATCAGCCCGTTACCCTTGCACAGCTTCTTCACCTCTCTCATAAGCTTGTCTAGATCCTTTAGGTGGTCCTTTGGTGGGCTGTACACGTTTAACACAAAGAGGCTTTGCTGCTGTTTTTTCTCGGGTACGATTTCGACGAGGGTGTGTTCGATGCGGTGTTAGATGTCGTGTCGTTGAGCGTTGATGGCCTTCTTGGTCAGGATTGCTGTCCTCGTTTTACCGTCAGTGACGTGAGTGAGGTAACCACTGACCTTGAAATCTTCTGCTTCGGTTTCTTGTAAGGCTATAATATCTGGGTCAAACTGCTTGCAGAATTGCACAAGGTTGCTTCTCTTACTTCGGATAGAATGACAGTTCCATTGCCAAATTTTGAGCCGTGGGTGTTGCTTGTAGTCATCTTCCTCTTTAGTTTGCCTCGCCATCTTGCTCGCTTAGGGTCTGCATTATCTTGGCTTCTCTCGCAGGGTACTTAGGTTTCTTGCGAGCATTATCTCTTTCTTCTAGCATGTGAATGCGTTGACTGAAACTTTCTCCGGACTGTGTCATTTTGGTCTGTAGAGCCTGAATCTGGTTCTCTATTTCGTTCTTGAGAGATTGGAAGCCAGTCTGTATCATCTGTGTTACCGTGTTTTGCATAACCTAGCTGCGTTACTGTGGACAGTGTGGTTTCCATCATGACGGTCACGTTGGCGTTGATGCGGTCTTCAAGTGTCTTGAGGTCGTTCTGGGTTATCGCCGCTTGGTTCGACAGTGTTGATGGCTCTGGTCGTGTTGGTGATGGTGGTGGGGGTGGGGATGAAGGCCGCGGTAGGGGTGTTTGCGATTGCTGGGTCTGTTCTCTCCGTAGTTGTTCTATTTCTCGCATCAGGTATTGAAGCTGTTTTTCTGTGCTGGCTTCCTTCTCTTGTGTCTTCTTCTTTTGCTGTTCTAGCTCTCGCTTCAATTCGTGGTTCTGTCTTCGGAGAATCATTATCGTGTCTTCGTACCTCGAGTGTCTTGTGGTTTGAACGCCATTATTTTCCTTCGACGTATGATTGTGCCCTGTGACGACGTTGGCCCAGCTTACCTTGCGCTGGGTGTTGTCGTGTTCCACGCCCGTTGCCGTTTTCCGGGGGACGCTCTGTTGTCTTTCCCTCGATCGCGATCCCGACTTGGATCTGGAACTTTTTGTCTGCTCGGCCTCATTCGGTGACTGTGGCGATGGTGACATGGTCATCATGTGCTCATTGTCGTTGATAGATACTACGCTGGC
Source organism: Dermacentor albipictus (assembly GCF_038994185.2). NCBI lineage: Eukaryota > Metazoa > Arthropoda > Arachnida > Ixodida > Ixodidae > Dermacentor > Dermacentor albipictus. The sequence continues at coordinate 82,454,636 of NC_091821.1, forward strand.
CTGGTACCAGAAGCGTCTCTGTCTCGATCTTGACCGCTCCCGGACTCTCAATGGTGGCGGGGCCGGTTTCAGCTTCCTTCGACAGTCTCTACTCGCCGTTTCATGGGGCATTCCGCAGAGCTTACCTTTCGGTTCGCATTGGTGGTTATTTGGATCAGCGTTGTTTTCTCCCCAGTTGTCACATAATTCATCGTTTGGATTAGGACAGACGTCTTGTCTGTGTCCTATCTCCCCGCAAGATCTGCAGTACTGCACTGACTTTCGGTAGGGTCTGCAGCGGGTGAGCGTACATCCAACTTTAACGTAGAACGGAACGTGCGGGCCCTCGAAGGTGATCACAGCCGACGTCGAACTTCCCAGCATTCTAGCGTACAGGATTTTGCACTTGTTGGTTGTTGCTAGTAGATCTACTAGCTGCTCGTCGGTGGTGCCTTCCTCTATTCCGTGAACAACGACACGTACAGTGCCCGGAATTGGCTTGAGGTAACGTGTGACTTCGTATGTTGCGTGTCCTATTTCGATGCTTGTTATTTCTGCTAGTTTAAGTGCGCAATCCTCTTCTTCGGTACTTGCCAGAATTAAGTTTTGTTGCCACTGTGTCTGTATGATCACCTTGGCGTAGAGCTCCTGGGGTGTGACTCCGCATGCTTGGGCTAATCCTCTTGCTATCACTCCGTATTTCCAGTTTGACACTTTCACACCGGCTTTAGGTCTGTAAACAATCTTGTAATGGTTTTCTGGTAGCGGTGTGGTCGTTGGCAAGCGAGGCCGTGGCTTGCTTGCGTTGTTGTGGCCCCATGGCTTTTGAGGGGCTTGCCGTTTTCCATCATTCGTGTTCTGCCCCGTGCTGTGTTCGCATGAGAACTCCTTCTGCGTCTTCGACGTTGCCATGGAGTCTTTCTTCTTCTGTTGTCGCGCTAGTAGCATCACCCACGGTCCGGTCTTGCATAGTGTTTTTCCGCTGTTGCTGTCGAACGTCGGCTCCGTGTCGTTCATCTCAGCTTCATTATTTGTTATTCCTGTTATAGAGTTCGTTCGGTCAACTTCCATAATGCTAGGTTGCCGCTGCGTTTGAAGAGAGAAAAAACATTAAAAAATCCGTTGTCGGGCGGCCCGGCGTGCACGTGGATGTCGAGGCACGAGGCGCGAGGCGCGGAGCCTCGGGCAGCAGGGCTCGGCGATCGCGAGTAGGCTTAGCTGGGCACGGCCGTCACCTTGCAAGTTTCAGGATTAGTACTTACGTGAAGAATAAACTCACGTCGGTGTGCGTTGCCTGTCTGAATGGCGCTTCTTGAGCTGAGTCGAATGCCGCGGACAGTCAAGCGTTGCGAGGGGGCGATCCGCAGGAATTGCAAACTGAATCGGGAGCACATGAAAGTGGATGAAAAAGCAACTTGCCGCAGGTGGGCAACGATCCCATATCTTCGCGTTACGCGAAGACGTGGGACGCAAAAACGCGACTCGCACGCGTAATGCGAAGACGAGGGATCGTTCCTCACCTGCTGCAAGTAGTTTTTTTCATGCACTTTCATTGGCATTAATTTATAATTTATTTAATTCAGTAGGTAAGTACAAGTAATTTCCCCTATGTTGTCCTTGGCGTCTTTGTTTGTTGGCTTCTCATGATATGTTACCACTGTTGTTTTCTTGAGCGTGTCTCTTTCTCATAATTATACACTAGCATTGATTCTGATGTAGAATATTATATTCAATACTATATATATTGATGTTGAATATTCTATTTTATCCCTTTGCGACACGCATTAGGATATAGTCATCAGAAAATTTTGAAACTGCCTGTGTGCACTCTTGATGAACAATATTTCAGTAAAAAACCATAAACAAGCCGGTACCTTAGGTACTTAATAAATTAGGTCGCGTCCTCATATGTACACACTGTGACTCAATACAACTAAGTCAGCAAAAGTCAACCGAAGGCTTTATTGCATGAAAATATTGCAGGTAGAGCGATAAAAAATTCCTCTTTGGTCATCAGCTGATCAGCCTCCTTGCTTACTTGGTGTGATATTCATAAAAACAGTCATTAGTGGCGGACAGGCACAAGAACACTTCGCACTTCCTGCACCGAACTCGTGATTTGGAATTGCATCCAGGCTTCCGGCAACGCTGTGGGAATCGTGCATCCACGTGCTGAGGCCAGTGCGCTTTACCATCCAAACGAACAGTGTTTGTAAGGAGGGGTCCACTATTATGAGGTGCTTTTGATACCCTCTGTAAGCTTTCCGCACTTGGTCGCCCTCGCTTCTTCTCCAAAGGTTTCTCGGAAACAAGCAGGCTCATGGCAGTATCGGTTTGAAACTGTAGCATGTCCATCGTGTTCTTTCGGACAAGGCCTTCAGCAGAAGCATCTCTTAAATACTGCAACCATGAGTTTGCAAGCGCAAATGAGGTGAGGTGTGAAATTACCCTTACAGGCCATTTTTTTGTCTTTGCTCTGATGTGATAGAGCGACATGATAAAATCCAACTTATCAACCCCACCCATGTGGCGATTATACTCTAGTATAGCCTGTGGGCATTCTACCTCGATGCGCTCCTTTTTCGAGGAGCTCCACCTGCTCACAGCCCTAGCTTCACCAGTGGAAACCTGTGTTGAGGCCACCGTGACCAGATTGTTGTCCTTCCATCGCACAAGGGCAACGTCTCCTTCCTCTGTCACCTTGACATCGGTGCTCCCACGCTCCTCCTTTCGCATTTCTTTTTCGCCCTTCAGCTTACAACCCAGCAGCCTGTTGCACCTGATCGTACCCGTGGCAAGGATTCCAATACCTTTTAGCTCCCTCAGAAGCAGCACGGACGTGAAGTAATTGTCAAAGAACAATTTCAGGTTGCGGTGCTGTGGGAATGACTCCACAAGTCTCATTACCACACAGCCCCCTAGACCAAGGTAGGAGAACTCCCGGTCTACTCCTGTGCCTTTGCCCTGATAGAGTTCAAAATCATGCGCCAGACCATCGGTGCTGCATCGCACAAAGATCTTCACACCAACAGGGTTTGGCTTACTTTTCACCACCTGTTTTGCTGGGACCCTTCCTGTAAATGCCACCATCTGCTCATCAATGCAGTTATGTTCAAGCTCTTCAAGCTGAAGGCACCGGGACCTAATGACATCGAGGAGCGGCCTCACCTTCCAGAACTTGTCCACACTGGAGGCATCCCTTGGCTCATTCTGGTCAGTTATGTGCAATGCGCTTCGCAATTTAAAAAATCTGTTTACCGCCATTGCATCTGCAATTGCAGATATTCGGGTACCGCTTTGCCAATACATGCGGACACGTGGGAATTTCAGGACACCCATGTAAATGAGAATTCCAAAAAACATTTTCATCTCTTGCACGGAGCACGAAAGTTCGTTTCCTGTGTTCTGCAAGGCATAAATATTTGTGTACTTCGTGAAGTCCTCGAACACTTCATCGGTGAAATACTTCATGAAATACTTTAGCGGTTCTTCTGGCGTTGATCCGCCAAGCGGGTGGTAGGTGCAGCGCGTGTCCACTGGATCGAAAGGTTTGGAGAGCCACTTGACATGCTTCACTTTTTTCGCAGGCATCTCATCACTGTCACTGAGATCACCCTCGTCGTCTGCAGGATGCATTTTAGGGTCATGCTCCTCATTCGATGCAGTTACCTGCAAACGTAAAGGCAAAATGATGCAACTGCTAACAAGAAATTTCGCTATTTGCCACTTACCGCTTGAGCTGCCTGTACATCGGCGACTTCATCGTCAGAAAGATCGGCGTCTGACACATCTCCATTCATGATGGCGTCAAAAAGCTGGTCTACTGACGAGTTCGGAGTCTTGCGTCTTGTTCTCGCATGAGTCTGGATGCCTATAAAAGGAAAAAAAGGCTCAGTAAAGCAGAAAAGCGACATTCGCCGCAGTTACAGCAGGATGAACCGGCGGCCGCCTAAACGGTGCATTTGTGACACGTTGTGTACAAATAGACACGCCATCGTAAACATGACCACCGTTTCCTAACCAGTAGTACAATAAAAAATAATTCCGTATTATTCTTATCTATAGCACTTAGTTATCAGGTCCACAGCTTTAGTTCCAGCTTAATCAACGTTTTAAATAGGCAGAAAAGATAAAGCCAAGAGCACCTACTTGACGCGCCGTAGAACGTCGAGGCGTCCATCTTGTTTTCTTGTTTTGGTAATGCATTTGGCGCGGCAATCACGAGATGGCAGCACCGTCCGGTAGAGCGGTAAATTCGAATGCGGCTCCAATGGCCCAAGTGTTGATGACGACGATAGAAGCTCGCAAAAAAGCTCGTGAAAATCGCGTGTACAATTGTACACGCCGTGTCGCAAAGGGCTAAGTTCTCGGTTACGTGTATCTTGTCAACCAACGTTAGTGCATGTACATAAAGATAAAACATTCTGCTGACAATGTTGCTTGATTTTCATTGCTATAAATCTTTTGTGATGCCTAATTCAAATCACAATTTTAAATAATAATGTCACAATAATGTAACAAAATTTCGGTGTGAACTACCAAAATACGTTATCCAAAGGCGTTTCTCTTGCCTGAATATATAGAATGTGTTCTCCCATAGATATACCGGGTATTTTTAACGCTTCCTTGACACCGACCCCTAAGGAATATTCGGTAGATGCTTTTCCTCGGCTTCTATTGTAGTCGATGAGTGGTCGATGGCACCGCTTGTTCGCACTGAAATTCCGCAATCGTCCTATTCAATTTACAGACCACAGCGCAAAAGCTATAACTTTCACATTGTGAAGACAAAGACATGGACAGTCGATGCACTCGCGACTAATTAATTAAAGGCATGCTGAGTATAATAACTGCGGTGCACATACGCGCACAGGCAAAAAAAAGGGGTGCCAGGGGACCTTAGCTATCGCCCAAGAGACGCGAGGGTGAAAGCATTCTAAAGCCTTCTGCGATAAGACTAATCCTTCATCCACCTTAATCGGCCTTAATCCTTTCTAATGTACCTTAATCCCTCCTAATGCACCATAATTCACCTTCATCGACCTTAATCCACTATAACCCTCCTTTATTCACTTTAATCCATCATAATCCACGAAAGTCCTCCTTAATGCACCCTAATCCACCTTCATCGACCTTAATCTACCCTAGCCCTCCTTAGTGCACCTTAATCCTTTTTAATCCACCCTAATCCTCCCTCATTCACTTTAAAGGGGTGGAGACATCAAAATTTTCGTTCATGCGTTTGTTGATTCAAACGTTCCGTCATGCTTCAGGGAGCACGATAGACACGGCGTGATTCATATATATCCGATAAATAATTTAATAATAGCATTATTATACCGAGCGATTTCGGTTTCGGTTTCTGGGCTCCGGGGGATGCTATGGCGTCACAGAGGAGGATACGCAACATGGCTTGGTCACGTGGGCCACAAAAAATAGCGACGTAAAACTATGCTGCGTCGTCTGCTCGCGCATACGCGTGCTCTGCCAGCAGAGGTCAACAACTGGCGATTCGAAGTTCATGTCGCGATTATTATAATTATTGCGAAGAGCGACAACAACGGTGAGAAAATATTGCGCCTTGTGACAGTCGGTGATTCATTCCGAAGTGCCGTAAACTTTAGCTTTGAAGTGAACCGGAAAAGGCCTAGCGACGATATCGGCGGCACCGAACGATCAGAGGTGGTGAAGCTGCCGTCGGTGCCAGAGTGACCACTCCTCGGTCGCTGATTGGCCGCTTCGCCGTACGGCTGCCGCACAAATGGGTCCCGGGCCCGTCCTCTCTACGGCAAGGAAATCTCGCCGTCGCACGGGGGCCTGCGAACGGCAAACGGCGTGCGGCGAGTTTCCGTGCGGGTAACGTGGACGGATTAGAGGGCAGTAAATGGGATATAATAGGGCTCAGTGAAGTTAGGAGACCAAAAGAAGCATATACAGTGCTAAAAAATGGCTGTGGCTTAGCACGGGATGCGAAGCATACTTGCCTGTATTTTAGTTGTTGAACCACTGTTTAGCCTGGTGAACTGCTGTTGTTTGGCTATATTTGGTTCGGCTAGACGAAGAAACAACTCATGCGTTACTCTGCTTCGCCTTCAAGAGTGGAACGCGACAGCGTTCCCGTCGACCCGCCAAGGGGTGTAAGACAATGGGCTACGGCGCAGCGACTACGCGCTCCGCATTGGACGCGGTGAGCTTCGAGCAACGCAGCGTTCGGCACGGCAACGAAATGTGCGCCTGAGCAAGCGACGCACGCCTGAGCCTTAGAAACAGCTCGTTTCTAAGGCAACACCGCATTCACTAGAGGCGCTTTTGTACCGCTTTGAAGCGTCGTACTCGTGGCTCAGTGGTAGCGTCTCCGTCTCACACTCCGGAGACCCTGGTTCGATTCCCACCCAGCCCATCTTGCAAGAGTTGAGCCAAAGCCACCTAGAAACAAGCGCAGCCGCTTATATATACCGCCGCGACGCCGCGAGCGACGGCGCGAGTTGGAGCCCCGTTTCTCCTCTGTCGTGACGTCACGGTGTCACGTGGTCAGCCTTGAAGGCGACGCCGCGAGCGACGGCGCGAATTGGAGCTCCATTTCTCCTCTGTCGTGACGTCACGGTGTCACGTGGTATGGCATGGGGTCAAAGGTCATTGAAGGCGACACCGCCGCGCCTGAGGAGCTGGGTTGAGCTCTAGTAATATGCTTCGCATAAAAGCGGGCACGTCCTCTGCTACCGGGGCTTAGCGGAGAGAAGAGAACTAGGGGTCGGATGCCTGATTAATAAGAATATAGCTGGTAAAATACAGGAATTATGTAGCATTAACGAGAGGGTGGCAGGTCTTGTTGTGAAACTTAATAAGAGGTACAAAATGAACATTGTACAGGTCTACTTCCCTTCCCTTGGGATCCAGTCCGTAACCCTTAATGACCATCGGTTAATTATCTTCCCTCCTCATTGCATGTCCTGCCCATTTCTTTTTCTTGATTTCAACTAAGATGTCATTAACTCGCGTTTGTTCCCTCACCCAATCTGCTCTTTGCTTATCCCTTAACGTTACACCCATCATTCTTCTTTCCATAGCTCGTTGCGTCGTCCTCAATTTCAGCAGAACCCTTTTCGTAAGCCTCCAGGTTTTTGCCCAGTACGTGAGTACTGGCAACACACAGCTGTTATACACTTTTCTCTTGAGGGATAGTGGCAACCTGCTGTTCATGATTTGAGAATGCCTGCCAAACGCACCCCAGCCCATTCTTATTCTTCTGGTTTTTTCAGTCTCATGATTCGGATCCGTGGTCACTACCTGCCCTAAATAAATGTATTCCCTTACCACTTCCAGTTCCTCGCTACCTATCGTAAACCGCTGTTCTCTTCCGAGACTGTTAAACATTACTTTAGTTTTCTGCAGATTAATTTTCAGACCCACCCTTCTGCTTTGCCTCTCCAGGTCAGTGAGCACGCATTGCAATTGGTCTCGTGAGTTGCTAAGCAAGGCAATATCATCAGCGAATCGCAAGTTGCTAAGGTATTCTCCATCAACTTTTATCCCCAATTCTTCCCACTCCAGGTCTCTGAATACCTCCTGTAAACACGCTGTGAATAGCATTGGAGAGATCGTATCTCCCTGTCTGACGCCTTTCTTTATTGGGATTTTGTTGCTTTCCCTGTGGAGGACTACGGTGGCTGTGGAGCCGCTATAGATATCTTCCAGTATTTTTACATATGGCTCATCTACACCCTGATTCCGTAATGCCTTCATGACTGCTGAGGTTTCGACTGAATCAAACGCTTTTTCGTAATCAATGAAGGCTATATCGAAGGGTTGGTTATATTCCGCACATTTCTCTATCACCTGATTGATAGTGTGAATATGATCTATTGTTGCTTGACAGAAGTCTATGGTATTCCTGATTCTATTTGCGATTACCTTAGTAAATACTTTGTAGGCAACGGACAGTAAGCTGATCGGCCTATAACTTTTCAAGTCTTTGGCGTCCCCTTCCTTATGGATTAGGATTATGTTAGCGTTCTTCCAAGATTCCGGTACGTTCGAGGTCATGAGGCATCGTGTATATAGGGTGGCCAGTCTTTCTAGGACAGTGTTCCCACCATCCTTCAACAAATATGCTGTTACCTGATCGTCCCCAGCTGCCTTCCCCCTTTGCATAGCTCCCAAGGCGTTCTTTACCTCTTCTGGCGTTACTTGTGGGATTTCAAGTTCCTCTAAACTATTCTCTCTCTCCTTATCTTCGTGAGTGTTACTGGTACTGTATAAATCTCTATAGAACTCCTCAGCCACTTGAACTATCTCATCCAAATTAGTAACGATATTGCCGGCTTTGTCTCTTAACGCATACATCTGATTCTTGCCTATTCCTAGTTTCTTCTTCACTGCTTTTAGGCTTCCTCCGTTCCTGAGAGCCTGTTCAATTCTACCCATATTATAGTTCCTTATGTCAGCTGTCTTACGCTTGTTGATTAACTTAGAGAGTTCTGCCAGTTCTATTCCAGCTGTAGGGTTAGAGGCTTTCATACATTGGCGTTTCTTGATCAGATCTTTCGTCTCTTGCGATAGCTTACTGGTCTCCTGTCTAACGGCGTTACCACCGACTTCTATGCGCACTCCTTAATGATGCCCATAAGATTGTCGTTCATTGCTTCAACACTAAGGTCCTCTTCCTGAGTTAAAGCCGAATACCTGTTCTGTAGCTTGATCCGGAATTCCTCTAGTTTCCCTTTTACCGCTAACTCATTGATTGGCTTCTTATGTACCAGTTTCTTTCGTTCCCTCTTCAAGTCAAGGCTAATTCGAGTTCTTACCATCCTATGATCACTGCAGCGCACCTTGCCGAGCACGTCTACATCTTGTATGATGCCAGGGTTCGCGCGGAGTATGAAGTCGATTTCATTTCTAGTCTCACCATTCGGGCTCCTCCACGTCACTTTCGGCTAACCCGCTTGCGGAAAAAGGTATTCATTATCCGCATATTATTTTGTTCTGCAAGCTCTACTAATAACTCTCCCCTGCTATTCCTAGAGCCTATGCCATATTCCCATCGATCACTGACTTGTCTCCAGCCTGCTTCTTGCCTACCCTGGCATTGAAGTCGCCCATCAGTATAGTGTATTTTGTTTTGACTTTACCCATCGCCGATTCCACGTCTACATAAAAGCTTTCGACTTCCTGGTCATCATGACTGGATGTAGGGGCGTAGACTTGTACTACCTTCAATTTGTACCTCTTATTAAGTTTCACAACAAGCCTGCCACCCTCTCGTTATTGCTATAGAATTCCTGTATGTTACCAGCTATATCCTTAATAATCAGGAATCCGATTCCTAGTTCTCGTCTCTCCGCTAAGCCCCGGTAGCACAGTACGTGCCCGCTTTTTAGGACTGTATATGCTTCTTTTGTGCTCCTAACCTCACTGAGCCCTATTACATCCCATTTATTACCCTCTAATTCTTCCATTTACACTGCTAGACTCGCCTCACTAGATAACGTTCGAACGTTAAACGTTGCTAGGTTCAGATTCCAATGGCGGCCTGTCCGGAGCTAGGTATTCTTAGCACCCTCTGCTGCGTCACAGATCTGACCACCGCCGTGGTCAGTTGCTTCGCGGCTGCTGGAGATTGAGAGCCGGGGTTTGATTGTTGTATTCATATAGGAGGTTGTGGCCAAGTACTGCACCAGGGTGGCCAATCCTGCTCTGGTGAGAGGGTGCGCTACTGGTTCTGGTCACCGGGATCAGGCCGCACTCCAGGCCTGTTTGTGCAATTTTCTCAACACACGGTTTTTTTTTATTTTCCGGTGGAGAATTGCGTGGCACCGGGATTTGAACCACGGTCCTCTTGCACGGGAGGCGGATACTCTACCGCCCCCGCAGGAGTTGTACGCCTCATTTAACCTACAGTGGTGCCTTATTTGATCTGTCAAGGCGGACCAATCTGAGCTAGGTTATACCGCACGGATGGCACTCAGCTAGGAACCTGGTATTTATGACCTGCACATGTGTGGCCATACATAATAGAGGATATATATATATATATACATATATATATAAATATATATATATATATATATATATATATATATATATATATATATATATATATATACGGTTCCCGTACGGTGATAAACTAAAAGAAAAGACATTAAAAAGGGGGAAGAAAAAAGAAAGAAAGGAAGGAAAACAAAAAAAGGAAGAGAACACGTGATTTGAACTTGTGACCGTTGGATGTTGCCCGGAAAGATAGCTCAGTCGATTGGTTCGTCAGGCCCCAGGTTACTTTGAAGCGCCATTGCTCCTGTGCTAAGCCTCATACTTACGTGGAAAGGGACTGATGTTCAAGATTGTGCAGTCGGACGATCGCTCAAGGTTGTGCGGACATAGTATAGCTCTAGCGTCTAGGAAAAAGCTTAAACAGGTGCGAGTGTGGCACGCATAGCGTGGGAAGCTAGCCAGAGTAACTATCTCAAGGACTGCTGCTCGCGAGGGCGAAATACCTTCGTGTAATTATAATAACCCTAATAGGACTACTTGCAAAAAAAGAACGGCCCAGAGGGCAGCACTACGAGTGCTATGGCTGATAATTTTCTCTCTCTCTCTCTCTCTATATATATATATATATATATATAGTCATATAATGAGAAGCCAACAAACACTGACACCAAGTACAACATAGGGGAAATTGCATGTGCTTAATAAATGAAATAAAGTAATGATAAATTAATGGAAATTAAAGTGGATGAAAAAACAACTTGCCGCAGGTGGGAACCGAACCCACAACCTTCGCATGTCGCGTGCGATGCTCTACCAATTGAGCTACCGCGGCGGCGTTTCCCCGTCCACTTTCTTGGGTATTTATGTGTACTAGTAGAACCCTGGGAGTGTTAGCCAGTGCCCCCACTCACAGACCATGGCGGCGGACGTGGAACGTCTTTTTTGCCGCAGGCGTCACGAGAACGTGATCTTTTCGGGTGAAGGCAACTGGTCAATAAACCCACATATGCTACCTGAAGGCATCAATGTTGCCGGATTCGAGACCCTCGTTATGTAATAAACGAGAAGAAAGGGGGTTAACCGAGGGACCCGATAATTATTAGTCATATAATGAGAAGCCAACAAACACTGACACCAAGTACAACATAGGGGAAATTGCATGTGCTTAATAAATGAAATAAAGTAATGATAAATTAATGGAAATTAAAGTGGATGAAAAAACAACTTGCCGCAGGTGGGAACCGAACCCACAACCTTCGCATGTCGCGTGCGATGCTCTACCAATTGAGCTACCGCGGCGGCGTTTCCCCGTCCACTTTCTTGGGTATTTATGTGTACTAGTAGAACCCTGGGAGTGTTAGCCAGTGCCCCCACTCACAGACCATGGCGGCGGACGTGGAACGTCTTTTTTGCCGCAGGCGTCACGAGAACGTGATCTTTTCGGGTGAAGGCAACTGGTCAATAAACCCACATATGCTACCTGAAGGCATCAATGTTGCCGGATTCGAGACCCTCGTTATGTAATAAACGAGAAGAAAGGGGGTTAACCGAGGGACCCGATAATTATTAGTCATATAATGAGAAGCCAACAAACACTGACACCAAGTACAACATAGGGGAAATTGCATGTGCTTAATAAATGAAATAAAGTAATGATAAATTAATGGAAATTAAAGTGGATGAAAAAACAACTTGCCGCAGGTGGGAACCGAACCCACAACCTTCGCATGTCGCGTGCGATGCTCTACCAATTGAGCTACCGCGGCGGCGTTTCCCCGTCCACTTTCTTGGGTATTTATGTGTACTAGTAGAACCCTGGGAGTGTTAGCCAGTGCCCCCACTCACAGACCATGGCGGCGGACGTGGAACGTCTTTTTTGCCGCAGGCGTCACGAGAACGTGATCTTTTCGGGTGAAGGCAACTGGTCAATAAACCCACATATGCTACCTGAAGGCATCAATGTTGCCGGATTCGAGACCCTCGTTATGTAATAAACGAGAAGAAAGGGGGTTAACCGAGGGACCCGATAATTATTAGTCATATAATGAGAAGCCAACAAACACTGACACCAAGTACAACATAGGGGAAATTGCATGTGCTTAATAAATGAAATAAAGTAATGATAAATTAATGGAAATTAAAGTGGATGAAAAAACAACTTGCCGCAGGTGGGAACCGAACCCACAACCTTCGCATGTCGCGTGCGATGCTCTACCAATTGAGCTACCGCGGCGGCGTTTCCCCGTCCACTTTCTTGGGTATTTATGTGTACTAGTAGAACCCTGGGAGTGTTAGCCAGTGCCCCCACTCACAGACCATGGCGGCGGACGTGGAACGTCTTTTTTGCCGCAGGCGTCACGAGAACGTGATCTTTTCGGGTGAAGGCAACTGGTCAATAAACCCACATATGCTACCTGAAGGCATCAATGTTGCCGGATTCGAGACCCTCGTTATGTAATAAACGAGAAGAAAGGGGGTTAACCGAGGGACCCGATAATTATTAGTCATATAATGAGAAGCCAACAAACACTGACACCAAGTACAACATAGGGGAAATTGCATGTGCTTAATAAATGAAATAAAGTAATGATAAATTAATGGAAATTAAAGTGGATGAAAAAACAACTTGCCGCAGGTGGGAACCGAACCCACAACCTTCGCATGTCGCGTGCGATGCTCTACCAATTGAGCTACCGCGGCGGCGTTTCCCCGTCCACTTTCTTGGGTATTTATGTGTACTAGTAGAACCCTGGGAGTGTTAGCCAGTGCCCCCACTCACAGACCATGGCGGCGGACGTGGAACGTCTTTTTTGCCGCAGGCGTCACGAGAACGTGATCTTTTCGGGTGAAGGCAACTGGTCAATAAACCCACATATGCTACCTGAAGGCATCAATGTTGCCGGATTCGAGACCCTCGTTATGTAATAAACGAGAAGAAAGGGGGTTAACCGAGGGACCCGATAATTATTAGTCATATAATGAGAAGCCAACAAACACTGACACCAAGTACAACATAGGGGAAATTGCATGTGCTTAATAAATGAAATAAAGTAATGATAAATTAATGGAAATTAAAGTGGATGAAAAAACAACTTGCCGCAGGTGGGAACCGAACCCACAACCTTCGCATGTCGCGTGCGATGCTCTACCAATTGAGCTACCGCGGCGGCGTTTCCCCGTCCACTTTCTTGGGTATTTATGTGTACTAGTAGAACCCTGGGAGTGTTAGCCAGTGCCCCCACTCACAGACCATGGCGGCGGACGTGGAACGTCTTTTTTGCCGCAGGCGTCACGAGAACGTGATCTTTTCGGGTGAAGGCAACTGGTCAATAAACCCACATATGCTACCTGAAGGCATCAATGTTGCCGGATTCGAGACCCTCGTTATGTAATAAACGAGAAGAAAGGGGGTTAACCGAGGGACCCGATAATTATTAGTCATATAATGAGAAGCCAACAAACACTGACACCAAGTACAACATAGGGGAAATTGCATGTGCTTAATAAATGAAATAAAGTAATGATAAATTAATGGAAATTAAAGTGGATGAAAAAACAACTTGCCGCAGGTGGGAACCGAACCCACAACCTTCGCATGTCGCGTGCGATGCTCTACCAATTGAGCTACCGCGGCGGCGTTTCCCCGTCCACTTTCTTGGGTATTTATGTGTACTAGTAGAACCCTGGGAGTGTTAGCCAGTGCCCCCACTCACAGACCATGGCGGCGGACGTGGAACGTCTTTTTTGCCGCAGGCGTCACGAGAACGTGATCTTTTCGGGTGAAGGCAACTGGTCAATAAACCCACATATGCTACCTGAAGGCAATTTTCGGGTCCCTCGGTTAACCCCCTTTCTTCTCGTTTATATATATATATATATATATATATATATATATATATATATATGTTCATCTCATCTAATCCACCCTAATCCACCCTTATCGACCTTAATCCAACCTAGTCCTCCTTATGCACCTTAATCCACCGTAATCTTCATCCACCTTACTCCTCCCTAATGCACCTTAATCTACTTCATTCACCCTAATCCACCTTCATCGACTTTAATCCTCCTTAATATACCTGAATTCATCTTAATCCAATCACTAATCAATCATTACTTTGCTAATCATTAATCATCTCTTATACACGACTGCACATGCTCTGGTTCGCTTCCCGCCTTCCTTTGGTCACGTGATATTTTCTGTAGCTCAGAACGTGACCTTGAAACAGAGCTAGGTCTAAGGCTTTCGCTTAATAAGCCACACACAAAGGGACGTGTCACAATTGGCAATACTAGATCAGACGCACAAAGTAAAGCATCTCGTCATGCGGCAGAGAAGTGGTCTGGAGTATAGAACTCGCCTCAAAACTCCCTTTATATCGGTATATCCCGTTCATACTGCTTTAAGAAAAAAACCAACCTCCTCATAAACGTTGCCTCCAGCATTATCGATGCTGTTATTAGCATTTCTCAAAATTTTCAACCCCACTGGGCCGCGCAACTGGCCCAAAATAACACGCCTCCGTAGAATCCTGCGGCCCGTCCGCGGGAGCCCAGATGAAAAAGCGTGCCGTGCGCAGCCGGCGGGCGAGGAGAATCGAGGACGAAAGGGCCGTGAGGAGGAGAGTGTCGCTACTTTCAAATTATCAAGGGGCCTTAAGAAGCGGGCGAGTGGCGCGCCACCTGTAGGGCCAGCGCCGTACATTGCGAGGAGGGGGTCTTCTGTGTTTGCCCCAAGATGGCTCTGCGTGTGCGCCAAGCGCAGAAGGAATGTAGCGGAAACGTGCTTCGCTGCTCGTTTAACTGTGACTTCTGTAATTTACATGCTCATAATTACCGATATACACCACAGTATAATTTTCTACGGCACGTTTCTAAGGCAACACCGCATTCAGTAGAGGCGCTTTTGTCCCGCTTTGAACCATAGAACCCATGGTTGAGTGGTAGCGTCTCCGCCTCACACTCCGGAGACCCCGGATCGATTCCCACCCCGCCCAGGTTGCAAGTTGTTTTTATTAAGGAATTGCCTTCCGGGATTTTTCGCTCATGGCCAACGCCCCCGACGACACCGGCTTTTCTGGCTGTCGCGTTAAAAAGAACATCGGGGCTATCGGAGCGGCGAGAAACTTGCACGCAGTTTGGTGCTGGTGCTGGGTCAGTCATCGTCACCGGCGGCCTTGAAGCCACTTGCGTTCAACCGCAGTTGCTTATGCGCTCTGCCTTCCAGATTTTCAATTTATGAGGCCCGGGTACACTGGCTGGAATTCCAGCCACTGTAGCCCGCGGGCTCTCTCGCGCACGCTCTTTCTTGTGCCTGCGCATAAACGACTGGCGATCCCTCAAATCATAGAGAGGGTTCCTCACTACAGTGAGAAACTCTATGCCTCAAATGAACGTCTCGTGCACGCACTTTAAATTTGATTTTAAATACGTTCTAAGCAGAGACTTCGAGACTGACAAAGCTACACTTGAGAACAAGGACCGTTCCAAGAGCCATGGAACAAATATTGCTGGGCATAACGTTAAGAGACATAAAGAGAGCGGTTTGGATCAGAGAGCAATTTTAATTGTCATCAAGTGAAAAAAATGGAGCTGGGCAGGTCATGTAATGCGCAGATTAGATAATCGTTGCACCATTAGGGTTACAGAATGGGTACCAAGAGAAGGGAAACGCAATCGAAGACGACAGAAGACTAGGCGGAGCGATGAAATGAGGAAGTTCGCGACGCTAGTTGCAATCGGTTGGCGCAGGACCATGCAGGACAGGGGATCGAAGGGAGAGGCCTTCGTCCTGCAGTGGACAGAAAACAGGCTGCTACTGCTGATGATGATGAAGCTATATTCGCCGTTTATATTTTGCAGACGATGTGTGTGTGCCTACAGAACTCGATCCCACACGTCAACTCGACTTCGAATTTTTCTGCAAGTGCTCCTTTAAGCATCCTCCAAATTTTTGCAGGAGCTGAAACACGTCACGGGCGTTTGGTTTTAGACAACATCAACAACGTATGAGAAAACCATAAAGTTTCATGTAGTTGTAGGAAACTCTATAGATCAAACAGACGCTGGATAAAATTCGCAGGCGCTAGTTGGAATCGGTTGGCGCTGGAGATCGCAGGGAGATGCCTTCGTCTTGCAGTGGACATAAAATAGGATGCTGATGAAGATGAAGAAAATCTGTAGTATGACCACGTATGACCTCCGAGATTGAGCCACAGAACACCTATACAAACTTGAGCTGACTGTCCACTTGTTATTTTGTGAGATGGCGCTGTAAGCGTTCGCATAATGGAGGACGCCGCCGAGCAAGCAGCTCGTAGGAGAGAAATTAGAAGAAAGAAGATATTGGAAAACTCTGATGCTCGATGGATGAAAATTATGGGTCAAGAAAAGCACCATAGTCAAGGTTAACGCTCCTCTTGTAGTGTACTTTGACGTGTTGATCATTCATCAGATTGTTTTACCTTTGCGATCGCATAAGCCTAATAGTAGATCCGATTTAATCGAATCTTCGCAACCAAGTGGGGGCAGCGGTACAATGGCTTGCGTGTAGCAATCCTTGTTGTAAATACGTATTCAGTTTCAGAAACGTTCTTTCGCATGTTTTATTTCAGAGGCTATGTGGGCAGTTTTGTACGAACGTTGCAGGTTATAAACCACGTCTGTTCAATCATCTCAAGATGCTCTTTTCTCCCCTGCACTTCCTTAAACGCAGGCCAGCTTGAGGAATGATGGTGTTTCTTGCGTACATTTATCCGCCAGTAGGTTTTGCAAGCACATTAGAACGATATGTGTTTGTCTCGGAAGTGGGCAAGAAATGATACACTGGAGGTTACTTCTAAACAAGATTCGGGTCTCTTTACGTAGTACGGGGTCTCTTTACGTAGTACGGTTCTTCCCCCCCCCCCCTTTTTTTTGTTTACACCCTAAAGAACCTGGTTCGGAGTTCTATCTTGTGTCGTCAGAAACCGTGGTGGTTTTGTTTTTGTGTAAATGAACACGTAATATGCCCTTCATGCGGCTTCAGAAATACTGAGTTTATGTTGAATGTACCGATTCTGTGTGTGCGGTATCTCTCTATTACGCGCTCAAGTGATAGCTGGAATAACTCGGACATGTGTTGAAATTTGCACCCATTTGATTGAGATTTGAAATTGTACTTTCAGAATTAAAAATAATTCTTAACAGATTCTATGCTTATTACTCATTTAAGCGGGCGCATTTTTAAGTACTAGCCATATGGGATCAGTTTAACATCATGTGACACTTTAGCACATAGGCAACAGAGTTAGCGGATACTCATGAATATGCTCACAAGATATATACTCACTCGCACTCATGTATGCACAGACTTATCACTCACTCACGTTCCTACTCATGCCTGCTCATACTCTCCCACTCTCACTCTTGTTAGTAGCCACTTAATACTTGCAAATACCCACTCAATCTATGAACCCCAAACCACATGTGAGCAATTTTGTGTGCGACAGTGACTGCTTCAAGCAATGAAATGGGCCGTTGCGCAAACAAATTGTTCCTTCTTGTCACTTGATCCCTTGGTCCTGGAAATCTAGAATTTGTCACTCGTTTGTAAGTGGTTTGAGCGACTAGCCAATAGTGCGAAGCTGTAACAGGCTATACATCAGTGACATACGACTGGTTGTTGCACAGAACAAGCAAACGACCGAATTTTGATGTGGGCAAGGGTAAAAAGGCCTGCTGCAAGACCTTCAGGAATATTGTATATTGCTCTTCACAGCAAAACAGGTCAACTTAAGCTTTTAGAGAAAGTGTCGCGCTAGTTTTAGTGCGTGCTTGTTGCCACGTACCTGCAACACGGGGGAGAGTCGCTCAAAGTCATCGCTCACATGGGGTTCAACTTATAAGCGATGAGTGCATGCGAGAGCCGTCTCGTCACTTGTCGCCATCGCGCTCAAGATCACTTAGGTTTAATACTTACTCGCATTTGCTCCCACTCACCAACACTCATGTACATATTAACACCCATTCAAAATCACTGTCACTGGCATTTGTTTGAGCCCAAGTTCACCAACATTCACTCCTGTTTATGCTCACGTCCGCTCAAATTAACTGGCACTCATTCCTGTTCATACTTGCATCTACTCATTAACACGTTATCCCACGTTTGTGAAATGAGTGGAGCGAGTGTGAGTTCATGTACTTGTGTCTGACTATGCCAACCCATGCTTGCTCAATTATAGGTGACACAGTAAGGAGGTTTGTTTGCATTTAAACTTCCTGCAGGATTTTCAAAGGGTAGCAAAGCCCTGCTACGTGAGCGCATTGTATTATGCAGTACCTATTATGTTGTTTGTTGCATGCACAGCCCTTGCCAAAAGTATTGAAAAATAAATTTCTGGTGCTTTGTGTGCCAAAACCACAATCTAATTATGAGGCGTGCCATAGTGGTACACTGTGGATTAATTTTGACTACTGCCATCTGGGGTTCTTTAACGGGGCACCTGTACACAAGCGCTTTTGTCTTCTGTTCCATCAGAATGCAGCCACCGTTGCCAGGATCAAACCCATAACCTCGAGCTCAGCAGTGCATTGCCATAGCCACTGCGCTATTGTGGCAAGTGCCATTATCTATGAAGGCACTGTATGTAGGAACTGTAGCTGTGTTCTGGCTATGGCCCCACAGAAGCTTGTGAGTGCTTGAGTACTCTTGATGAATGCGGGACAGTTGTCACTGTTCAACTTTAGAGCATGAGTAGTGCTATGGATGCCCTGTAGAAGAACGAGGGGCTGTATTGGCTGATCACTTTCAGGGGTACTTGTGTGATGTAGCGTCTGACAATCTCTTACAGGAGAGAAGAAGTGTTCTACCTGCTAGCTTGACTATCCATTGAAAGTGATCAATTCAGAATGCATAGCCTGGTGACAGCTCTTGTTACTTGTGCACTTCCTTCAACACCTTTGGCAAAGTGCACACAGGTATCGACAAATGAAATATGATATTAGGGAGTTTTAGATGGTGCATACAGAAACGGCTTTGGGTTCAAAGGGACGTTTGCGCACCCAGATCACCATGCCCTGCTTGCATTCTTTTGTACGCCTTTTGCTTTCTTTTCTATACCTTTTTGCGTTCTTTTGTAAATCCAACGGTTTGTGTCCCTAAATTTTTGGTGCGCAACATCTAAAACTTCCTATTGAGGTTGCATGGACTTCCTTACATTACATACAGACCTCAACAAATGAAATATATTGAGGGTGCACAGACTTCCTTGCATTGTGTGCCCTATGTTACAGGCTTATCTGAAGGAATACTGACAAATTTTTTTCTCCAATCTTTAATACTTTATTAGTAGCCCTCAACCCAGAAATTACGTTTTGGAGTCTCAATTTCCTGAGAGCACAGCAAATAATTATGTTAACTTTTAAAAAATATGACCATTTCAAAATGCACGCCAAAAGCAGTGTGGCTTTGGACCTAAACAAGGTCGGGTTTTGTCACCGAAACCTGTTGTGGCAGTCTCGTGGTGCTTACATACTGGCTGTGATGGCCAAAGCGGAGTCCATTCAGCACTTGATGGGACACTAGGGTGCAGAGTGTCCCCTGCGTTTCCAAGAAAAATGAACAATCAAAGGGGTCGGTTTGGCAGCTTTCAGCGACATGGCCATTGTATGGCCTTCAACAACCACACCCTGCCATCTCCGCTTTTGGTGACCTGAGAAGTAATGTTTTTCACTTTCGAAGCAGTGCTCTGCTTACCGAGCATTTGTGGTAGAACATACAAAAGGTGCTGTAATTATTTATTTGTGTTGCTGTTGCCATAACTATGGAGTAGACAGCTACCTTAAGAAGCAAAAAAAAAGGGGGGGGGGTACAAAAAATTTTTGTGTTGGTACTCTCTTAAGGGTGACAGCTTTAAGGGCGAATGTGATAATACCTCTACCATCTCCATGACTCAGATTTCACTGCATGGTACAATGTAGCAAAAGTCTTTGCTGCTTCCTTATGTATCTGGCTTCCACTCTTGCCATCGGAAGGGAGAGTTGGACTATCCCTAGCACAGCTTATCCAACACCTTTATGCGCAGCCGCACTGTGCTTATTGTATATTTGGCGGACATGACTTTGACCATGCTCTGTTTTCCTGGTCAAGAAATCCTGCTAATGGTGGCTTTAATTTTTAATAGCAAGGAAAATTAATGAAGAATTGAAATATAGAGAAAAAGACATGGGCATTGCAGGGCATCACAAAATCATAGGTAATCTATGAACTTGCTAGGTGACCTTAGCCTGGCATCTTTAACCAAGGTAGCGTGAATCCTTTGACTTTTTTGGGGTGTTTCTTTTTTTTCATATTAGAGATGCAATTGGTGTTTGGAAAGGAATAAATTTAATGACGTTTAAGCTCCCATACAGGAGCATTGTTCACAATCGCACACCAGTTGCTGCATATCCAATCAAACTCAAAGCTTAATAACTTAATGGTGGAGATGAAAACTTAATGGTGTAGACTGTTAATGCTGACTGGTATGTTTATGTCCATAAGGACATGATCTTAGTTCTCTTGTAATTTGGCTATCATTGCACTTTCACTAACAGTTCGTATGTTTAAGACTTGTCACCGCTTCTGTTCAGAATGCGAAAACACCTGTGTACTTAGATTTAGGTGCACGTCTAGAACCTCAAGTGGTCCAAATTTACAGAGTCCCCCACTACAGCGTGCCTCGTAATTAGATCATGGTTTTGGCACGTAAAACCCCATAATTTAATTATTATTTTTTCTGCTCAGTTTCACATTTGTTGAGCTCATTCACAGTGTAGTTACAAGCTTTCTGCAGCTCCTTGTGATTACATACCAGGTTCATTTGACATGACCACATTTCTTACTGCAAAAGACGAAATTCTTGTAGAGGGAGCATCAAGCATTTATTCTCCGCCATGAAGTAATGTGACATCTTTGTTAGTTTTCTCACAATGTGCAGCATGTGTGATGGTGCAGGCCAGGGAAATATTGTTCATGAATTGCTACAAACTAAATTCAGCGCTGCTTGTAATGGTTAATTGAAGACCTATTGCCGTAGTTTCAGCTAAATCTTTTCTATGAGGAAGATCTTTGTTAGCAGTGCTCGGGTTAGAGGGGCATATGTAATGTCTAGTATTTACTTGCATTGTTTTCAACAGCCCTAACAGTGTTCAGAGGCATGTCACTATGACTCCTGTTGTTATTTGAGACTGTCTTGCGTGATGTTACCCTGTCGCTGTATCAGGAGTGCTGACCTTGTACATGTGGGCCATTGAATTTTGATATGTGTGTCATCATTGGCTTCAATTTAGGTCGCAGTTGTATTGTTTCTAAATGTCTTCTGGGGACCAGTTTTTGTTGTCGATGTTTGTAGTTGCAAGTTTTCAAATATTTACATTATCTGCCTGGAATATGCAACATTTTGTGAAGACTAGAATTCTGGTTTAGCAGAATTTGGAGAAATGTGTCCATTTAAAGATGCATTTGAATGGCTTCCAGCTGCTCACTGGATTGTGCTTTGCTATCTAAATTCTGTGTGTTGCCGCCAAATCTGGTGACTGTTGAGTAAAACCACAGCAGTTAAAATGCCCATGAAGGTCTTATACAGACATTGCAACTCTTGAAAGCAACACATCTTTGATGCTTTCAATGCCATCATTTATAATCACTTGTGGTGCCTGTTTAACCATGTGTATATGTGGCAACCAGAGCCTTGCCCTCAGAGTGCTAACATGTAACCTCGCCAATAATCCCACTGGTTATTGCTTGGCAATACTGATGGTATTTAAAGTATGTCGTTTCTTAATTGACTTCAGGTTTGTCGACTAAAAATAATGAGAAGGTGACTTTTTTAGTGGAGATTGCATGGAATGAATCATCTTGATTTTTTTTTTCTTCGTCATTCTTAGATACTCCGAAAGAGGCAAGCATTTCTACACAGATACAGACAACAAAGCAGGAGCCACTTCTGGCGTCATCTGAAACTAGGTGCTCAAACTTAGGAGAGCAAACAAGGTTATCCTACTCGCTGGGCGATGTAAGTGTTGTCACGACATGAAGTAGTGCTCTTCTTGCAAGCTTTTCTTTTTATTCTTCATTTTGTGTTGGCTAAGGTTGAAAGTTTTTCAGTAATGTTACAAATGAAGCATGGCTAACATTAGGATGTGACTGATCCTGTCTTGGTTAAGTATGGGGCGTTATGAAATTTAAAAAGTCTAGGGTGTGTCTTATCATACTGCCCAGCCTTTCAGAATTCATACTGCATTTTTGAATCACTTTGTTTGATTTCACTGTTTTGTAATAATGGTTGCTTTTCTTTTTATTAAAGGGCAACTACGACGTTTTGTTAACCATATTAGTATATTATCATTTTCAAATGGCATTGACAGTCCTGTTACTGGTACGGTGGTTCAGTTTGCTTAGAAACTTATCAATAGCTTTAAATAACCAATAAATGAGGTACCAACACCGAAACAGGTAGCTGCTTTGTGTGATTCCTTTGACAAGTTGATGACTTCAAATCCTACACTACTGTAATGTAAACACACAGTACACTTGTTGCTAACAGCAAAAAAAGCAAAGCTTACTATAGCTTCTGACAACACAGGGAGCTTTTCCAGCTCTTTTGAACTAGACAGCAGCAATTTCAGCGACGATATGAGCGCTGAAGGATCACCGTTTGCTTTTGACCCGCCACCGTCGTGCAAGGCAGCTGACGAACACCAGGCTCAACACATTGTGCTGCGGCAAGACGAAGAGAAGCACGTCTGTCAAAATGATGATTATCAGCCGTTGTCTCTGTGAAAAAGGAGCCAGCTTTGCCATTTCAGGGCGAAGCAGCGATGTAGACTCGGACGTCACAAACATATGGTGGCCACTAGAAACTCACATTCATGGGCATGAGTCAGTAACATGCAACTAATCTTTAATATTTATTTTCAGAAAAACTAAATGACTTGCAGTCATATCGTTTGGCACAGATAATCAGAGTGCAAAAGAGGACGTATATTCAGAATTTTATTAAAGGGACCCTGAAACGATTTTGGCGATTTTCTACAAACGTACTGAGTCGTTAGAGTAGGTTCTTCTGATCATTAATTGATGCATCTAAGTGCTCTGCGTAAAGCGTGTAATTTATTATAAGCTTTTAAAAATACCCATCGCTGCCGATCGTAGCGCACTGCTCGGCGGAATTTTAAGCCGCCCCTACCTATATGATGCAAATAACCCATATTACGTCACATGGGCGAGCGATCTGATTGGCTGACCAGGGCGCGTGGTCGATAATTTTTCCAACTTTATGGTGAACAAATGATGCTCGTAATAGTTGGAATGTTAGTTACTTTGTTTTTGTAAAAAGAAAATAACTTAAAGAGAATACACAAGAATAGTTTTTTAGTACACTTCAGCACTTCCGGCACACAGCAAGTGTCGTCTGCTTGTGTTACAACGTACTCCATTTTGACGAGAGCTCCGCGGTCAGAGTCGGTCTCAGTCTTTTCGCGAGCACTATGATTCGACTTTGTTGCCTTGTGGACTGCAAACCTAGCGACCTGCAAACCGCAAGTCCAGTATTAGGGCAAACGCAAGCGCAAGGGGACACGGTCTGGCCGCTTGACTGTGCCGGGATGAGCCACGAGATGAGCAGAAGGGCAAATGTGAACGGTCTGCACGGTGCAGCCACCTGGTGGCACAGAGCTCAACCATACACAGTAGCAGCAACGAAGTGTATTCTTTGCTGCTGGTGTGTATTTTTCGCAGGAGTGTAATCATCAACACGTTGATTTAAAAATGTTTAAAATGCTTTACACTTGGTTAGAGCAATATTAGCGCTTTGTTTGACTGGTTAAGCGCTGCGCCAGCAAGTGTCTGGACCGTGCAGACCGATCAGGCTGCTCACGTACGTCTACGCTAAAGTTCCTTCATCAGCTTGAGTTTATGCCTCCAGTCATTTGCCGAAATGACCAGCTTGCCTGTTTTTAGCGGAGTACCGGACACGTTCGGCGCTACGACAGAATGCTCGCAACGCACGCTGCTTCGATAGCTCTCGGCCGACGGCCAAGCGGCTAGCGGAGAGGTCTCGCGCGGGAGGGGGCGTGCTCCTAAACAGCCGGAAGTGAGCGATGTGACGTCGCATCGTGACGCTGAACCAGTGAAGGCGGAGCTTAGCGCCGCTCGCTCGGCGAGCGAGTTGAGGAGGAAAAGCATAGCTAGGGAGGAGGGTAACTTCTAATCGCTTGCAGCTCCATTAATACGTAACGCTTCACTTAAATTGTGGTGCGAATGTTTTACTTAAGCTGTACCCTACGCGCCTACAAAATTTGTCCGAACCGTTTCAGGGGCCCTTTAAGGTCAGTGGACATTGAAAAATCACCGGAGTTGCCCCGGAGCACAAGTGCCTTAGCCAATCTTGTGCTGCAGTTCTGAATTGACGAAATTCTCACAAATTAAAGGGCCCCTCACCTGGTCTGGCTATTTTGAGCTGACAAGCGCAGAGCATACATTGCGCTATAACGATCATGTTGCTACGTGCCCTGGAAAGATTTGAAATTTCAAATAGAACGCCGTTTTTCCTTCTCCTCGCGGCCGCCGTGCTCCAAGACGGAGGATGTTGTGCACGTGCTGGTGTGCCTATGTACACATGTTTGCACTGTAACATCGCTTATGGTGACACATGACTTCAAGAATTTTCAAGCCAACATTTGTCATTTGTGTGATATGTTGCTAGAATAGACAAGTTAAAGCTTACAGAAATAATAAAACACACAGACCGAATGTCTGCATGTTTTTGTTTTACTTCGCACTGCAGCAAAAGAGATGTACTTCCATTTCGTCAGCTTGTTCCCAGGTTGTGCAGTCGTGCGCGCAGACACTAAAACTACCATTTTCTACCACGTTCCAGTGCGGGATCATGCTCTGTGATCCACTTGTGTCTGTCTCAGTATTCATGTAGCACAGACTTATACCGCTAGTCAGGTGTTCTCATGCACAGAGTGCAAAATCGTGTGCTTTGCAACATCGCAACAGCTTGCAAAAAAACTAGGAGAAAAAATAAATGTAGAGAAAGAAGGCGGGGCCCATGATGTAGGCATCATGCGATCCTCGAGGTCTGGTATGGGAGAACGCAGGGAAGGAATTTCGCTTGCGGAGGCTATACGGGGCAAGTGGAGAGAGCGTCCATGTTTGCAGTGAAGCTCGGCTCCTGAAATCATGGGTACGCGACACTATCTCGGCTATTAATGAGCTGATTTGAAAAATTATCGCAGCAGAACGCTCCCTAGAGGACACATAACAACTTCCAGTGTATAACCAAAATTTGCTATGGGGACTGGTGAGGGACCCTTTAACACTTTGCAGTGCCTGCAGGAGCTAGAGGAGAAAAACAATGGCGGAGTTTTATTGTGCAGCCATATAGCACATGAACTTAAAGTAAACAGCAGCGTTTCAAATTCTGTGTGCATTGAGGTGCAAGATTGCAGGCCTAAGGAGCTGCACCATGCACACCATATTCAAAACATTGCATTATGCTTTTGAATTCTCACATGATCACATCATGGGGCTTGAAGATGTCCAGACTTTCTACAGAGTGCAGCTTCTGAAGAGCACATGAGCATAATCAGATGCCATTCTTTGTCACAAGAAGCCTAGAAAAGCATAACTGAAGGAGGTAACATAGAAGCCTGTGTGGATTCCATCTGGGAGCCCCAGTGGCTACAATGTATGACTTTGTGTAACTTTTAAAGATACAACCCTCCTATGTCTTACGTCTCGGCTCTAAGTTCAGTTTTACTGGTATCCAATTCCATTTTATTTATGTATTCAATACTGCTAAAATTCACAGCTTTGTAAGAATGTTAGAATAGGTAGGAACTTTGTTATATAGAATTTCAGCTGTGCTGTACTTGTGTTTTTGTGTGTCTTTCACACAAGAACGAAATGGCACTTGTCTTGTTGCCCAAGTGTACAGGTGTTTCAGCTAGGTCTTACTGATGCTTATTTGGCATTAATGAGATTTAGATGACAACTGGCCAGAATTGTTTCAAGCTAAAATTTCTTTTTTTATGGTGAATGGTTAACCACTGTAAGAATGTACATATAAGAAAAATGCTATGAGAGGAGTACTGTATTTTACTAAATTAAATGCATGTATTTCTGTGCTGCATACCATACTACGTTGTATTAGGTTCTCTTTTTACAAAACATGCATCTTTTTCTTGTACTAGTACAATGGAAATTTATCACTTAAACATAATTTATCATAACATTGTTATCATGAATGGTTATTATGATGGTATTTAATCTTCTGCAAGGATAATGTAAACAAAAATATTTTTTAAAGGCCCCTCACCAGGTCTGGCCATATTGAGCTGACAAGCGCAGAGCATACAATGCGCACCAACGATCATGTTTGCCAAGAATTACGTTGCTGCGTGCTGCGGAAAGGCCTGAAATTTCAATCCGAATGCCGTTTCCCTCGTCACTCACGGCGAATCCGCCCGGAGAGGGACGATGACGTAGTCGGGCGCCTGCGCCTATGTAATTGGGTCCGCAGTGTGACATAGCTCGTGGTGGCGTGTGACTTCGAGAATTATTCAAGGCAGCATCTGTTATTTGTGTGATCCGTTGCTTGAATTGACGAACTGAGATTTAGAGAAATAATAAAACACACAAACGGAATGTCTGCATGTTTTTTTGTTTTACTTCGCTCCGAAGCAAGAGCGATGTACTTCCATTTCGTCTGCTTCGTCTGCTTGTTCCCACGGTCGTGCAGTCACATGTGCAAGTATCGAAACTATGCCATTTTTTACTGTGTTCCAGCGCGTGATCAGGCTCTGCGATCCGCTTTTTTTGCCTCAGTATTCCTGTAGCACTGAATTATACCGCTAGTCATGTTTCCTTGTGCACAGCACTCATAATCGTATGTTGCGCGAGCGAGACAACAGCTCACGCGCGGCGCGGTCAGCAGAAAGGCGTAGCGCAGGGGGGAAAAAAAAGCGAGAGAGAAAAAAATGAATGCAGGGCCGTGTGACTTATGCATCACGCGATCCTCAAGGTCTGGTATGAGAGAATGCAGGGAAGGAATTTCACTTGCAAATGCTACATGGGGTGAATGGAGAGAGCTTGGCAGTGGAGCCCCGCCTGCTAAAATCATAGGTTCTCAGCACTGAAATATTTCTGTCTCGGCTAATAATGAGGTGATTTGAACATTTTTTTGTGGCAGAATGCTCCCTAGAGGACACGTAACAACTTCCAGTGTATAACCAAAATTTGCTATGGGGCCAGGTGAAAGGGCCCTTTAAGTATGCCATATACATTTAACTGGATGACTCTATTTTAATATAATTGGTTCTTTGTGTAGGATTGCTACATCACTTAACGCTTTAAAGGGGACACTAAAGGCAAATATTAAGTCAAGCGAAAGTGATAGATTAGTGCTTGAGAATCTTTAAGGTGCCAATATTATCGCGAACACTGCCTTTAATAATCAAGAAATTGAGGTAACTGCAGGACATGATTAGAGACTCTTCCGGGACATTCAAGTACTTGCCCGATGACGAAAGCACTCCTCAGTTACATTCTCTGACTAATATCCAACCATTCGTTGCAAAAAACATGCTTGTATTGTATTATAAGACGAAATAAAATGCTACTTGTCCAGTTCTATTTCCTTTTTAGAAAAAATAGCTCATTGAAATTACCCTTGACAACGACGCAGGCATTTGAGTGGTTTTGTTTTCACTCAACTCCGCACCGCCCACGCTTTCATGTTTCAGTGATTTCATTATTGCGTAGTGCTGCGCTGGTTTTTCTGGCTCGCGAAACTCTCACAAACTGCAAGTAGAAGGGAATTCAACTTCCATATCATGTCGCGGGATGCCCGAATGGTCTACACCATGTGACCAAAAAGTAGCCTGCAGCTGTGAGTCCACTGCTCTGTTTTGGCTCAGTCCCACCGTCTGTCGGGCGCCGTTTTACTTACCGACTGTTCCGACGACAGCAAAGGGTGGTGATGGCATATGGCATACACAATGTCATCTCCCCGGTCGGAAGGCAGGAGATTTGAATTGTGATAAAGGTATTTGGACTCTTCAGATGCAATTTTCTTGTAAACTAAGTCTTTTCTTGGCACGAAACAAGGGTTGCGAGGTTTCTGGTATGGTATTTAAACAGTCAACGTCGACTTAGCATCAGCCTTTAGGTCCCTTTTAAGTGCCAGCAAAAAAATGTAAAATGTGTTCATAAAATCTTCTTTTTTATTGCACATCTGAATGTGAAATCTTTTGCAGATTCTAAATATATTTGACATGGGGGTAGTAAATTCACAACCTTTGTTTGACAATATACAAATGTAAAAGGAGGAGGCGCTGGCAGAAGGTTCTGTCCATATAACTTAGTTCTCTGCCACGCTTCATCAAACCGTCTTCGTTGTCGGCTATATCAGAGTCACTGGATGTTTCTATAACCCTGAAAGGACTGCCATCATTGTCAATGCTTTCACGCAGAAGCACATCATCTTCGGAGCTTGATGACTGAATAAAATGAAAGCCGCGCTTTCACGACAGATGTGGTAACACGCGACTGGCAGCCGCCATATTTTAAATCGGTACTGTATGAACATAGAAGAATGGAGCCTGTAGGCCCCTTAGCAAGGGCCAAAGAGGGAATATGCCAGAACATCAACATGTGTTGGACCAGCTTTGGCTGTTGTTTGCATTTAGGAAGAGTGCTCAAACATGACGAGACAGACACTTATTAAAAAAAAAAGTACACTAGTAATACTTGTCCGCAACATTTGAGGCGTAAGCTGCATGTGGCACTATGACATTGTGTTATACTTCACTCCAGGGTGTTCAACAAAAATTTTTTTCTCGTTTGCGTTCACACTTTTCAATTTAGTTCAGGTTCAGCTCGAGAGCGCAACTTATGTTGGTTCAAACTGGTTTAGGGCTTTCCGAACCAATTTTTCAGATGAGTTCAAAGAAAAAAAATCACATGCCATGCACAGTTGTGGTTTGTTGGTATTTGTATGTTCATTGGACTCTGTGGTGCCCTGTGTAGCTACAAAGTGTGTTGCCATGTTAACATCTCCGATTATTCTCTTCCATTTGATTCTTAATGTTGCTTGATTTTTCTCTATGCTATAGAAAATGGAAGTAAAAATACCTCATGTAATGCTTAAAGGGCAACTCCTGTGATTTTTCAATGTCCACTGATCTTAATAAAATTTTGAATATATGCTCTCGATTGCACTCTGATTATCTGCGCCAAACTATACGGCTGCAAATCATTGTTTTCCTGAAAAGGAATTTTAAAGATTGGTTGTGTTCCCGACTCATGACTTTCTACTGGCCACCCTGTGTTTGTCATGTCAGAGACTACATTGCCACTGTCACTGTCTAGTTGGAAAACTCTATAAAAGCTCCCTGTGTCGTCAGGAGACATCACCAACTTCGCTTCTTTGCATTTGCATTTAGCAGGCGTTCTGCATGTTTACATTATGGTAATGTAGGATTTGACATCATCGACTCGATGTGACGTCACACCAAGAAGCTACCCGTTTTGGTTTCTTGTTTATCGGTTATTTCAAATTATTGATGAATTTCAAAGCAAATTGCACTGCCCTACTGGTGGCAGGACTGTCAATGCCATTTGAAAACAACTATATTCTAATATGGTTAAAAACGCCAGAGTTGCCCTTTAACTACCGTATTTGCACAATTCTATAACGCCACCGACTGTCACGCACGATTATATTACTGCCGAGATATTAAAAAAAGAAAATAACTTGGCACCGATTCTACTGTGCACATCAAGCAACGACACCCGAATCGACGCGTACCATGTTAAAACGATTTTACAGAATATACAGAGGTCCACATACACACACAGCTAAATCTGAGTGACTAGTTGCTATTGGAGTTTGACAACACCCCCTTGTCGCTTTGTACTGACCACAGAAAGTCATCTTTAGTTCCATTTTATGCATTAGAAATGCTACACTTCTGGAGGCTTGCGCAACCATCATCCGAGCGTCACTTTCTTCAGACAACCCGATCGATGGTAGTGTGGCTAGCTACCTTCCATTGAGCTTTTTTTTTGTAAGAATTGGTTTTATGTTTGATTTTGGGTAGAATTATTTACAATTGTAATATGCATGCAAATTTGAACTCACCTTTTATTCAAAAAAGGTATGTGTTAGAATTGTGCAAATATGGTAACCACAATAAAACTTGGTGCTGGGCTAGTTGGTGATGAATTCTTTAAAACTGAAGGTAGCGCTAAAAAGGACGGACACACGATGAAAAGACGACACGACGACGAGGAAACGCTACTGACAACTGGTTTATTTTTATTTTTCGAAAAAGTTCTATATTTAAGAGAATCACAACACATGCGCACAACCGAACTGCACCAGCCTTCTTTATCGCAATATCGAAAACATGCACGCGAAGTGAAATGATAAAACACCCAAGCAGCAAGAAGTGAACACATGACCAAATGAAGAAAAGCCATACGTTACGGTTTTTCAAATTTCCCCAGAAGTGTGCGCTCAGTCGAGTACAAATTTATTGAAGCATCACTGATGCTCAGACCCGCCTTTTTTTGTATGTGGACAGCTTCCAGCAAAACTCTAGCTTTAGCGCTTGCACTTCTGCCCAGAACCTTTGCTTCTTTGAACCGTGGCACGCACTCGCAAACCATCACATGCGAAACTAAATTTGCAAGTTCGTCTTGTTTTGTTAAGTTTTGAGAGTGTTCCCTTAAGCGTTCATTGAGGCAACGCCCCATCTGCCCGATATAGCACTTGCCGCAGGACAGAGTAATAAAGTATAACACTACTAGGGCACACCTGACGAAGACATCTTCATGCTGCTTTTTGCAACCGCGCTGACCTTCACCGCAGATGCGGGAGCACAGCCTCGCCAACTTGTTTGGCGCAGAAAAAACAAGCGGCACGTTGTGCCTGCTGGCCACCTTTTTGAGGTTGTGTGAAACCTTATGAATGTAAGGCATCACCTCAGGTTTGGTCTTCACGCGTTCAGGTGCAGTCTTCATTCATCGAGGGGCCAAATTTCTTGAGGAGGGTTTCAGCGACAGCTACGATGACCGAGCAAGAGAAGCCTGCGGCCAATAGCCTGCGAACCTGATAGTCAAAGCTAAAAAGCATTTCATGCGGGCACGACTTTTGAAGCGCCGATTCCATGCAGAGCGATGCAATTGCTCTTTTCACAGTCTTTGAATGAGACGATTCATAGGGCAAAAGTGCTTTCTTTGCACGTGGGAAATACGCCCAACAGGTGTGTCCCTTAGTTATCCTCAGCCTGAGGTCTAAAAAACGTTTCTCGCCATTTTGCTGAAGTTCATGGGTAAAAGCCAGGCCTTTACCATGGTCATTAAAGGTAATTAAGACCTGTCGTACAGAATCTTCAAAAGAGATGTCATTACGATCTTTTAAAAAGATCAAAAAATCGTCAACAAACCTAAAAACTTTTAAAACCGGGCCTCCAATAAAATCTTGATCCAAATAGCGATCAACATGAGCTAAAAAGATGTCACACAAGATAGGTGCAACACAGGACCCTATACAAATGCCATTGCGCTGCAGAAAAGGCTGCCTGTCAAAAAGGATAAAAGTGACACTCGGATAAAATTCTAAAAGCTGTAAAAAAATCAAGAGACACTCCTGCTGTGGACTGAAAAGAGAGTTTGCCTGAATTTTCGACAGCCTCCTTCACAGCAACTAAGAGTTCAGGTTGAGGGACGGAATAAAATAAATCCTCAACATCCACAGAGAAAGCATAACTGACACAGCAGTTATTCTGGAGAAAGTTTGTAACTTCTTGGGATTTTTTGGTCAGGAAGCGATCGTTCACTTTATCGACTTAAGCTTACTTAGTAGAAAGCAGCTGACACATTGCTGCCAGGTTCCGTTCTCACTAATAATGGTCCTAAAAGGGATGCCAGGTTTGTGAGTTTTTGCTGTAAAGAAAGCATTCAAGGAGTTACCTCTGCAATTGGAGATATCATTGCCTAATTTTGTCAGGTTCAACTCTTTGCAGAAGTTCATGAACCTGGTTTTTACACGCACATCGCTTTTCTTCACTCACACAAAGTTCTTTACTGCTTGCAAAGCTTTTTCCTTGTACATGCCCGCGTGCATGACGACGAAGCCTCCATCTTTGTCCGCTTGTAAAAGCGAGAAATATGAGACAATCCCGTCTAACACACGTCTCGAGGTACGACTGGCCGTGTTGGGAACAAACTTTGCGATGCCGTCTACTCCCTCAAGAAGGCACCTCTCATCGCTCTGCATGGAATCGGCGCTTCAAAAGTCGTGCCCGCACGAAATGCTTTTTAGCTTTGACTATCAGGTTCGCAGGCTATTGGCCACAGGCTTCCCTTGCTCGGTCCTCATAGCTGTCGCTGAAACCCTCCTCAAGAAATTTGGCCGCCGACGAATGAAGGCTGCACCTGAACGCGTGAAAACCGAACCTGAGGTGATGCCTTACATTCATAAGGTTTCACACAACCTCAAAAAAGTGTCCAGCAGGCACAAAGTGCCGCTTGTTTTTTCTGCGCCAAACAAGTTGGCGAGGCTGTGCCCCCGCATCTGCGGTGAAGGTCAGCGCGGTTGCAAAAAGCAGCATGAAGATGTCTTCGTCAGGTGTGTTCTAGGAGTGGTTTACGTTATTCCTTTGTCCTGCGACAAGTGCAATATTGGGCAGACGGGGCGTTGCCTCAATGACCACTTAAGGGACCACTCTCAAAACTTAACAAAACAAGACAAACTTGCGAATTTAGTTTCGCACGTGATGGTTTGCGAGTGCGTGTCACGGTTCAAAGAAGCAAAGGTTCTGGGCAGAAGTGCAAGCGCTAAAGCTAGAGTTTTGCTGGAAGCTTTCCACATACAAAAAAAGGCAGGTCTGTGCATCAGCGATGTTTCAACAAATTTGTACTCGGCTGAACGCACACTTCTGGGGAAATTTGAAAAACCATAACGTATGGCTTTTCTTCAATTGGTCATGTGTTCACTTCTTGCTGCTTGGGTGTTTTATCATTTCACTTTGCGTGCATGCTTTCGATATTGCGATAAAGAAGGCTGGTGCAGTTCGGTTGTGTGCATGTGTTGTGATTCTCTTAAATATAGAACTTTTTCGAAAAAATTAAAAATAAACCAGTTATCAGTAGTGTTTCCTCGTCGTCGTGTCGTCTTTTCATCGTGTGTCCGTCCTTTTTAGCGCTATCTTCAGTTTTAAAGAATGGTAACCACATATTACATTTTCATTTTTGTCAAAGTAAAACTGAATATCATTTTGCAAAAGTGAGCAGTCGCACTTAATACAACTCTTCAAACATTTTTTGCGTCTTCTTAATGACTCCATGATTATCTATAGCTGAAATATTTAGAGGGGACAAGTAAATGATATAGTAAAAGCACTGAACATATATATATATATATATATATATCATTTTAGCTAAAGTACATAGTGTCAAAAAGGCAAAAGAACAATAATATATGTGCATAACAACTCATTTGTAGTAACTGACGTCGTCTAACTATAAGCAGGCAAGTATTCAGTGGAGACATTTTGAGCAGAGCTCTGCACACACTGTGACATTTAGAGGTGTACGTGGAGATCTCAGACAAAAAAAATTTTGTTGTGTGTCAAGACCCTTTCACTGCTGGGTTTCTTTCTTGAATATTATGAAATGAACACAACAGTTTATTTTTGTTAATTCAAAAGGGAAAAAGATAGCACGAATAATGGCAAATGCACTCTTAGTATGGTCCTCACATTTCTATTTACATTTTGTATCTCTTACCTAGTTTCGTTCTGACACACACTTTCCACGATAGCGCTGCTGTGTCAGTATCAAAAAAAGAATAAAACAATTTTCAATAACTACAGATGACTGAAGCACACAACAGTGGGGGGGCCTACACAATGGCGCAGATATTTGAATGGAGAAATGCAGTGGTAGCAGTGCACTAAGTTTGAGAGCCACCCCTCCGATTGGCGGATGCATGCTCTGCGCAGCACAATGATGCCCACGAATAGGCACATTCCACAGCATGCTAACAAAAACGCACACTGAGCAGACTCAGAGAGATGAGAAAATATGCTTCTAGAAATATGCAACAGATGGCAAAATTGCCTCGCAGCTTGCCCACCTTATGTTACTGCACACGTCCGACTGGAGGAAGTGGAGAATGTACTATTATGGTACTGGCACTGAAAGGGATAAGGATGCATATCCCAGCCTGGCTTTCTCCAGAGTGCATGTTCAAACAGCTTCACAAACAAAGAAGAGCATCAGATAAAAGGTATAGAGAGAGCTTACAACTGCATAAATTCGTGGTATTGGTTATTAATAGCCTACACCACTAAAAAAGAAAGTTCTGAATACTATTCTGAATACTTCTTTCAGTTGTACCTGTCTGCGCTTGCCATGGATAACTTTCGCAGCAGTTATGTCACATAATGTTCCAAATCAGTATACAGAATCACAGATCTGGGAAGTAGTGCGATCAAACAGTGGGAACTTGGCAGACTGTAAAAGCTCGAGGTTGATTAAGCCAATGAGGTCACTATGCCGAGCCACCTGACCATTTCTGAGGCAACAGTCTGCATGCTGCACTGAATGCGCACAAGACACATTACCTGCTCTCGTCTGCGCAGTGGCATGCATTGTCATAGAATTTCAACAACGATGACTCTTGGCTGTACTTTTTGTAGAACCAGTTCAAAACAGTTCCTCCAAGAAGTTCCGGTTTGAGACCCGTCATGGTGGCATAGTGGCTATGGTGTTGCCCTACTAAGCCTGAGGATGCTGGAGTGAGTCCCGGCCAAAGTGGCCGCTTTCCGATGGGGGTGAATGCAATAACGCTCGTGTACCATGCATTGAGTGCATGTTAAAGAAACCCAGGTGGCCAAAATTAATCTGCGAGTCCCTCACTATGGCGTGCCTCATAATAAATTCAGTTCAGTTAGAGTTCAGCTACAAGATGGCAGAAAAAAGATTGGTTTGGTTTTGGCGCAGTTCTGGTTCTTGGTGCAGTTATGGTTCGGTTTGACATCCGGCTTCTGCAGGCTGGCTCAAATTCACTGTGTTACTGTTTCTTAGTTGTTGTGGAAGCACCGATTCCTCTGAGTATAAATTCGGCATCACTACAAACCTTGATACTTGCCCGTAGTCTATTTATAAGAAAAATTTTTATCTCGGGTTTTCTTTACAGTGTTACATGTATGTTGATTACTTTGCGAATGGAATCTATCCTTTCATTTTTTTAAATGTCATAGTTGTGGCTGCAACTGCTTATGTTAGTTTGTGTTGTGGTACCAACCCTAACAATGTGTCATTATGCAGGCAGCTTCGCAGTTCTTGTCTGAAGACGTCTCGGGGACTGTAGGGGGCAGCACCGTGAGTGGCTCTCGGTTGTCAGAATCACGCACACGGTCATTGGATGAAACAGCATTAGCAAATGGAGCACCACGACTAGCATGCTCACAGCGGTCAGCCTCTTATTCGTTCCCCAAGAAGGTGTCGGATGCAGAGTCACGGTCCTATGCCCGTTGCCGGTCGGACGCCCGAGGCACAGATGAAGGGACATTAAACTGGCTTTTAGAGCTGCTGGGGCCCTGTGGCCCAAGTCTGGTGCGAGCCTGGCTGCTGGGCCTGGTAGCTACATTCACACGGCTCTGGCTGGCTGTGGGCGCTGCTGCTCTGGGTGGTCCACAGGTGAGCCTCAACGTGTGGTAGCACTGCACTTAAGCTAAACTTTAGTGTCTGGATCACATCTGTCAGGCTGCATTACCCCTCATCAAGCTTTCCTCCCCTTCACATCAACCTTGCAGGAGTAGGGGGAGTACCTCTTAGACTCCAACAAAAAGCCCTTAGCAGATTTGTGCAAACTTTCGTAAGCATATTACAATGTCAGCATCAGCTGTTAAACCGCACTCTTCCCAACTTCCATCATCTGCCGCTTTTGTTTGCCATATGTACTGCAGAGACTTAAATTGCAGAACTTTTGATCTTATCTAATAAATCTGCAATCTGTTACTTACTGCAACGAATTACTTAAGCAACATGTTTTACCTTCGTGGCAGATCTCAACAGACGATACCCTCACCGCGTTGACCATTGGCGGCGACTACATGGTGCTCCTGGCACAGATCGAGGAGATTGTGCATGAGGAAGTTACTCAACAGCTTTCGTTCTTCCCAGCCATGCAAGTGCCTACGCACTCAATGTCTCCGGCCAGCCAACTCCTGTCGCCGCGCCGCTATCATTTGCGGGGCCATCTGCCGCTCCAGCGACTCTGCTCGCTGCGCCACTGACATATGGAATGCTGTCATGAAGCCACGTCCTCTGCCGGTATTGACCCTTCAACCACCAATTCAACTCCCAGTGACGCCACCTGTCGGGATCTGCCACAGTACGCAAACCCTTGGCGCACTGCAGACAACCGGCCGATCTCCTACGCTTGCGGAATTCCGGGTCATGTTGCCCGCTTCTGTCGCCGGCATTGTGCGGCGACCACCAGTGCACCGAGATATCCAGGTTACCCCTTCCGACCTCCTTATAGCATGCAGCCAGGACAACAAGCTGGAGCATACTCTCACGATTGTCAGCCGACTTCCGATGCCCAGTCTTTCGCTTCTCGTTGGTCACCTTCACTGCGCCACCGTTCTCTTTCACCTATGCGTCACTGGCCAAGCAGTCCTGAGGCAGAAAACTGACTGCTACAGCATCTGAGGCATGAGCTGCGCCGTCGTCCACCCATCTAAGTCCTCGCTTGTCCCTCGCCAATGTTATTGAAGTGTTTCTTGAAGGTGTACGCAATCTCGCACTTGTTGACACTGGTGCCGCTATTTCCATAATGAGTCAGAAGTTTTGCCACTCCCTCCGTAAAGTGATAACGCCACCTTCAGGGTTTTCTCTCCGTACTGCGAGCGCACAACATATTCAACCCGTTGCAGCATGTACGGCCAGTGTGCTCATATAGGACGTGATCTACAGCGTTGAGTTTCTTGTGTTGGCTTCATGTTCTTATGATCTCATCCTTGGGTGGAATTTTTTGTCGCATAACCACGCTGTTATCGACTGTGCTCGTGCTCAGGTAGAGCTCTCTGTATTTTGCGAGACGCCTTCCGCCTATGTGGCCGCTCCTGGTGATAGCAAGCTTGTCGTTGCCGTCGATGCTGACCTGCCACGTCACAGTGCCGTCATTTGCCACGTCACAGTGCCGTCATTGTTCCGTTTCCTGTGCCGCCCTTCCCGATGCCACCGTTCTGTTCACACCAACTGACATATTTCGTCGCCACCACAAAATGTCACTGCCATTTGCCATCCTTACGCTACATCAGGATAATCCTGGTCTACTTGTTTACAACCTCAACTCTGGCCCTCTGGCCTTGTACCATAATGAAACGCTTGGCCACATGCAGCCTGTAGACGTTGATGTTAGCGTGCCCCTGGATCCCTCTAAGCCTCAGCCAAATCATCAGCTGAATGCCCTGATGCGTTATCTTGCGTCCGATGCCACGCCCTCGAATTCTTTTCACCGTTCCATCGACAGTGGCCTCACTCCGGCTGAACGGACGCAGCTTCTTGCCCTTCTACGCGAGTTCCGCACCTAGTTTGACTTACTGCTAGCGTCACTCGGCTGAACTAATGCAGTTGTTCACAAGATTGACACAGACTCACGCTCCTTTACGACAGCGCCCCTATCGTGTGTTACCTGCAGAACGTCATGTAATTATGGAACAAGTTGACGACATGATTCAGCATGGAGTTGTCACACCTTTTTGCAGCCCTTGGTCTTCACCTGTTGTACTGGTCAAAAAGAAAGATGCCGCTATTAGGTTCTGCATGGACTACCGACGCCTCAACAAGATTACTCGCAAAGATGTTTATCCTTTTCCTCGAATAGACGACGGCCTTGATTGCCTTCAAGGTGCAGAATTTTTTTGTTCCCTCAACTTGCGATCGGGATATTGGCAGGTCCCTATGGCGGAATGTGATCGTCAGAAAACGGCGTTCATTACACTGGACGGCCTGTATGAATTTATAGTGATGCCTTTCGGCTTTGCAATGCGCCCGCAACATTCGGGCGGATGATGAATGGCATTTTACGCAGTCTGAAATGGAAGATATGTCATTGTCAATTGGGGGAGAACATTGTCATGTTCTCCCCCAATTTCGCCTCACATATCTCTCGTTTACGCACAATTATCCGCTGCCTTATGAACGCACGCCTTCAACTCAACCTGAAGAAATGTCACTTCAGGGCTCTCGCCGCCTCACCATCCTCGGCCACGTCGTCTCCAAGGATGTAATTCTACCGAGCCCAGACAAACTAAGTTCTGTTGCCTAGTTTCCGAAGCCTTCTACCATCAAAGAGCTTAGAAGCTTTGTCGATTTGGCTTCCTATTTTCATCGCTTCTTCTGAAATTAGGCCTCCATCATCGCTCTGCTTACGAAGCTCCTCGGTAGCCCCAGCGACCTTTCTCACTGGACACCCCCTGCAATGACACCTTTGCAACACGGCGCCGCCTACTTACTTCACCGCCCGTGCTACACTATTATGAGCCTGCTGTTCCAACCGAAATACATAGAGACACCAGTGGTATCGGCCTTGGTGCAGTTCTCGCACAACGCAGGCACTGCTTTCCTGACTACGTTGAGGCATATGCAAGCCGTGCCCTCACCAAGGCGGAAGCAAATTATTCGGTTACCGAAAAAGAGTGCCTCACAATTGTATGGGTGCTACAAGAATTTCGCCCCTATTTGTACGGCAGGCCTTTCGACATGGTAACATACCATCATGCACTCTGCTGGTTAGCTTCCCTAAAAGATCCCTCTGGTCGCCTCGGTCGTTGGGCTCTTCGTATACAAGAATTCGACATTCGCATTGTTTACTGATCCGGGCACAATCATTCTGACGCAGATACGCTCTCTCGATCGCCCATGAAATCCGACAAAGGCCCACCTTCAGCGGTCGACTTTTCTCTGAATCCTCTCACCATCACAAAAATGCCTTCGGAACAGCGCAATGACCCATGGATTGCATCCATCTTGCAAGTTCTCAGCACCTCTTCACCCGCTGGCCAAACCCACGCCCTTCATCGCCAAGCCATGCATTTTGCAATACACGATGCACTTTTATACTGTCACAACTACCAGGACAACGGACGTAAATGGCTACTAGTCATACCCAAGCACTTGTGGGCAGATGTGTGTGCCTACTTCCATGCTGATCTGCAATATTCCCACGCAGGGGGGGCTGAAGACGTATCAGCCGCTCCACCAATGGTACTACTGGCGTGGTGTACACCTTTGTCCGTAAATATATTTGTTCCTGTTCCGCGTGTCAACAACGGAAGACTTTTAACCATACACCCGGCCAGCTGCAGCCTCTACCATGTCCAGCCCGCCCTTTCGAAACCATTGGCATCAACCTTTATGGACCGCTTCCGTGCTCTGTCGCTGGCAATCGCCGGATAATTGTGACGGTCGACCATCTCATGCGATACGCAGAAACAGCTCCACTTCCTCCACGGCCGGTGCTCGTGACGTCGCTTCTTTCGTATTGCGTCGTTTCATACTCCGTCATGGTGCACGACGCAACCTGTTGAGCGACAGAGGCCGAGTGTTTTCATCCAGCGTCATACAAGAGCTCCTCCGCTCGTGCCATATCGTTCACCGCACATCTACTGCCTACCACTCTGAAACCAATGGCTTCACGGAATGTTTCAACTGCATGCTGGGAGATATGCTCTCGATGTATATTGATTCTGACCACCCCAATTGGGACGTCGTTCTGCCCTTCGTGACTTACGCATACAACACCGCAACACAGTCAACGACTGGTTTTTCACCATTTCTTCTTTTATATGGCCTTGAACCGTCCTCAACACTTGACACAATTTTACCGTACCACCCGGACACCTCCGAATTCAGTCCAATTTCTGATGTCGCACAGCATGCAGAGTAGTGTCATCAGCTGGCCTGCTCGTTCACATCCAACAGCCAAGCCCTCCAGAAAGATCGCCGTGACAACCATCAGCATGTGCAGAGTTTTGTCGTTGGGTCCCTCGTCTGGCTCCAACTACCATTCCACTCTCCTGGCCTCACTCACAAGTTTGCTGCCAAGTACCGCGGGCCATACTGTGTCATTGAGTGCCAGTCTCCCATCACTTATGTCATCGAACTAGTCAACCCCTCCTCGGACAAGCGACGCCTTGGTCGCAACACGGTTCACGTCAGCCGCCTCAAGCCGCGTCACGACCCTCTCATCCTTTCATCGCCTTGAGTCGCCAGGATGGCTCCTCTTCGCCGCCGGGATTATTGTAACGAAGAAGAAGAACAGGGAGCAAGTAGTAGAGGGGCACTATCATTGATGTAGGATGCGAGCGCAGATCACGAGCGGTTGGCACCGAGATTATTGTTCCCTTGGGACTGTGCTGGTTTTTCGTCTGTTGCTTACCATCAATAAATCCCCTTATCAACTGTATTATGGTTTGTTTTCATGCTTTCAATACAACATTTCAGAGTGATGAAAAAATTTGCATGATTCCCTGAAGCTCATTATGCAGAGATTTCACTGTACCCACAATTTTTTTGTGTACATGTTATTCACACTGGAAAACCATTTTGGTTTATCTGTTCTAATGCAGATATTAATTGATGACTGCAAGTACTTTCGCTTGAATTTGTGTAATGAAAAAAATAGCTGAACCAATTACTGTACCTAAATTATCTTGTCCTTTTGCTGGTGTATTGACCGTGTATATGTGTTTTTGATTGCAGACGATACTGCTGCCTTTCTGC
This sequence comes from Dermacentor albipictus, assembly GCF_038994185.2. Classification (NCBI taxonomy): domain Eukaryota; kingdom Metazoa; phylum Arthropoda; class Arachnida; order Ixodida; family Ixodidae; genus Dermacentor; species Dermacentor albipictus. The sequence goes on from NC_091821.1 coordinate 82,495,437, forward strand.
CTTTTGGAAGCAGCGATGTATAGCTACTGCAAATTCAGCTCAAGAGTGAGTTCCTGCATGAACGCTTCTTTGACATGGCTGTACTCTGAACTGTAAAAGCTAAATTTTAACAAATATAAACGGAGTTCTTTTTTTTTTCTCAATATTTTTATCTCGGCACACACCTTGTGTTGCTTCTAGTGTTCGGGTTTGGGACCCAAACACTGTAATGCGTTCTGCATGTTTTGCAAATTATGAAGCATGTGGCAATGCTTCGTAATGTGCAGTATGTATGTAGTAATGAGAGTAAGGTTATGATTACTAGGATGGTAACGTTTTTTTTTTTTTTTTCTCTAGTGATTCAAACTGCAGTGAGCTAAACCACTGGGCACCACTGTGATCGCTACCGCATGTGGAGCTTTCCTGGGCATGCACTGCAGATTGTACCAGGTTGCATTGCCACGGCAATACGAAAATACCAGAATGGAATGGGTTTCACTGTGAGGATTCTACTCTGGGACGCAATCTTATAATGGTTCGAAAAGCAAACTGTTCACTTGCCTTCATACGATTGATCAGAATCGCATTTTCATTGACAAAAGCGCAAATACCATATTTACCTGATTCTAGCTTGCCCCTGAATTTAACGTGCACCCAATTTTCGCAGGTCTAAAGTAACAAAATAAAAGTGCACCTGAATTAACGAACATGCTGCTTATTTATAAAATGAAAGCATAATATGTCCCCCATAATCGCGATCAGGAAAAATGAGGCTTGCAGAATTTACCTTCCCGGAAGGGAATTTCTTTTAAGTGCTGAGCACTTTAGGGGCTCGGGAGGTTGTCCGTCTAATGTCGCTGGGCGTCATGAACCCAGGCTGATACCAAAACTAGTCAAGAGAGGGCGTCACAGCAGACTTTCCATGTCAGAGGAGTTCCAGAGATTATAGCAGCATTGTCTCCACATTGACCCAGTGCTATATCTGCTACGAGAAAATGTACATACGCATTGCCACCATGCCACTGAAAACCCAAATGTAAATAAATGTACATATGTAGTAATGTAGATATGTAGAAAGCTTAAGCCATGTCTACTGTTGTTACGAAATGTACTAAAATTACAAAAACAAAATCAAATCTAGAGTCGACCTCAAGTAACAACAAAAAAAGAAACAATGGATAAACATAAACGAAAAGAACAGATAAAGAAAAGCAAAACAGACAAAAAGAAAAGCTGAACACTGAAAAATTATAACACTGGAAAACAAAAGCAAAACACAAACAAACACAAGATAAACACAAGGTACCCACAACAGTATCGTATTTACTTGCATAATGATCGCACCCTCGTAATGATCGCACCCCAGAATTTTGTCGTCAAAACTAAAGTTTTTTCCCTTCCCGTGTAATGATCACACCCTGAACTTGCCACAGCGCGATATGTTGTGTGCCATGACTGCAGCAAATGCGGGTTGAAAAAGAAAAAGATTTTTCATTTTCGCAGGAAATTTAACCCGTGTAATGATCGCACCCCTGAATTTGAGACAATTTTTTTTTTACAAGAAAGTGCGATCACTGTGCGAGTAAATACGGTAACACAAGGGAAACACTGGCGAATCACTGCTCCGCATTTCTGACAGCTTTCACGTTGAGTGGAACTGCATCCAATTTTTTAATGACCTTTCGTAATGACAGTAGTGTCTCGTCATGGTTATTTGTGCTTCATTGACCACACATACCAAGCACACAGGGACTGTATTCTGGAGCAGTCACTTTTACGAAATGCTGCATCGGATTTGAAGTATGCAGCCGTCAGCATTTCTGGCACTGTATACTGATAGCAAGCTTAGCACAGCACCAGAAGCCCTGACAGCTGTGTATGCTGACACATGCGGTGCCAAGTCGCTTGAAATCTCGCTAAAGTGATAGCATCTCCTGAAGTTCATCATCATCATCATCAGCCTAGTTACGCCCACTGCAGGGCAAAGGCCTCTCCCATACTTCTCCAACTACCCCAGTCATGTACTAATTGTGGCCATGTTGTACCTGCAAACGTCTTAATGTCATCCGCCCACCTAACTTTCTGCCGCCCCCTGCTACGCTTCCCTTCCCTTGGAATCCAGTCCGTAACCCTTAATGACCATCGGTTATCTCCCCTCCTCATTACATGTCCGGCCCATGTCCATTTCTTTTTCTTTATTTCAACTAAGATGTCATATACCCGCGTTTGTTGCCTCACCAAATCTGCTCTTTTCTTATCCCTTAATGTTACACCGATCATTCTTCTTTCCATAGCTCGTTGCGTCGTCCTCAATTTCAGCAGAACCCTTTTCGTAAGCCTCCAGGTTTCTGCCCCATATGTGAGTACTGGTAACACACAGCTGTTATACACTTTCCTTTTGAGGGATAGTGGCAACCTGCTGTTCATGATTTGAGAATGCCTGCCAAACGCACCCCAGCCCATTCTTATTCTTCTGGTTATTTCAGTCTCATGATCCGGATCCGTGGTCACTACCTGCCCTAAGTAGATGTATTCCCTTACCACTTCCAGTGCCTCGCTACCTATCGTAAACTGCTGTTCTCTTCCGAGACTGTTAAACATTACTTTAGTTTTCTGCAGATTAATTTTCAGACCCACCCTTCTGCTTTGCCTCTCCAGGTCAGTGAGCATGCATTGCAATTGGTCTCCTGAGTTACTAAGCAAGGCAATATCATCAGTGAATCGCAAGTTGCTAAGGTATTCTCCATCAACTTTTATCCCCCATTCTTCCCACTCCAGGTCTCTGAATACCTCCTGTAAACATGCGGTGAATAGCATTGGAGAGATCGTATCTCCCTGTCTGACGCCTTTCTTTATTGGGATTTTGTTGCTTTCTTTGTGGAGGACTACTGTAGCTGTCGAGCCGCTATAGATATCTTCCAGTATTTTTACGTATGGCTCATCTACACCCTGATTCCGTAATGCCTCCATGACTGCTGAGGTTTCGACTGAATCAAACGCTTTCTAAGTTAATTGACTGAAAATACCACTCTGGGTCATATTGAAGCACAAAATTAACCCACAGCAGCCTTTACGAAAACGAGCACTGTTGCCATTTTGGGATGTCGTGTCTGCCGAAGGACGAATCCCAACATAAAAACGTAACGACTCTTTATTCGACTAACGATGGCAGCGGACGGGCATACCAACGCTACGTTCGTCCCAGTAGTGGAAGGTAGAAAGCGGTCCTTCTCAGCCAGGCAGCCTGTTTTTATAGCCGCCGTCGGTGACGCATACCTCGGGGGACGCGGCGGTGGCGCTATGCTTTATCGGCCACGCACTCCAGCATGCAGCTGTGTTATGCTGGGCCGGATGATAAGAAGACGGAGGAGGGCGCGCAGAAATATGCGCGGAGTGTATCGCCACACCATCTTGACGTGACGCTATGCTTGACGGCTCTGAGTGTAGGCTGTTGCCAATGCTGAACACGGTTTTGGTTTCATATTCAATTGTAATTTGCAGGCAATTTTTGATCCCATTTTCGCTGAAGAAGGGTACGCATTAGGTTTGGGTAAATACGGTGTGTTAGTAACTTGGGGGCGAGCGAACGGTTCACTTCTAAACCATTATAAGATTGCACTCCTGGAAACCGACCAATTCTGTCATTTTGTCAAATTCGCCATTTTGTTAGCTTTGGCTGGCCTAGAGGGCTTCTGTGGCCTCTCTGATTTCTCAAAAATGCCGTAATTTCAGGATTTGACAATATGGCAGAATTCACTGATGCCCAGAATAGCACCCCAGGGGTACTACAACAAGTCAGTGTTCCAATCGCATGACCACACTGATTGCGCACACGGTTGGACATTAACGACTGTGTAGGGCATGTGTATACAATTCCTTGTTCCCATGCCACTTACCAGCTGAGCAATCCACGGATGTGCTATCATAATTTGCAGTAGAGCCGTTGCTGGCGATTGAAGGCATCGTGCATCCATTTCTTTCGTCTAGATCCAATTGCAATTTTTTTCCATGCTATAGTAGTATGTGCGCCTATAATTAATTAATAAAGGGATAATGAGACATCCATCCAAACGTAGCAAATTGCCACAAAGGAAACCCATATGGGTTCTTCGAAAGAAAAGGCCTCTTCATTGAAGAAAAATTCGTCCTGGTCCGGGACTTAAACTCGGGACCATTGCCTTTTCGGGGCAGCCGCTCTGCCATCTGAGCTAACCAGGCGGCTAGCAGATGGCAGGGCAAAGTCAAGTCTGCAACCAAAAATATTGTTCTGGGCCAGTTGACACAGTGACAAATTTGTTCATGGCCTCCATGTTTGCTGCATCACACATGCCGTTCATGCTTGAAACACCCTGCTCCATTCAAAATTTCGGTTATTGCTGCTATACATTGGTGCTAAGTTTAACTAGAGATGCCGTAGGAATTGGGCAGGTCCGAAAAATCCAGACATTTGAAAAATGAATTGGCTACTATATTTGATATTTTTGCTACCAAAACATATAGTTTGAGACATGAGAACTAAAGTTTTCTTTGCTATGACCGATGCCGTGTTGGATTCGGCATTTTAGATTTTGTTGTAGCGAGATCATACGCCGTTGAAATAAAGCAGGACCAGCCAGATTTCATATTTACTTCACTATATTTGATAATTTGTTATGTCTGTGTTCATTATATTGATATTTGTCCACATTTGATGATTCAGTTATGAAAGCTGCAATCAAATGTATTTTTGGTCTTTCGTGAATGAATCGCATTTAACTCAAAACAAAAGATTGATATGTGCCTTGAGCATTTTGTTAAATGTGACAGTCAGAATTTACAAAAAATAAGTTCGCTCTCCGAAAAAGATTTAAAGGTGTTTTAAGATGGAATGGCATAGCATAGCAAGAAAATGCATACCAAAAAAAATGTAATTGTACTTGCGCTGCACTTCTGTGGCAGTGCAAGGCACCATATGTTAGAGGGATACTTGCTTCAAACAAAATTATTCAGACAAGTTCTCGAAGCAGGCTAAATTGGCAACAGCAGTGTTGCTGGAAATGCCACCAATCTGAAAACAATGTGTTGCTTGTCAAGCTGTTCCAACTTCGCTGCTGCTAGTGTGCTGTATCTAAAGCATTGTTAATGAAGTGTGTATGTATCCTACAAAATTTGCATGTGCGGTTAAGCTTTAAAAAAAGCATGCTATATTAACTTTTCCTACTGTCTTCTGTCTGTCGGATTTTTACGAGTTGCCTCAAAAATGCCTTTGAACGACTATGGTGCCTCCCAGAAATATATTAACGAACAAACTTTTCAGAAAAGCCTAGTAAGAGGTAGATACACGAATGCATTAGTTACCTTTGCCATTCCCCATCAACATTCTTTGTTCCGAAGGAGTGGGGCAGTGTGGGTGGTAGTAAAGCCCCGAGATATAAGTGCAAGTAGTGTAATTCTTTGATGTGTGCTGCCATCTCTTCTCCTGCGCATTTCATTGGTGGCTATTCAAGTTGTGACGTGTGAAGCCTGCGTGGGCATGTTCATTGGGTGGAGAGATCGCCTTACACAATCCTCCCACCAGGGTGTGTCAGGGCAGTTTGGTTAGGAGTAGCATAGTGGGAGAGCCTGACAGATGGAAAAACTGGAAAAATTCACTTTACGTTGTCAATGGAGCATGCAGAGAGGCAAGTGGTGTGATTTTCGTCTTGTCTGAACATGTAAAAATGTGTGCTACCCTATCAGCCAATGCAAAAAAAAAAAATGCTTGCAGTGCATTTTGTTTAGATGCATGGCTTCACCTGTGCTGCAACTCACAGGTTCACGCCAATGCATCGATTACTAGTTGAATCCTTCAGGGGGAGTACCACAAAGAACATTGAACATTAACATTTATTGAACATTAACATCGTTAGAACGCTTGCATTGGCCAAAAGCATGCACACAAGTAATGAACCCCTGACAGGAGTACAATAGTTGCCCAGCTATTAGCAAGCAGACGCGCTCAGTGAGGACATTCGGGATGTTGGCACTGCTGGGCTGGGAGCTAAGTTCAGGTAAACTACGCCACTTAGAAGTCATCGGTTTTCACACCTGAAACACTATATTTTAGCAACTCTAGCAAGTGCCATCGTGAATGTCCAAATTTGTGTCCACGGCCCTGCTGGAGCGCTAGCCCTTTAGCATTCCAGCGTAGCCTTGGTGCATTGTAGCATGTCATACTGTTGATCGGTGCATGGCATTGGCTTGGCCGCGCTTGATTCTGTTTGCCCGGTGGCTTTACACGTTTAGCAATGCCATCCTACTGTTCTAGCAGGTGTAAAAGTTGGTACAGCAGCAGTAAGGAGCCATTTTCAGTTTCTCAGGGTTTAGAAAATGTCGCCCAGTGAAAGGTGCAGCTGCAGCAGATCGAGCGGGCTGATTTTGAAGCAGGGTCATCGTGGATTTGTGAGGTCTGGGACAGTAACCACCATAACTGCAGAGCCTGTAGCTCCTGCTAGTTCTTGCGGCCAGAGTTTCCCTGTAGACACCCTAGATCACACTGTGGCAGCTGTTAAGAGATGAGGCAGAACGAAGGGGTGCAGTTAACGCTACTTTATTTTTCAGGGGCTTTAGGTGGCGGTGCCCTACCTGTGGTGTTGCGGTAAAAGGGCTCATCATGGCACCCCACAGTGGCCTCAATATTTACACTACTCGGCTACGCGGAACTGTAGTGCACGGCAGGGCTGGTGTGTGTGCTCACGCTCGCGTGCTCCATCCAGTCTGGGCTTGTGTTGTGCAGACCAGCTTTATCCTGCACAAATAGTAGGCAAATCCAGATTTGGCATTTTGAAACGCTTTCAATAGCTCAATTTAAAGCACGTCTTGTGTGCCATTCCTAATTAATTGCCATTCCTTATGAGGCAGGGCATACATGTGTTCTAAGCATATGTTTTGTGTGGTTTGAGGCTAATGAAGTGTTCAGGACTAATTGAAATTAGTGGCACCGTACTGCTGCGACACTGATAAGCTGTGTGGTCAAAATTTCATTCTTGCATGGGTGGGTGTGTGTGAGTAGATGATATTTTTCTTGTTCCAGAAGTGTATAATTCTTATTGAAATTCCAAGCGCAGATTTTTGCTTACTTCAGCCTGTTTAGTAAACTCTGTCAGTTAATATACGTACTAACAGCAGGAAGAAGCACGTTAATTCAAATACCCTTCTTGATTGATGTCAGCTATCAGCCAATAGCAGCCATTTATGGAAATCTTGCATGTGATGACTAGAGGCCGGATTATTAGAAATTAAGAATGTGCATTTTAGATGCCCAAAATAGACAGGCGAGGCAGGGTTTTAGGCATCCAACTTCGTAAATATAGGCATCATAAATTTTAGCAAAAATGCAAATAATTTCAAACGAAGATGTGCACAACCTTTATCTACAACAGGAAGAACAAAAACTTTATGATTTGTGATAATTCAACAGGGCCAACAGTTGAATATGATTGTTTAATTGTTTCATAATACTGGCGGACTAGTGACAGCCAGTTGGCTTAATTCAGCAACCACACTGCTCACAATCATGTGTTATGACCACTGTCTCTTTCTTGATATGTTGTGAAACAGGCATGAAAAAAAAATGCTTGAAAACTTTGCAAGTATAGTTTGAAAAAATTTTCGATTTTATGTCCTCCAATGCAAATAAATTGCAGCACAACGAAAACAGGCACAAATAATAAGCACAAGAGAGACAACAGTTTGCTAAAAAATTGACATGTTGTTACACGATGACTGTAAGGTACAACTCTGGCAATTTTCTCACCCACAAAATTGATTTCCGAATTGTATAAGAAGTTCCAACACTGCCGAATACACACTCACATATTTCAGAAACATTTCTCAAAAGGTGTTTTAGAACCATGGAGATTTTTTATGAAAAAGCATATTTTAGGGCCCATCAGGCTTGTGCACTTTAAGGTGCAAAAAAATTCAGCTGCATGGTGATGTTTCCCCATTGGATCTTCAATTGACACTGAGGTGATTCCCTAACAGAAGCATGTCAGGGGTTTAAATGCTGCGTTGAAAATAGACTTAGATTAAAGCATGCTTCTAGAAACGAGGATGCAACTGCACTTATATGCAAAAATCTGCTTCAAGGGCATGCAGAGTAATACAAGAATAACAGTTTAAATTGTGGAAACAATAGCAGACCAGCACCATCTCCAGATTCTTGGATTCAAAGTTATGCTTCTTGTCACTTAGAGCAAGCTTGTACGCCGAGAAGGAATGCTCGATGTCAACAGATGTTAATGGAGTGTAGTTGTACTTGAGAAAATTTGTTGGCCTAACCAATGCCATAATCCTAGAGTGCTCACTGGCAAGAACTCCCAATTATTTTAAAATTTTTTTTTACAGCGAAGCTGTTGTGGGATGTCGTGTCTGCCGAAGAACGAATCCCAACATAAAAACGTAACGCTTCTTTAATGACTAATGATGGCAGCGGACGGGCATACCAACGCTACGTTCGTCCCAGCAGCGGAAGGTAGAAGGCGGTATTCTCAGCCAGGCAGCCTGTTTTTATAGCCACCGTCGGTGACGCATACCTCTGGTGACGTGGCAGTGGCGCTATGTTTTATCGAACATGCAGTCCAGCGTGCAGCTGTATTATGCTGGGCCAGATGATAAGAAGACGGGGGGTGCGCAGAAATATGCGCGGAGTGTGTCGCCACACTGTTAAGTGCTGCTTTACCCACTATTGTGTCCACATGCAGAAAAACTATCATCATCAGCATTGGCTCCAGTGTCATCTTCCACAGCTAGCTTGTTGGCGCTATCACACAAATGCGCTCATGTCACTTCTCCCGCATTCATAGTAATTAATTAATTAATTAAGAAACACAAAGAAGTAACCAATAATTGAGGAAGACTTCAATGAACCGTCAGGATTTACCCAGTGGTAAACACCGGGGCCACACATTTCAGCTTCGCTGGTTAACCATCTGTACGGAGAGCTTGGGCTGACAGCTTTTCTTTTTTTTTTTTAACTTGAGAACAAAAATTCTTCATTTTTGTTTAATACCGATTGTAACATCATACCTACCTTTTCAGCTACTGGTCCTTTAGAAACGGCGGCGATAAGTTGCTCTGCATCCAGAATTAGCGCAATGCTTTAAATTTGAGTTTTGCCCGAACTTTTCTAAATTTATTAGGACTCTGGGGCGAGATAGTTGGTTGATGATCTTGCAGCAAACTTTTACCAGCGTGAAGAAAATGAGACGAAGTACTTGGAACACAAACAAGATTGTTTGCGTGGAACGTGAAGTTTGTGCACAATTATGCAGGTCTCCTTGGAGGCCATCCTCAGTGAGGGCAGCTTGAGCCCTCTTTACTGAAGCAGTCTTGTCATCAGAAATGGTTGATCACTGCCTTCACTTCAGAAAAGTTGCACTTGTTATACTCAACATCTCCTAGCCATGTTTCCAACATATGGTGATGAACTCTGGTGGAAGGGATACGTCTGGCAACTCCTCCTTGTATGAGCGCACGCAACAGGCCGCCTTCAGGAACACAGCTTTGACTGAAGCAATAAGCTTGTTAACATCCTTGAACTGCTTCCTCACTTCTTCACAAATGCAATGAAGCACAAGTGCTAGACATGTCACATGCGCCATCTGCAGGTAGAAGGTCTTCAGCAGATGAGCAGCCTTGTGCATGTAGGCTGTGGCATCAGCGTAGAGTAACAGAACCTTAGCATCTTTGACTCCTGTACGGTACAGAACTTTGAGGGACTGGTTTACAAAGTGTGCTGTATGCTCCCCGTTTGTTCTCTCCAAAGGCTTTGAGCAGACTAGGAAAGGCCTTGTCATTTCCTATGCTGTAAGCTTCTGAGCTACAAGCTGAGTGACAAAGCACTCCTTCATGTTTGTCATCTCATCTACGGAAATCCAAATGAAGGAGTCACCAAGCTCTTCTCTGATTCTTCCTAATATTTGTTCATACATGGGCTGGAGGGTTGCAATATTTCTGTAGAAATTGTTTCAGCAAAGGATTTTCAATTCAACTGCATGGTTTGCAGAGTGTAGCACAGTGAGTCAACTGTCTACTGCCAAATCAACACACTCTTGGGTATCTCTCTTTTCGGCATGGCTGAGAAGTGCAGAGCATATTGGCAGACCACTTTTTGAACATAGCAACAATAACGTAGACTGGGCTTGAGCGTTGTGGTTGCACCTGATAGAGCTCCAAACAATCAATGTTGCCAGGTAACATGGGAGAGTTTAAACTGCGCTCGAAAGTGGAGCTGTAAGCTAAATATTATTTTATAGAAGCTATGTCGAAAATAGGCATATATAGGCATTATAAAAACAGTGCTAAAAATTTTCTTATCACTCAAATCATGCTCGTATAATAAAAAGGGTTGATTATAAAGGAAGGGAAAAAAAAATAGGCACTTGTCTAAAATCTGGTCTCTAATGATGACATATGCAAGTCGCCAGCAGCTTCAAAACAGTTGAGCTGAAGGCCTCTGTTTGAAAAGAGGGTGTTTTAGATAAAGGTGACTTCACACTCCGCTTGCGAGCTGCACGCGTTGCGCATAAGTTCACAGCAATGCACTATCCAAAGACTCTTCTTCTTTCTTTTTTTTTCATCAAGTCCCGAGGGTGTTTCAGAGCCCCTTTAAGTTGGCAGGTATGCCAGTCAAGGTAAATACTCATTCTGGTAAATCCAGAGTAAACTGCAGTTTCCTTTAACTGCAGTGAGTAGTGCTTGTAGATGCAAAAGAAAGGCCTGTTCTGGGGAAGTACTGTGCACCAGTACAATCAAGTTAATTTAACCCTCTTTGCACTTATCATTTTGTGGTGGGCGCAGGAGTGTAAAATCTAGTATGTTAAAGTTCTTGATGCCTTTATTCAATGGTTTGCTGCCCCTGACACTAATTTTACATATTTGCAGCCCAGCATTTCCCAGCGGTCTATGCGGTCCACAGCTGCACCGCTAGCTTTCCTGGCTACAGCCTTGGTTCTTTGTGGTATTTCCCCAAAGGTTTCATCACGAACCACGACCTGCTTACAGCTTGTGGCCGATGTGATGGTGGACCTGATGTTGTACACCTTTTCCTTTGTTGTTTTTCATGTAATTTTGGACGATTGGGCCGGCTGAGTAGTGCAGCTGAAAGGTGCCAAGAAGTACATCTAAACTGTGCAACTCATTATTGAGGCCAAGGAACAAACTGCATCAGTGTGCCTACTGAACGTCTGCAGGGTTGATGGCTGCCATAGACTACCACAGGCAAAGCTGACATCTGTGCTATGTTGCAGCAGAATTCGACTTGTAGTGAAAGGCCCATGAGATGTTTGTGGCAGCCATGAGTGTTAGTGTGTGTGTCACTTGTGTGTTGTGACTCCCAAGTCTATGTACTTGCAGCATGTGGAACAGAAAAGCAACTGATTACTGTACAGCTGCTGTTATGAGGATTGTTGCAGAGCATTTATCTTTTGTGCTAAAAAGAATGAATGACATGCGTATGGATAATGTCAGCAGCTAGTCAGTATTTGTTCTTGTCTATGTAACATAAAAGAAAAGTTGTGATTTCCCCATTGTGTTTCGAAGACATTATAATACTGTTTTAGTGTAGACAGGGGATCTCCTATGTTTCAAGCATACTTCAGTGTTCCAGAAAACATTAGCCCTTATTGTAAATGTAGAACATTTCAGGTAGTGAATATTTTTCTACAGCATTGGCTGTAGAATAATGGTTGTAAAATTCTACAATGAACAAAGCTGCTGACATGATCCCTTCACGCCTCTTGCTTAGCACAAATGAGGTTATGTACAAAGCTAATGAATGATCCTGAAGTTCAGTTTCTTGTCATTTTCATTTGCTCTGCACGTATTGTAAAAAGAAAATTTACTCTGAAGAAAATTTTATGGTTGCAATTTTAAGTTCACTCATACAAATGGATCCACTTCTGTCCCTCGTGCTTGCAACTCTGTGGTGATTGATTGATTGAGGAATTTCAAAAGTTGACAAAGTGTTGCCAACATATTTTTGAGTGGATGCAGCACCTTGTAAATGAATGAGTGCACAATTGCATGAACATGCTTGAATTACCTCTAGGTGAAATTGTGATCTAATGATTGGACACAAGAACTGAGTGGTTCCATAACTATGTGCTCTTGAATGCGGCTAAACTCTGAAACATTTGCTGTGTGTTGAATCCAAGACAGCACCATGCCTAGCAGGATACCAAAAACAAGATAATTTCAATGCTTTGTGGCTTTGCTATATTTATAGCTTCTGGTATAATCTGCCGCTAAACTTGTGCCATTTGCAGTGCTGTGCGATGTGGGACCAAATGAACGAAAGAAATTATTGACAACCAGATGGATTCAAAATCTCTTCTAAAATGAGAGTATAAATACCGTTGGGGAGTTAATGTGAGAGAATTCATGATAAATTAATAAGCTATGCATTGGTGTATTACCATGTGTCTGTGGTTGAAGTGTTAATGCTAATTGAAAGCATTACATGTGAATAAATGATATACGAAGCAGAATGTTGGAGCGCGAGTGACGCTGCTTTTGGTTTGCCATAACCGAGTTGTCGGTTCCCAATAATATGCTGGCCGATTGTTTTGACAGCTTCATAGTATAATTGCAATTGTGTAGAATTTGGCAGTTTTCACAAATTCTTTCCTCGCCTTGATTACATGCATTTTATTTATAATGCAGGACTTATGATGTGAAAATGTTAAAGCTGTGATTTTGTGTCGTGCGTGTTATGTATATTGCATGATATGGTTAAGCTTCATGATAAATAAGGTGCTTTCTACATTCTGAGCCTAAGTTATTGCGGGCTAATTATCTTTATTTATTTGGAGACATGTTAAAAGCCTTATAATTTTTTTCAAAGCCATTTACGGTATATGTGCTAATAATGTGGAAATAGCTCACAAACATATGAACTGCTAAGTTGTTTGTTGAGTGCGAAGTGACAGTTCTACAGGTTAACTTTTTCTTTAGTAAGTGATTTTTTAATTGTGTTTTTTCATAATAAGAAGGGTGAGTTATCAAGCACCATTGTAAGCACTGCAAGAAGGATGCATGTGTCTTCAGGCAACAAGCATAATAACTTGTGTGTTACAAAAAATTGCTGGCCATTCCAATTTATTATTATAATTTTTTTAACTTGCCACACTATTAATATGGTTTTGCAAGGGAAAACCATCATAAGTTAGCTTAAACATCCTTACATAGTACATTTTTGTGCATTTGGATGTGTGTGTGTGCTTTACCTTTTTTTTTTCTTTCAGGGTGCAGTTTGATGTCATGCAGTATAAGTCAGGTTTTCAGGGATGACTACAGTTTTCTTTGAAACTGTGTATAATTCCTTACACTAACTCAAATCTCATTGGGGAACACATACCTTTCGTTTTTGCTATGAAACAATATTCAAATCACATACTTGCACAGGAAAAATATGGGGTAGAACTTTTGAAAAATGAAGTCACACCTGAGGCCCTCCATTTGCTACAGCTGACCACTGTTAGCACTGTCTTTATGTATAAAGGAAAAACATAATCACAAGGCCTTCATTAAGATTTTGTTTTGGTGCTTCTGTTATGCAATATTCACTGTGTGTATGCATGCAGAAATCTAGAAATTTTTATTTTTTAGTGACATGTTCACGACAGCCATAACGGAATGAAACTGAGATGTGCAGCTTCTTGTAATAAGTAAAAGATTTATGAAGACAAGTACCCAGTTAAATTTATTTCACACTCCCCATAATTTATGCTGTAGTTTCTGTGACACGCCAACGTTTGAATTTGTTGCCAAATTGTTCAAAAGGCAGCGGGCATTACAATTGTCTCTGCATGTGTTTTGTCTTTCTCCTGTCCTGTCACTCACAAAACGCAAGCTTAAGAAATAGAGGATGATAAGAGTCATGCTATAACTTGTATTCTTGACCGGTCTGATTTGGTAGTATTTCCATTTTTGCATGATGTGTAGCATCAGTGTGATGTATTGTATCAAAGAACATTGTGCTTTGTTTTGGTTGGCCATTTTGACAGTGCTCTTGAAAATTGAAAAATGTGAAAATGTCAAAAGCTGGAAGAGGCAACTGGGTCATGAAGTGGTGAACTTTTTTCTTTCTTTCTTTTCTGTGTCCTCTTTTTTTATTGGTTTGGCCAGCAGGCCTGCACCACAGTCATATATACAAGGCCCGTATTCTGAAATGTTCGCCTTCCGTGAAACCATCGCGTTGGCCACACCTCCGCCAACGGCGCGTGCCGATGGGCTGTTTTAGCAAAACCGGAAAATAAACAGCGCCATCTAGTAGTTCCGGCCTAAGTCATTTTAACGTCATGGTGTCGATGGGTGCTCTCGACATAAATAGACGAACACGTCTTTTGGCGTTCGGTTGGTGGTGGAGTGTAGTAGGTATGAGAGGGGGTAGTTTACAGTAGTCTTTTTTGTGGTGTCTTACACGCGTTGTATCGCAGCAATATTTGTTGACTCATTTAAAATAAAACATTTCACACTTCCTTTTTCAATTTATTTTACCTAAAGCGGCCGTAGCCAACCGTAGTCAGTGCGCAGAACCCGTACTGCGGCCACTACACAAAAACAAAGCCCTGCACTCACACGGCGCTTTCTCTCATGCGATGCGAAGCGTTCGAGAGCCCGTGTTGGTAGTGCGCGCTGACATCACGGGTAAGCAGCCATTGATTTACTGAACATGACTATCGCAGCGGCAAAACTATCATGGAAGGCCAACATTTCAGAATATGGCCCCAACAGAGCTGGCCAAGGATATAAGCACAGTATTGCTTTATTAATTGAATACACATTTAATCACTTCAATAAAATCAATAAATGTTTTGTTCTTGACAGAGGTAAAGCAATATTTAGCTTCATTACTTTGTGATAAGGTTGTCTAGGAGTGATTGGTTCCTTGCAAATGATTTTGCACGAGTGTTTAGCTGCAGTTCAGTTTTAAGATATTCTAAGCTATTACAATAGACATCTTCAATGAAAGGGTATATATGTTATACATGTAATAGAATTGTGCTGGTATGTTCGTGTCGAAATTGCATTAATATACTAATGAAATCTTTTTAGTTAGCTTAGTGCAGTGATTATGAAACACTAGATTCAAAACTGAATGATGTAAAAGCCTTTATATGCTTTAATTGTATTGTATATTGATTTAGTATTGTAGTTCCTCATTGATTTACCCTCCCGTAACTGGCGGAACAAAAGGAAAAGCTTTTTCTTTTATCTTCATATGATAGAGAGTTCACCCCAACATTGGTAGCCACGAGGCATGTAGTGGTTATGTTTAAACTGCAATAATGATTCACGAAGAAGCAAAAGTGTCTGTTCATAGTGTAATTAAGAAAGCTGCAAAGCATGAATTTCTTTTTCTTTTTCACCCATTGTTCTTTCCTTAAAAGAAAAACTAGTGTTTTGAAATTAAAGGCTTTGGGGTGTTTTGGAAAGCTGTTGCAGTAATAATCACAATGGACGAATACAAGGTGTATGAGCTGGTCTCCTTAACGAGAGAAGACTCGTTAAGGTTGCGCACTTTTTTGGACATGCTGCACGGTACATCCGGGGCCATCTGTCGGAGTCCTGCCGGCTTGGGGCATATGCATTAGGGAAGCACGCCGAATTATAATTAGTAACATCCATTCCAAAATTAATTTTCGTGAACTTTCTTTTTAAGTGCCAGTTACGGACTGTTCATGCTGATAAAAGCATTGAGGTGACTGTAGGCGTGCAAAATGGGCACAAAAAGAACAAGTATCCGGGCGGCTGCTCTACTTGATGGTTTGTAATACATTAAGTTAGCCCCTGATGTAATAACAATGACCACGAAACGAAGCTACAAACATGCTTTTGAGGCAGCCAAATGTCTATGCTAGAGCCTTAGTCACACGAAAGTGCTTGGGAATTGCAAAAAGACACATTTAGACATAACGCAACATGCAGGTACTGTATGTACGCCATGACTGGCGTGATTTTGTGCTGCTGCAAGATGAGGCAAAGGGTGCCTTGTCTCATCTTGCAGTAAACATATCCATGTAAAGATGCTTTCTTCCTTTTTCTTTCTTTCTTTAGGTGATTGGAAAAGCCAAATCAATGGCACTGTCACTTTTTACATTCGATAGCTGTTCTTGCATCTTAAGTACCTCGAATGGACCTGGTCGAAATTTATTGATGTTCGGTATTACCCATAGTCTATCCCATGTTGTTGTGTAGATGTGAACACCTGCAAGCTGGGCAACCCACATTTGCTATTGTACGAGGCGTTAGCTCAAATATGTTTTTTAGTTATAAATTATGAAGTCCCCGTCATCCATAAAGTTGTGAATTTTCGTTTTCGCTAACCACCTTCGAGTTCAACTTTTTAAATAGTGCATGGCTACTCGGTAGTTTTTTGGAGGGTGAGGCTGTCACATAGCTTTGCTCACGTAGCAATCAAATTGGCTACAGCCCTTTCAGGCATATTCCTTATCCATTCCAAAGAGTGCACTCACAATAACAAGTGTCAATGGTGTTCGAATTGAACTTGTGTTATTTGATGGGACAACCTAAAACCACTATATCGTGTGATTGTTTCAGGGCCACCTATGAGAGTACAGGCGGTTACTAAACAGAGACAACACAGGTGTTTGCAGATAAACCAAGTGTGCAGACACTACAGAGGGAGCACTAGAACATCTACAAGATTATCTATTTGGTGCAGTAAAACAGGAAAATACCTTTACACATTTGCAGCAGTATACTAGATTGTGCAGTGCTGTTCACCGATTGCACACTACTTGGTTCTCGAAATGTTTTGGGCAGACATGGTGTGTCTGCTGAAGGAATCTACATTTTTTTTGGATTGCATGCACTGTTCAAACGATCGTCGTCTTTTGGCACAAGGAACAAGAGCTTGCGCGACTTGTACCCAGTATTACGACGCGGGAAAAAGCATTTTTTCCTTATATGTGCAAAATGACCATGTTGTCTACCGCCATCTACCATGCCATCTACCGGCTGAGCAGCAGATATTATAGCGAGCGAGGGAGATGCTCTCTCCACAAAAACGACACACAGTTCATACACCTCATATTCTTCCACCGCGGTATTAATCAACCTTTGAAATTATTTTCTCGATAGTGCATGTCGCTGTGCAGATATCGCTGATGAAGTTTTCATCACATTTCCTCGAGGTGAGCACAGCGGACATGGAGCAAGGGGAGAAAATGTGCGGATCCCACACACTGGGAATCGATGTAAGCAAAGCTATCTCTTATTTGGATCTTGCCATTGCGTGCGGGAGTTGGCTGACTTGAGGTGGACCTCGAGAAATGAAGGTTTATTTACATCATGTGCAGAAATAGAACCAAGCACGTTAACGGTAAAAAAAAAAGCTAATCTTTACGGCCGGCAGCAAATCTACCGCTGCGGCCCGCGGCAATAACGTCTTTCTGATGGTTCTCTGGCTTCCGTCGGGGTCGCGTCATTTTCAACCAGTCATTAGGCACGTGCAAGCAGCATCGTATGTTCGGCCAATGGGGACACTCCATGGGCACTATTCTCCGACGGCTGTCTCCGTCTGGCATTGCCCCCTCGCCCAGAAGGTGCTCAGCTGGAGGGGACAGGTCGTCCTTGAACGACTTTCCAGTGCTGTGGGGATCAACTACATCGAACCGTACCGGCTTTCAGTTGCCATTTTGGGAAACGTCACGCAAGGGGAGAAAAGCTCCACGCACGGCACACGTGCGTGTTGTCATGTCCGGTAGCATGGTCAACACGCACCTATGCACCATAATTGGAATGCGACGGCGAGTGGTTGCGTTTGGGGAACTTGACCGATGCTAATTAATGGTCCGTATCTAAGAGCTCCTCCTCACTTTGGAATGGCCAGTGAACTCAATTAAATGGCCATGAAGAACGCCGATGAAGCCTATAGTACACGGGTGACAAGCTTTGTGTGTCGAAATCCTGTGCCCTGGAGAACGTACGTCAAACATTAGCGCTGCCTGACATGCAAGCGCAGGCTCTTGACCCCTGACCCTTTTTTTCCCTCCCTCCCTCCCCCCCCCCCATTTTTGATAAAGCAAATCAAACGACCTTTCTAAACAGCTTTCTGTATCTCAATGCCGACAAGGCGAGAGATATTGCCGTTGCAAAGGCACCGTGAGAACTAAATGAGAACCATTATAGCCATACATAAGCAAAGCTTTGAAGCTACGTGGGTGACTTCCAGCTCATAGTAAAACTTCATACCTCTTTATTCAAGGGAAGAAAGTTAATACGTCAGCTTATTGAAACAACCAGCTCAAAATAACCACCCAGATAGCCGCAAGCATCTAATAGATGTACCGAATTGATCCAAACATCCAGCAAGAAATCGGATGTCCTATGGACAGCCTTTACGTGCACATTTATCTAAGGGACGTAATGGCATCAAAGTTTTGGATGACCATTGAACCTCCATTTAGTTGATCAGACGTAACGTACAGCGAACAGAAGTTTGGATATACATAGAGCGTCTCTAAAAACAGTACCTCAGACGTACATTGCTCAAAGTTTTAGATGTCCATGGAACCTCCATAAAGTTTAAGACCTGCGTTGTAAGCCCGAAAACTTTGGGATTGTATGCGTGTTTCCATGATTTTGACGTGGATGATGCTACGCAGTTGGTGCCTGTATAGTTGGTGCGACTATGTCGCGCTGTATCATCAGTTCAGATGTATTGGATGTCCATAGGACGTCCCATTCTTTTGCTGGACGTCGATTGATCTTACTTCATAAGGTGGATGTTTGCGCTTTAAGTGTAAATTTTTTTTTCAGGACAACAAAATGCACAAGCAGTGGGCGAAGTGAAAGAAGAATGTACAGTCTTGGTCAAAAGTTCCGAAGCCGCAGCGACCGCGTGCCCGGAGCAACCACGCTCCGCTATCGTGGCGCTGCCATCAACGGGTCTCGCAGACGCTCGCTGGTTGCGGGGATGAGAGAGCGAGAAGGAATACACCTTTGTTAATTATACACAATTCATGCTCCCGGGCCCGGTCGTTGACACATCTCCCCGTTTGTCCCACGTAGGACTTCCCACATTTCAGCGGTATCTGGTGTATAACGCCCGTTGCACATTTCGTGTTCACTCTAAAACAAAATTACACCCTTTCGGTTGTACCTTACCACACAACGATAAATGTCATCTCCCTTGTCCGCATTTCCTATCTTTAACGCTGCGACCCCGGTATTTCGGGGTGTATATTTGTCCCACAACGATAATCGTCATCTGCCGTGCTTGCGGTTCCTTTCTTGAAACTCGGCGCTCGCTACTTTCCTGTCGAGAATGCTGCGTCACACTGATAACGCGCATGCCGTTCGTGACTGGGAAGTACCGGGCTCGCAGCGTTAAAAGGAAACGCAGGCAAGACAGATGACGATTACACTCTTAAAACGGTTGCACCCTTTGGGGTGTATATTTGTCCCACAACAATAATCGTCATCTGCCTTGCTTGCATTTCCTTTCCTGAAAACTCGGCGCTCGCTACTTTCCTGTCGAGAATGCTGCGTCACACTGATAAGGCGCATGCCGTTCGTGACTGGAAAGTACCGGACTCGCAGCGTTAAAGAAAGGAAACGCGGGCACCACAGATGACGATTATTGTTGTGGGACAAGATACGCCCCAAAGGGTGTAAATTTTTCTAAGAGAGTATCGTTGTGCACTCTTAAAACGGTTGCACCCTTTGGGGTGTATATTTGTCCCACAACAATAATCGTCATCTGCCTTCCTTGCGTTTCCTTTCTTGAAAACTCGGCGCTCGCTACTTTCCTGTCAAGAACGCTGCGTCACACTGATAACGCGCATGCCGTTCGTGACTGGGAAGTACCGGGCTCGCAGCGTTAAAGAAAGGAAACGCGGGCAAGACAGATGACGATTATTGTTGTGGGACAAGATACGCCCCAAAGGGTGTAAATTTTTCTGAGTGTGGGACAAGATATGCCCCAAAGGGTGTAAATATTTCTAAGAGTGAACAATAATCGCCATCTGTCGTGCCCGCGTTTTCCAGTCACGAACGGCATGCGCGTTATCAGTGTGACGCAGCATTCTCGACAGGAAAGTAGCGAGCGCCGAGTTTTCAGGAAAGGAAACGCAAGCAAGGCAGATGACGATTATTGTTGTGGGACAAATATACACCCCAAAGGGTGCAACCGTTTTAAGAGTGTAAGAACATACTGAAAATATTTTGCGCCAAAAAACACAACACACAAGAAAGACGACAACACCACGGGCGCTACTTCAACTGTTTAATGAGGGTGAAAGCACTCGACATATATAGCCTTCCAACACAACCGCGCATGCGTACAAGGCAACATGGAGTACATAGATTTACCAAAGTAGGCGTGATAGAAACTTCAGCTCAGCCTCGTAAAGAAAAACCGATGTATCATTAACACAGTTAGGACCCGCTTTCTTGATGTAGAAGGCTTCCAATGTTTCACGCGATGTCTGATGTTTGCCTCTACCCAAAATCCTCGCTTCGCGGAACCGTGGAACGCAATCGGTGCAAGCCCTGCAGTGATCAACAAGTCGCTCACCTTCATTATTTTTTATACCTTTTGCATGTTCCCTAAGCCGGTCGTTGACACAACGCCCCGTCTGTCTAATGTAGGATTTTCCGCAGGACAGAGGAATTTCATACACGACGTTTGTGGCGCACTTTACGAAACGCTGGCCATGCTTCTTCTGACAGCCAGGCCTTTGGCTTTCGCAAGTTATGCGACGGCTTAGCTGGGCAAGCTTTTGGGGAGCGGAGAACACCACCGGTACATTATACCGGTTCGCCACTTTTTTCAGGCTGTGCGTGACTCTATGGATGTATGGTACCACTACAGGCCACTCTTTCTTCTTCGGCTCTACCCTGCTTACCCCAGCCTTCACCTTCTTCAAAAGCGTTTCTGCCACAGGGGCCAAGACCGACTCAGGGAAGCCAGCTGCAACGAGCCTGCCCAATTGGTTGTCAAAACTTCCTTGCATCTCATGCACACACGACTTCCGGAGCGATGACTCCAGGCAGAGGTTGGCGATGCCTCTTTTTACTACCTTTGAGTGGGCCGAATTGTACGGCAGGAGCCCTTTTTGCGCACGAGGGGAGTAAGCCCAACAAATGTGCCCATCTGAAAACTTTAACTGTAAATCTAAAAACTGAAGCAAACCATTGTCCGGTAGTTCATAAGTAAAACATAGCCCTTTCCCCATGGGAAGTGCCTCCATTCCGTCCAACATTTCAAATGTTCTTCAGAAAGGCCCTAAGTTTGGACTTGAGCCTTTGGTCCCACCCCACGAACTGATGGCCTTAAACAGGGCTATGGCGAAAAAGGCCCCACAAGAAGATCGGGAGCGCTGCCTTTTGGACGGAGTGAACTGCCTTGCCAAGAGTGTCACGCGGACTGAACAGAACTGCTCTAAAGACCCTTTGCGTTCTCTAGTTAATTTCTTTAAGGATAATTGAACTCAGCCTTTTGCAAGCAGATAAGATAGGCGGCTTTGTAGTATTGCCTAGAACCATGTATAGAGAGAAAGCAGCACAGGCGGTGAACAAAAACTTCGTGGTTGTGAAGAAAGCTCAAACGAGAATTAAGAGCAAAGCGATTGAACTTTGTAAGCGCCTCGATCTGCAAGGACTAGCTAAAGATGTAACTAAGGGTGAGAGGGGGGCGTTAAATGTTTTCTTTTCCGTTAAAATGCACAAACCCGAAGCTCCCTTCCGTACCATTGTGAGTGAAGCTGGTACCTGGCAACATTGTGTGAGTAAGTTCCTTCAGAAAAGTTTGAATAGCCTAGTAATAACTGATCCCTTCCTTACAAAAAGTTCAGGGGAAGTAGCCCATTTTTTCGAAGAAAAGAATGACCTAGAGTATGCTTTTTCTGTTGATGTAGAAGACCTTTTTTATTCAGTGCCTTATCCGGACCTGTTTGCCTCTGTTAAAGATTGCATAGACGAGAGCGGCCCAGTGGCTTTCCAAAATGCCGCTGGTATCACTGTTGATAACTTTTTAGTCCGTTTAGAATTTTACCTCAGAAGTACTTTTATCTTGTTTGACGAGCAACCCTACCTGCAGAAGAAAGGCATATGCATAGGCTCCTGCATAGCCCCCATACTTTGCAATATCTTTTTATCATCCATCGATCGCTCTCTACACGATCGTTTTAACCATTTTATTAATGACAAAGTCCTTAAAGTGTTTCGTTACATGGACGACTTCTTAGTGGTTTTAAACAAGCAGTGCTCCGTTTCGAATGAGGCTACAGTGAGCAGTGTTTTAGATGATTTTAGAAACCTGGGGAAAGGGCTATGTTTTACTTATGAACTACCGGACAATGGTTTGCTTCAGTTTTTAGATTTACAGTTAAAGTTTTCAGATGGGCATATTTGTTGGGCTTACTCCCCTCGTGCGCAAAAAGGGCTCCTGCCGTACAATTCGGCCCACTCAAAGGTAGTAAAAAGAGGCATCGCCAACCTCTGCCTGGAGTCATCGCTCCGGAAGTCGTGTGTGCATGAGATGCAAGGAAGTTTTGACAACCAATTGGGCAGGCTCGTTGCAGCTGGCTTCCCTGAGTCGGTCTTGGCCCCTGTGGCAGAAACGCTTTTGAAGAAGGTGAAGGCTGGGGTAAGCAGGGTAGAGCCGAAGAAGAAAGAGTGGCCTGTAGTGGTACCATACATCCATAAAGTCACGCACAGCCTGAAAAAAGTGGCGAACCGGTATAATGTACCGGTGGTGTTCTCCGCTCCCCAAAAGCTTGCCCAGCTAAGCCGTCGCATAACTTGCGAAAGCCAAAGGCCTGGCTGTCAGAAGAAGCATGGCCAGCGTTTCGTAAAGTGCGCCACAAACGTCGTGTATGAAATTCCTCTGTCCTGCGGAAAATCCTACATTGGACAGACGGGGCGTTATGTCAACGACCGGCTTAGGGAACATGCAAAAGGTATAAAAAATAATGAAGGTGAGCGACTTGTTGATCACTGCAGGGCTTGCACCGATTGCGTTCCACGGTTCCGCGAAGCGAGGATTTTGGGTAGAGGCAAACATCAGACATCGCGTGAAACATTGGAAGCCTTCTACATCAAGAAAGCGGGTCCTAACTGTGTTAGTGATACATCGGTTTTTCTTTACGAGGCTGAGCTGAAGTTTCTATCACGCCTACTTTGATAAATCTATGTACTCCATGTTGCCTTGTACGCATGCGCGGTGTTTTGGAAGGATATGTCGAGTGCTTTCACCCTCATTAAACAGTTGAAGTAGCGCCCGTGGTGTTGTCGTCTTTCTTGTGTGTGTTGTGTTTTTTGGCGCAAAATATTTTCAGTATGCAAGATCACCAACTAGCCCAGCAGTTAACTCTTCTAGTGTAAGAACAGTTTACACCCTTTGGAGTGCATATTTGCCACAAAACGATAATCGTCATGTTTTGACCGCATTTCCTTTCCTGAAAACGCTGCGCTCGTTACTTTCCTGTTGGAAATGCCATGTCATGCTGATAACGCGCATGCCGTTCGTTACTGGAAAGTACCGGGCTCGCCGCGTAAAAATGAAATGCGGACAAAACAGATGACGATTATTGTTGTGTGGTAAATATACACCCCAAAGAGTGCAACTGTTTTTAGAGTGCACACAACGGTAGTCGTCATCTGCCTTGCTTAATTTGGCCTCGAGCTCCACCACTGGAAAAGCTGGCGCCACCGTCGGCGTGACGTGCTAGGAGGGATCACGTGGGCATAGCGGCCGCGTCGGCTGCTTCGGGAGCGCCGAAGCGAGCTGAAAACGAGTTTAAATTCCCTCGTACGCTGCGGTACTCATTTAGTGGCGAAATCTTCCCGCTTCGAGTGTCCCCTTTACGACGCTTGTAAGCACTACAATAGGTAGTGGCTGCCTTTGAAGGCGCGCAACATGGTAGGCTACTGCTCGGTGCCGCAAGGCCGGACGCACGTAACGGAGATCGGTGTCAGCCTTGTTCACACGTAGCCGCAGGACAAGAAGCTGCGTGAAGCTTGGCTCGTGAAACATAAAACTGGCAAACAGTCATCGGCTACAACTAGGGTATACAGCAGGCACAGACGCGAGGAAGATTTCTGCTACGGCGCCCGGTTTGCGACGTTCGGAAAACGCGCACTGAAACGCTCGCCCGATTCCGCTGCCCGACTAATGTCATAACGGTTTGGTCTATGAGCTTGTCAATGCTATAGATACTGGCAAGTTCACTGGAGTGGAAAGGGAGCGGTAAGAAGCACAATAAAGAAGAGCATGGTATATGGTCATGTTTGTGTTATGAATTAATGCACTGGATTACAAAAAAAAAGAAGAGCGGGAAATCGCAGGCTCAGAACACCGATAAATATACAGTGCGATGCAACTCGAGAAATAATATTGAAAGGTCAAAGAATTTAGAAGAAAATAAAGATTGAATCGTCGCGACGGCACATCACAGTCCCCGTAGGCGTCGAAGTCTCTACAATGAAATTATTTTTGAACAGCTCTGATAGCGCCAACGCAACAAGGTTACTTGTATACTGTCAAATGATCATATTCTGCGGCCTAAAGCTCATGGAACGGTGCGAAAACGTGCGCGGAGAAAGCGAAACAGTGCGCGGACAAGCATGCAGACGCGCAGTCGGTCGCTACGAATCTGCGCGATCGCTGCATTGAGGCTTCGTTCTATTACGCTCCATTTAGTTATACAAACACTATAAGGACATATTTCACATAGTTTGCTCTCAGCGATTACCTACCTTTCACGCAAGAAGCCAGTTCGGGAGACTCCATGCATCGCGGCGGCCGCGCGCAGTGGCGTTCACTGTACGTATTCGGTAAAGAGATAGCGTCTGTAAACGATTGTGTGCTTTCAGTTTGCCCAAGATTATTATTTAGACAGTAAAAAACTTATCTCGTTTCGAAAGTACTTACAGAAATGTCCGGGAGAGCTCGCGCGGGATGTTTTCAGTGAGCGCTGACAGCAAAACCTATGAGGAGCGCGCCGCATGATCCCTCATACTACGCCAGCGAGGCGCTTCCGATAGATGGCGACTCCGTAACTCCTCGCCGCTTGTAAACTCTTCTTAGAGTGTATGTCATGCTGAAAACGCGCATGCCGTTCGTTACTGCAAAGTACCGGCCTCGGCGCTTTAAAGAAAGGAAATGCGGACAAGACATGATTATTGTGTGGCAAAAGGATGTAATTTTGCTTAAGAGTGTACACCCCGAAGGGTGTACCTTTGCCTAAGAACACTCTAAAACAAAATTACACCCTTTGGGTCGTATCTTGCCACACAACAATAAACGTCATAGCTCTTGTCCGCATTTCCTTTCTTTAACGCGGCGAGCCCGGTACTTCCCTGTAACGAACGGCATGCGCGTTATCAGCATGGCATAGCATTCCCGACAGGAAAGTAGCGGACGTGGCGTTTTCAAGAAAACGCAAGCAAGGCAGATGACGATTATTCACTCTAAGAAGAGTTTACACCCTTTGGAGTGCCCCTTCTGCCACAACGATAATCATCTGTCCTTCCCGTGTAGTCTAAAAACTCCTAAGCCCTCGTTAATGCACTGGCCAGCGGTAAAATTATCGTCACTTCTTAAAAGAATTAAAAAATCCTCGTCATATCTAAAGCCTTAAGGTAGAACCTATATAGCATCAAAGGAACTGTGCAGGTCGCTGTCACTTGACGCCAAGAAAATGTCACGCAGCACAGGAGCGACACAGGAACCAATGCATATTCCTTGCCGTTGAACATACAATTTTTCGTTAAAAGAAATAAAAGTAGACTAAGATACATATAAAACTAACATTATCAGTGGTCATGCCAACTAGATTCTGAAAATCTACTGGGCCGTTGCGGTCAATGCATTGCCTAAGAGAGGCACACATTTCCTGTTGAGGCACTGCGTAAAACAAATCAACTACGTCTACAGAAAAGCGTGTGCGATAGAGGCGTTTTCTTTCAAGAATTACATCTCTATAGACCTTTTAGTCGTGAAAGGATCATCGATTTCAAGTTCTTTAAAAGAAACTGGCTAATTGCTGCAAAGAATTAACCTTTCTCGCTTACGATGGCACGGAACGAAATTCCTTGTGCGATTTTGCTGTGAAAAACAGTCTTAATGAAGCACCTTTACATTCACTTACTGCCTTAAATAACTTCGAAAGGTTAAGTTCTGTGCAAAGTGCTAAAGCTTATTTCTCGACCCTTGCTTTTACGTTAAGTTCTTTTCTACAGCTTGTTGTGCCTTGTCGTTATAAACACACCTCCTGAAAAAACCACGAAACTTCCTTCCTTGTCAGACTGAAGAAGCTGAACGTAATTTTCTTTGAAAAAAGTTCGACGGTCCTTGTAGGGTCTCTGGACTTGCCGGAGCCCTACCAAGGGCATCAACACCTTCCAAAAGGCATCTCTCCTGGTCTTCACTTGTGGCTTATTTCTTTGATATCCGGCTATTTAAGGCCAAAAGTTGATGGGCTGGTATATGTGGTTCATGGATATACTTTGGCACTTTGCCTAGGGCACGTGACGCTTTCCAGGATTGCGATATGGTCTTCAGGCACCAGCAGACCCTCTCTTTGTGCTGCCTTCTTGTCTTTCGGGACATGAAGCAGTCCTATAATGCGATCCAACCACAAGAATTAGGTAGCTTGGGACGCCGACGCTTGAGAATCCTGAAACGGTGCTCAGCAGCAATCCAGGTAGGGTAGGAATGCATAGCAAAGCAGACGCAAGACGTCCCAGCTATGTCTGACTTGAGCCCACAATTAATTCCGAGCGAAGAATCTTACAAACGCGCTTAACGTGCCCTGTTGACGCCTTGAAAGGACCAAAAAGGAAACTGCTGACCTCGTCAGGCAAAAGTCCTTTCCGTAAGCAGAAACCGATGAACCTTGACCGACACACTGACTGCAAAATATGGTTGATGTAGCTTGAAGCAGACATGGTAAAGAAGAGGCCCACTGTACTAGAAATGTAGTTGAGTAAAACTTGTTGCTGGGCGAGTTGGTTGAGATTTAATGAATACATTGTAGCACCAAAAGGAAAATAAAGACTTAAGGGAGCAAGTAAGAAACGATAGCCCAAGCAGCAGAAAGTCCCCGCTACAAAATCGGCCCGACGTTTCTGGCCGACTGCAAAACGGTTGGCCCGACCTCGGAACCCGAAGGGGGACCGGCATCGGGGATTGACACACTGGTCTCACGTTTAGCGACCATCGGCAAGTGACTTGGGGCCCGACCACTGTAGCCGACGTGGCCGAGTGCACACTGCGCGCGGGCCGACTACGACCCAACATTTCGTAAGCACCGGTTTGCCGTTGGCCATTGGCTGGGTGCAGGCGTGTGTGTGTTTTTTTTTATTATATTAAAAAAACCACATCAGGCTTTTCTTTTTTTGCTGCATGTTGCGTTTTCAGCTCAACGATATACAGTTTATTAGAGGCGTTTAACTCGCGCTGACAATTAATATACGCGGCATGCGCGTATAATTAACATGTAAAACATAATTAAACACCACTAATTATTATCTGTACTCGTTAGTATAAATATGTAACACGCAACAAAAGAAACACGTGAACGGAATGTTTTCTCTTTTACGTGTTTATTTTGCAATCATAAAATACATTAATATTCGTGCTGCAGTGTTAACAATTTGCAAGCAGTCTTTCTCCACTGAAATAGTATGATACAGATAAAGGACAGTGCTGGTCTGCTGTGAGAATTTCGCATAGTGCCTGGGAGGCTCTTTTTCAGCCGTTCCTATGTTCTTAGTTAGCTCTGAACGGTACAGCACCCGGCATTTCTTTGTCCCCGTCGAGAGTAAAGCTTGGATAGTTACATTGCTCATACAAACTGAAACAAATGAACATACAAATAATATAGTAATGAATAACTCTGTGAACCATGCAGATGATTTAGTGGACTTTTTCACATTTGTGTGCAAGAATTCCTGATCCTGGCACAGCCACAGACAAAATTATTATTTCTTCGTTGCACATGTATGTATAGACACATACTGTGCACTTCCAGTGAAAACTAGTGCGTACAACTTCTGCGACGTGATTCACACTTTAGAAGCGCCCAAGCAAACATGATGACAGGAAGAATCGATAAATTTACTGACTTGGCTCAGAATATAGTTGCAAAAAATATACATCCAGGCAGCGCGATCAATGAGTTTGACAATACATGGTTGCACAAACAAAGTAGCACGCAAATGGTACGAGATCAGAGTATATAGGTTTGCGCAACGTCGAGACAGCAGTGACAAAGTTTTACACGTAAACAATGAAAATGCGACAACAGAACAATTGGGGAACAACTTACATATCGGTTGTCCGCAGTGTTTCACGTACGTGTCTTTTTGTCTGATGTTCCTAGATCTACTCAAGTCCATATGCGGAGAAGTGCCACACACAATCCATTCTTACCTGCAATGCCCCAGCTGCTGAGCACGAGGTCGCGGGATCTAATCCCGGCCACGGCGGCGGCATTTCGATGGGGGCGAAATGCGAAAAACCCGTGTGCTTAGATTCAGGTGCACGTTAAAGAACCCCAGGTGGTCGAAATTTCCGAAGTCCCCCACTACGGCGTGCCTCATAATCAGAAAGTGGTTTTAGCACGTAAAACCCCAAAATTAAAAAAAAAATGTCCCAGGCGTATATCGTACAGTACTGGGTATTTACAGTTTTGTTTTTTCATCTGTGGGAACAAAAGCGACTTCGAATTAATTATGACTTTTCCGCAATGACAACCAGACAAGCGTCTTACCTGATTTCTCCCCGAACGGCGATAACAGTTCTGAGCGTAGCAGGTCATTCGCACACCATGCTTCAATTTAAGCAGTGTCGTTCCAGTGTTTCCTAGAAAAAAATTAAGGAAGTTACGCCGGGCTCACAAACGTAAAATTAATATTAAAAATATATACATGAAAGTACGTCTCACATTTCCTTGTCCCAACTCTCGAACGCTTGATACGTTCTCATATACAGATCTTTTTTTCTTCCTGCCAGAAAAACAACACAAAAACAAGGAGTTCATCATACGTTGCAAAACTATTTGCGCAACACAAAGCGAGTCTTGTTAATTTGACAAAGGTGGTCATGTACTACACAACGTAAAATTAAAATGCCACTTACGAGTACGCATATCCTGAACGGCGAGACACGGCGGCTCCACTCCATGGAAAGGACTTGCACTCTCCTTGTCCATGTTACCTTGTGTAGTTCGCGTTTATATGCGCAGTGCATGATAATAGAAATACGCCAACTAGTCTACCAAGCTGTCGAGACGCGGAATGAGCTGGCATCCAGAGCTAGCATTTGGCGGGAACTCGCGCCCCTGCCGCCGTGCCTGCGCCCCCGCGAGCAGGCGGCGTTGCGCCTGACGAAGAAAAAATAGATAGCAAAGAAAGCCCCGCTTCGCTTCCTCGCCCCGTCCTCGCTGGTGGGAGCTGATGTTGACGAAGAGAATCGGCCGTCCCTGCTTTCCAAGAACGTTTTCATTCATTCTGGGAGAGTGAGAAGCGACAACACAAGACGACCGCGGTTCCCCATACTTTTCCTTTCTTCTTTTTTTTTCTTTTTTCGCTGTTTCCTTCTTGGTGTGTGTGTTGTGCGCGTGCGTGCCTGTGTGCGTGAGTGTGTAATGAAAACCTGCGATGGTAGATTTTGCAGGAATTGTTAGCTCTATACGAATATGTATATAGTATGTATAATTTTGACCTCTTCAGTGCGTCTAACAGTAGTTTGTGTGAGCGGCGCGCACTCTCGTAACTTAGCCGTCACGCATTTTACGCCGACCTGTCAGGCAGTGTGCTCACCGCCGCAATCCCGTAGATCACGAGGCGCCCCGGATGGTACTTTGCTCCCCGCGAGAGACCCTTGAGTAAACACGAGGAAAGACTCATCGCACCGATGCCCGGCCATAGTTCCTGGGACTGTAAGAAGAGACCCACGAGTAGACACGGGGGTTCGAGCGAGGCGAGAGAGAAGAGCCGGAGGTCAGCCGAGCCAGAGAGACGGCCCGGAGAGACGCACGAGAGACGCGGCCGAGGAAGGCAGCAGCACGCTTCACGCCGACGCTCTGCAGATAATAAACAGTTTGCATTTGAGAAAGAATCCAGCCTTTTTCATTTTGCTGTCATGGCGCAGTCGACAGGATCTGCAGACGCGTCTTTCCCGAACGAAGAACGAGCGGCCACCACGGAGCCCAGCAGAACGCCATCGGTGAGCTCGGAGTCGACGTTCATCTATTCACCGATGAAATCAACTGTCCGCGAAGTTCTGAGCGCCCTGAAAAAGCAACAGCTGACTGACGAGCTGAGAATGCGTGGACTTCCGTGCAGCGGCCGCAAGGACGATCTCGTGACCCGTCTCCAAGACGACAACACTCGCCTCCAGACCGAAGCTGACGGCGACGACCACGAAAAGGCGGACTCCAAGGCGCCGGCTACGATCGAGAGTCTGCGTGCAGAGGTTGACCAACTGCGACGGCTTCTAACCCAGCAATCGCGGGTCACACGATACGAGTGACACAACGGCGGCACTGAAGCCAACGCAGGCGCAAGCTGGGGACGAAACGGGCTCCCAACGTTTCGACGGGATCCAAGCCCCCGCTATGGCAGCGAACCAACGGCCTGCAGAAGTCAACCGTGGCGCACCTCCACAGCCCTCGCCGGAGAACACCGCCGCCACAGCTTCAGAAGGTACGCCAAGCATGACTGAAATCGTGGCCATGTTCGCACGCGCGCAGCTGCAGATGACGGAAGCGTTGACGAGAATGTCCGCGCCAGCTCCGCCCGTGCTGATCCAGTCTACGAACGATACCGCGTCCGCCATCCCCGAGTACGACGGTGATGTACAACGAAATGTCCAAACGTGGATTGCGCAGGTGGAACGCATTGCTGCGCTGGCCCACTGGTCCCCATCACTGACGCTCGCGACGGCAGCAACCCGGCTGCAAGGTGCCGCAAAGGACTGGCACAGTTCTTACGGTATGGCTTGTGAAACGTGGGACCTTTGGAAGGAAGCACTTGCCTCTCGTTTCGACCGGAAACTCACAATGCAAGAGTTCTTGGACCTGCAAGCTTCGCGAAAACTGCGCAATTCGGAGACCCTAGTGGAGTACATGTACTCTAAGAATGCTCTACTGGACAAGTCTCCCTACCCGCTTGCGAATGAAGAGAGAATTTCGCTGATACTCAGCGGGATCGAAGACGACACCTGGGCGAATCCTCTCGCTGCACAGCCCTGCAGCAGCGTCATTGATTTGATAGACCGCGCAGCGCTGCTCGACACCAGGCGGCGTAAAGCAATAACGACGCAAACAACGCAGTTCCGACAATCTCAAGCTGGGCAACAGAGCCAACGAAACCAAACGAGGAACAGCTACGAGAACAGAGCGGCAGCTGACGACGGACGTCCCGTGCCGAGCGATCAGTCAATGCGGCGCGAACACCGAGAACCACTTCGAGCGGCGCGAGCACGAGCCTTGTTTGATCCGCACCGATGGCACCGGCTGTTGGAACCTCAGTGCTGACGCCCGTTATTGCAACTGGGTCGCAAGCCCCAAGGGTAGCGTAGGCCTGGCGGCCTGGGGCACACTGGAAGCATCCGAAGGTCCCAGCAAAGCATGAGGCGACTGCTAACAGAACAACTTGTTTATTCTAGCATCGCAAAGAGCGGGCGGTCAGGTCGACCGAAGTAGAGAGACGGGAGAGCACGTTACTCAACAGCAGAAATCGGAGCCTCTCTCCTGGCGTCCGGGGGCAGCTGCTCTTATACTCTCGGAGTTGAGAGCAAGAGGGAAGGTCACGAGATGACACCCCGTGACGGCAGCGACGGACGGACTGAGAGACACGTTGGAACAAGGAGGTGACGCATCAGACGGGCCGGCGCCGGTCAGACCTCCTCGCTTCACACTGGGGGAGCTCCTCTCCCCGGCTGCCGCGCTTTGACAAGCGTGGGCACACACACACACACGCACACACAAAGACACGTGGCACTGAACATGCCGGGACGCGCTCGGCGGGGCGCGCTCGCGGCCGCTCCAAACGGGCCAAAATGTCCGCCGCTTGGAACGAAGCTCCGGCGTACGTTGCATCCGCGCTGGCTTTACCGCGCGTCGTAGGCGAAACGTAACAAACCGCCCCGCCGGGGGAGGGAGATCCCGATGGTCAGGGGACTGCATCCGCTGTCCGGAGCCCAAGTAACCACGGATATCCGGGCGACGTCCGACGGACGTCCTTTCTGGATATTCGGGATGTCCGTGGGATATCCATGAATGTCCGACGTACGTCCGAGGGACGTCCCTGGGAAATCCAAAGGTAATCGCTTTGGCATCCGTAGTACGTCCGACGCGGACATCCAGCATGGACATTCAGGGGACATTCATATATATATATATATATATATATATATATATATATATATATATATATATATATATGTGTGTGTGTGTGTGTGTGTGTGTGTGTGTGTGTGTGTGTGTGTGTGTGTGTGTGTGTGTGTGTGTGTGTGTTAGATGTGTCTTCCCGGGGATATTCCAGATATACACATGCCTTGAAGCGACAATAGTGGCCGGGACACATTCAAGCACCGGACCATTATATATATTACATTGGTCTAATGCTTGAATGCATTCTTGTTTTAAATAAACGAGAAATGAACTTACACCAACTTCCAAATACAATTAAACGTTTATTGTCACCTTATACATATACATAAAAAGACCAATAAGCAGATATATGCATACTGTTCAAAGAACAAATAAATACACGGATAAAGAAGAAAACTTGCAATTTCAATAGCACAACAACAAGGTAGAGAACAGCAGAACAAAAATACTTATTGCCCACCCTGCTTTGACATTTGAGTTTGCAGCATGGAATAAAAAGAAAGAGCAAAAACACATCAATTAGCATTATTAAGCAGCGAAAGCAACAGAAATGACATGAAGGAATTAATCTTGACTACATCACTTCACTAGCACTCTGCGACACGGGCACAAAAAATGACATTAACTGGCTAATGCCTTAAACTTTAATGTCATTCGCGGGCTGCCACACGGACATGCTTAATGGTATTGCAGCTTAAATGTTATTCGCGACGTAGTGCGTTCTCGTAAGTCAACTTGCCGTCAAATGCGTACTCTCGTTCCCAATGTCTCCACATTCTGACGTGGCTAAACGAACTATTAGTGAAGAACAATCAATATATTCTTCACTTTCTTTAAACAATAGCTCTTTCTCGTGGCGTAGTGCGTTCTTACAATTATTAAAACTCACTTGACCATCGAATGCGTACTCTCGTTTACAATGTCCCCGCCGTGGCCGTAGTGACCATATTCTCACGATATTAAACAAACTTGTAGATAAAAACAACTAATATATTCTTCACTTTTTTAAAAGGAGCTTTTTATTTTCGTAGAGATCAGCAGGCGATCTTGCCGCTACTGACGGCTACAGCTCTGATCATGAGCGCATTAGCCAGGAGAAGCTGTTTGCCAGGAGAATCAAAGGGCGCCGATGAAGAGTCCGCGGTAGCTAAAGCAAATGTAGACTCCGGGGTCCTGCTTACCAGAAAACCCGCATTGACTTGTGCGTACACCTCTCCTAAGGGATCCTGTTCCGTTCTCACAGCGAAGTGAACCATCCGAAGCGTCACGTAGAGTATATCCATCAGAGAAGCAAGGCACATTGTCCTTAGTGCGCGTAGTGTCACAACCACCGTCCTGAACTTCCGATGTCGCCTCGGTGCAGCGACCAGCATCACAAGGCGTACAAATATTTGCAGGGACAGCCCGAACGCACATGTTAATGCATGCGTGCGGGGTATGCGCGCCACTGCACAGTTCTAGACTTGCGAATTCTCGAGCTATTGACTGCTGGCTGCCGGTGCGAGATCCGAAGTCCTCGAATATCGTCTTTGTTTCCAGCGACGCTCTTTTTCGCGCGTGCGGCTTCTCCCGCAGTCTAGTCATCCTGGCACCTGTGAAGAAAACACATTTCAATACCCAAACGAATTAAAAAAGAAATCGATGTAGCTGTCATACCTTGGTAGCTGAGTAGGAGACTTCAGCAGGCACGGAAGGTGACAAACGCTGCTCCGCTGCCCTTAAAACGATCGCAGAATGAAAAATGGCGTGGCGACGATGGCTAGAGCTTGGATTGGGTTGGATGACTGCAGCGTTCTGCTTTGCCAAGGTTGTAACACTTCCACGTGCATCTACGCAAACATAAATAGGCTTTTAAAATATTCTATTATTACACAGTGAAATATTTACTTATTCTGGGAATATTCGGTATCTTATTTTCGAGTTTTTGGTTTCTGCTAAAGCTGTCGGCGCCAGAAAAACATAGCCTTTGAGATTACTGTCAATGCATGGCGGCTCTGTCGCATTATAGCTTTCGTAATCGCTTTCAACGCACGCAGCCACCAAAAGCGTAGCCTTTGAGATTTGTTTTTGTTACCTATAATGATATTATTGTATGCACAATTGAACACTGCAGACAACTTCCTGTTTTAAGAAACCAGCCAAAAACAGGCGCACACAGGAAACATACGAGAAGACAGGAAAGAGGCTGGAAGAGGCCTGTCTTGTGTATGTTTCCTGTGTCCGTCTTTTTTTTTTGCTGGTTTTTTTCTTAATACAATGCACCAACTAGCCCAACAACGTGTTTTACTTCCTGTTTCAATGATAAACCTGAACCTACATGTTCGGAGGTCAGGACCAAAACTCTATGATCAGGAACTTTTCATAATGAGGGATAACTTGAGTGCTTGGCTCTAGGTCGAATAAGTGGCTTCAAATGGGCGCTTATATATTCTGCTAGTCATCCACAAGCATTTTTTTAAAGCAAACTACAAATTGTTTGTATGACCCACCGATATAAAAAAAAATCGTATTTTAATACTGCGATGTTAAAGTGGGCAGAATTGATATCAAGTTGGAAATATATTTATTTTGCTTTGAAAAAAGAATGAACTGTGTCCGATAGAGAACAAAAATAAACAAATATAATATGAACAAACTAAAATTTCCGGCAATATATTTATGCTAGTTTATATATAACATACTAGTGTATATCCTGGGCATGCCTATTTATGGACAGCCAGCGGACGTTCAAAATGGGATGTCCCATGGACATCCCGGTGGGATGTCCTTCGGACATCCAAACAGGATATGGACTTCTCCTGTACGTCCCACGGACGTCCGTGTTGGATATCCGGATGGATGGACGTTGGGACTTATGGTGGACGTCCCACGGATATCCGTGGTTACTTGGGAGGGATGTCGCTCGATGATGCTCATAACCGAAGTCGGTCGTCCCTTGGCGTTTCTTGAGCGCAGCGCACCGAGAAGGCCTCGTTCTCACGTTCAGGTTCACAGAGGACACTGCAAAGTGACTTCGGGAGAGTTCTCATTTTTCTCTCGTTCCCAGCAAGCGTTAGAACTACGCCGAAACTCAGCCGCTCAGTCAGCAAGCACGGCACAACCCTCACTAAGCCATGCCAGGCTCTTTTCCCTTTAATACTACTGCCTAGTTCCTTACAGTAGTCTAGCAGCACTCAGAACGCGTCCACAAATTGGAAAATTGCACTAGAAAGCACATCATCACTTTGAAACACTACACAAAAGCAATATGTTAAAAATCCTGCCTCAGGAAGAAAAACATCAATAACAAACAATTTTGAGGCTGATTCCCACGTTAGGGGCTTCGACTTAAGCCATCGGCGTTACCGTTGAGACTCCCCTTTTTGTAACGCACCTCAAAAGAATATTGTTGCAAAGCGAGGCTCCAGCGCAGGAGGCGGCCATTTTTGGGAGAGATGGTCTGCAGCCATTGGAGAGGGCAGTGATCCGTCTCAATGATAAACCTCGAGCCGGCTAGGTAGCATGACAATTTCTGAACGGCCCACACGAGACACGCACACTCTTTCTCGGTGGCGCTGTACGCCTGCTCACGACTGGTCAGCTTACGACTAGCATACAGGACGGGGTGTTCTACTTTTCCATTTTCCCGTTGGCACAGTACAACGCCCATGCCTCGCTCACTAGCATCGCACTGAACAACGAACCCTTTGGTGTAGTCGGGCGATCGTAGCACAGGCTGGCTTGTTAGGGCGCTCTTTAGGGCGTTAAAAGCTCTTTCCTTGGTCTCGTCCCAGACGACTGTTTGCGGCTCTGTCTTTCTTAGAGCATCCGTCAGGGGAGCCGCGATATCAGAGTACCTGGGGATGTACCTCTGATAGTAGCCGGCGACACCTAAGAACGACCGAATATCGGTCTTCGTGCGCGGTTGCGGAAAGTCTCGCACAGCGGCCACCTTTATTTCAGACGGGCGGCGACGACCCCGACCAATCACGTGACCAAAGGTAGACAACCTCGGCCTGTGCTAACTGGCACTTGGGAGCCTTGACTGTCAAGCCCGCTTCGCGCAGGCGGGTTAGCACTGCCCGCAAGTGTGCCATATGCTCAGACCAGGATGCGGAGAATATCGCTACGTCGTCTAAATACGGTAAAGCGAATTCTTGCTGTCCCCGCAACACTTTATCCATGAGGCTTGAAAAACAGTATGGCGCGTTCTTCAAACCAAAACTCAACACTTTAGGACGGAATGTTCCCATTGGTGAAATGAACGCCGCATACCTACTAGCCTCTTCTGTAAGTGGAACCTGCCAATAACCCCTGACAAGATCTAGGGTGGAAGTAAACTGAGCGCTACTAACTTTCTCAAGGCGCTCCTCGATGTTAGGGATCGGATAAATTTGATCTTTAGTTATGGAATTTAGCCTGCGGTAGTCGACACAAGGACGAGGTTCCTTGCCCGGTACCTCAACTAAAATCAAAGGGGAGGTATAATCACTCTCACCCGCCTCAATAACACCGAGCTGTAGCATCTTCTTTACCTCAGCCTCCATAATATCGTGCTGGCGGGGTGACACCCGGTACGCCTTGGATCGTACTGGCTCTGGTGAGGTAAGTTCTATATCATGGGTAAGGACAGAAGTCCTACCAGGCCTCTCAGAGAACTGACCTTGAAACTCTTGTAAGAGCTGGCGCAGTTCGGTTTTCTGCTCAGGCGACAGCGGTGCTTTACTGATTAAGTCACTAATGACTTGATCGGTGTCTTCCCTGTTCGTCACTGAGCCTAGTCCCGGAAGCTCGACCGGAAGCTCTTCGGGAGCGTTCACCATCATACACACTACTGCTTCCCGTTGCTTATAGGGTTTGAGCAGATTACAGTGGTAAACTTGCTGTGCTTTCCGTTTTCCTGGCAGACTCACCACGTAGTTAACGTCCGACAGTTTTTGAACAATTTGTGCTGGGCCCTCCCACTGCACGTCGAGTTTGTTTTTTAGCGATGTGCGCAATATCATGACCTCATCGCCCACCTCAAAACGACGGGCCCTGGCTGTCCGATCATAATAAACTTTGGCCTTCTGCTGGGCCTTTGCCATTGCTTCACCTGACAACTCCTGTGCCCTTCTTAAGCGTTCGAGGAGCTTAAGCACGTACTCCACCACGACTGGGTCGTCGCCCCTGCCTTCCCACGATTCTCGAAGCATGCGAAGCGGAGACCGAAGCGAGCGACCGTACACCAGCTCAGCTGGCGAAAACCCCGTAGCCGCATGCGGCGCGGTCCGTAATGCAAACATCGCCCCGGGCAGACACAGCTCCCAGTCAGTTTGATGTTCAAAACACAATGCTCTCAACACGCGCTTCATGACGGAGTGGAGCTTCTCAACGGAATTCGACTGGGGGTGGTGCACTGAGCTGTGTAGCAGCTTTACCCCGCACCTTTCGAGAAAGGCCGTCGTCAAAGCGCTAGTAAACACTGTGCCCTGATCTGATTGGATTTCCGCAGGAAAACCAACTCGCGCAAATATGGACAGTAGTGCATTGACTATCTCAACTGAGCTGAGTTCTTTAAGCGGCACTGCTTCAGGGAACTTTGTCGCTGGGCAGATCACAGTCAAAATGTGTCTGTACCCCGTGGCTGTTACCGGCAGAGGTCCCACTGTATCAATAACGAGCCGTCTAAAAGGCTCCGTAATGATAGGTACCAACTTCAACGGCGCCCTCGATTTGTCCCCTGGTTTGCCCACCCGCTGACAGGTGTCGCATTTCTTCACAAAGTGGTCTGCGTCCCGAAAACACCCTGGCCAATAGTACTCTTGCAAGAGACGGTCCTTAGTTTTCTTAACTCCTAGGTGTCCGGACCACGAACCCCCATGCGACAAGCGCAACAGATCCTGACGATAGCACTGAGGCACGATCAGCTGATTGAACTCCACTCCCCTGCGGTCTATATACTTCCGGTACAGGACCCCACCTCTTTCCACAAAGCGAGCATTTTTCTTGGCGACACCTTCCTTGACAATGCAGCGTATGTTTTCTAGGCTGCCATCCCTCTTTTGCTCGTCTATCAAAGCCGACCGGCTGACTTTTAGCAACCTATTAAGTCCGTCTGACGTAGGCGCGACGAGCAAATCTGCAGATAGCTCTTCTAACTTTCCCGCATCGGGCATTTCCTCTCCAGTATCTGGTGCCTTTAACGCTACAGGCTCAATTTTATTCAGTTCGGGCGTGCTCTGAATATCACCTTGCTGCGCCTCTGACCCTTTCTCATCGTTCGACAACGTCGGCCCCGCAACTACCGCCTTTGCAGCGAGCTCCCGAACCTTCGATCTGGTTAAGGCCTGAACGCTAGCCTCACCAAACAAAAGCCCCTTCTCGCGCAGGAGGTGATCGGACCTGTTCGAAAATAGGTACGGGTACTGGGGGGGCAGCATAGATGACACTGCCGCCTCCGTCTCAAGTGCTCCGAAAGGTCCTTCAATAAGCACTTTTGCTACGGGCAGACACACGCTATGAGCTTCCACGGCTTGCTTGATCCATGCGCACTCGCCCGTGAACATATCGGGTTCTACGTAAGAAGGGTGAACTACATCCATCGTAGCTGCGGAATCGCGAAGCACTCGGCACTCCTTCCCGTTCACGAGGAGGTCTCGCATGTAAGGCTCGAGAAGCTTCATGTTCTCGTCAGTGCTGCATAACGACAAAAACACGACTTTTGTTTTTGTTTCTGGACACTGCGCCGAAAAATGACCCGGCTTCTGACACGTATAACAAACGCGCGCTTGCCTCGCCTCGAACCGCTTTCTGCGTTCGGCTTCGGCTGCCGCCGTCTCCTTACGTTCAGTCGGACTGCTTTCACTCGCGTCCGCACTACGTGTGTCCCCCTTTGCTCTCATGGGCGTGAACTTCGGCCTCTCAAACTTGGAGCCAAATTCACCCTTTTGACCGTCCTTAGCTCCGCGAGCCCGACGCGTCACGAACTCTTCGGCTAGCTCAGCGGCTCTAGCCACCGTACTAACGTCTGGCCTATCCAAGACCCAGTACCGCACGTTCTCAGGTAACCGACTATAAAACTGTTCTAGCCCGAAACACTGCAGAACTTTCTCGTGGTCACCAAACGCTTTCTCTTCTTTGAGCCACTCCTGCATGTTTGACATTAGCCTGTAGGCAAACTCTGTATATGACTCACTTTTGCCTTTCTCATTTTCTCGAAACTTCCGACGGAACGCCTCCGCGGACAGCCTGTACTTTTTTAGCAGACTCGATTTCACTTTGTCGAAATCCTCTGCCTCCTCTCTATCCAAGCGAGCGACTACGTCGGCCGCCTCGCCGGGTAACAAAGTGAGCAAGCGCTGTGGCCACGTTTCCCGAGAGAACCCCTGCTTCTCGCACGTTCGCTCAAAGTTAACCAGGAACAAACCAATGTCCTCTCCAAGCTTAAACGGCCGCATTAGGTCAGTCATTTTGAACAATACTCGTTCTCCTGCACCGTGTGCCTGATTTCCATTACGAGCGCGTTCCATCTCTACCTCGAGACGCTTCATTTCCAAAGCGTGTTGACGGTCACGCTCTTCTTTTTCTTTCTCGTTTCGTTCTTTTCGTTCAAGCTCATCTCTTTTTGCAGTCTCCCTCTCCTCAATGGTCTCAAGGCATTCCGACAGCTCGTCATCCTCAGCTCCTAACTCAAGAATAACCCTTAGCAGTTCTGGTTTTCTGAGTTTGTCTGAGACATCCAGACCCAACTCTCTTGCAAGCTCCAACAATTTCGGTTTGCGCAACGACTTCAAATCCATGGCTGCTCTGAATGCTGCTTTCTCTACTGCCTACTATTGTCTTGCCGCAACTAACCCGGCAGCAACGACAACCACAATTACCAGCTCTGTTTCTGACACTAACAAAAGCCTGGCAAAACTCAGAAGAAGAAAGTCCCGCACTCACCAAACCTCGCAGCCAAGAATTCAGCGCAGTCGTTCCGCTGCAGGCAACCAGTCATCACACAGGGCTCGTTGCACTGCTCCCGGATGGTCGTTGTGCTGCTCAGCATACAGTCAACCGCATATCTTCGCTGCTGGCCTCCGTTGTCGCGATCCCACCGCTGGCAACCAGATGTTTGATCCGCACCGATGGCACCGGCTGTTGGAACCTCAGTGCTGACGCCCGTTATTGCAACTGGGCCGCAAGCCCCAAGGGTAGCGTAGGCCTGGCGGCCTGGGGCACACTGGAAGCATCCGAAGGTCCCAGCAAAGCATGAGGCGACTGCTAACAGAACAACTTGTTTATTCTAGCATCGCAAAGAGCGGGCGGTCAGGTCGACCGAAGTAGAGAGACGGGAGAGCACGTTACTCAACAGCAGAAATCGGAGCCTCTCTCCTGGCGTCCGGGGGCAGCTGCTCTTATACTCTCGGAGTTGAGAGCAAGAGGGAAGGTCACGAGATGACACCCCGTGACGGCAGCGACGGACGGACTGAGAGACACGTTGGAACAAGGAGGTGACGCATCAGACGGGCCGGCGCCGGTCAGACCTCCTCGCTTCACACTGGGGGAGCTCCTCTCCCCGGCTGCCGCGCTTTGACAAGCGTGGGCACACACACACACACGCACACACAAAGACACGTGGCACTGAACATGCCGGGACGCGCTCGGCGGGGCGCGCTCGCGGCCGCTCCAAACGGGCCAAAATGTCCGCCGCTTGGAACGAAGCTCCGGCGTACGTTGCATCCGCGCTGGCTTTACCGCGCGTCGTAGGCGAAACGTAACAGCCTGCTTTAACTGCGGCAATATGGGACATTTGTCGAGGGAGTGCACCAGACCCAAGACGGAGGCCACAATCCACGCGGAACGACGCCGAGAAGCCAGATATGACGCAGGCAATGCCGGCACATCCTCCAGGCAAGCGAACTGCTTCCTGCAATCGACGGGCGGCATCCTACCCATCGTGAACGGCTTCGTTGAGAACCGGCCGGTCAGAGTCTGCATAGACAGCGGCTCCAACGTCTCCGTCCTCGACGAGAGCTCCGTGGGCCCTGAGGTTCATCCCCGACCCTGGACGTCTCCCGAAACGATAGAAGTGCTCGACCGGTGCATCAGACCGGCGAGAGTGGCGACTCTGAACGTGACCATGGGAACATCGACCGTGCGACTCGAGGAGGTGGTGATCGCGCCCTTGCCAGGTGCCATGGATCTGATTCTTGGTTCGGACTGGCGCCGCGCTGCGAATGTTGACGTCACGTTCCACCCCACTAACGACGTCACCCTCGTCCCCGTTCAGCCATCGATGAGTGAGCCGTCGGATCACGCACCAAGCGCACACAGTGCGCATCGCGTCGGAGAGACCCTAATAACAGCCTTTAGCAATCGCAAGGTCCTAGACGAACTACCGGCGAGCGATATCGGCTTCGTACAGCTGAACACGAAGGACCCCGGTCCTGACGAAGATTACACCAATCAGGTTGAACAGGCAGTATCCAATATGTCCCGCGACGCAAACGCCGACGAACGAGATGAGCTGCGCTCAGTTCTTCATCGTCACCATGAAACGTTCACCACGAGGAAGGACGCGCTGGGGCTCTGCGCTCACGATGAGCACAGCATCGAACTCAGGGACGATATTCCCGTCGCCTCAAAGACGTACAGATCCTATCCCGCTGACCCTCAGCTTCAAGAGAGCGATCCCGAATGCCAAAAGTTCCGGGCGGAAGCAGGAACTGTTAACTCCATCTACGAAGTGGAAGACGACATCGTGGTGAGAAGATCGATCGAGGGTGGACGAGCTTGCAAAAGGGTAGTGGTCTCTGCGGCGCTCCGAAGCAGCGTAATGACAGTCTTTCATGACAACAACGGACACTTCGGAAGCGAGAAAACGAAAGCCTCGATCCAGCGGAAGTATAGGTGGCCATCTAAAGTAAAGGACATCGGCCGCCACATCGAGTCATGCCACACAAACCAGATGATTAACTCACGAACGGCACGAGCTGAAGAGTGCCTCAGCCCCAGAGAAGTTCCAAACGAGCCCAATGTTGTAATCTCTCTCGATCACATGGGTCCCCTGGATGAAGAGGCGAACGTTATATCCTCGTATGGCATCGACCACGCTACAAGGTACATGGACGCACCAGCAGTGCCAAGCACATCTTCCAAGTACTACATGGAATTTCTTACGAACCGGAGGATCCCACGATTCGGCGTTCCAATCATCATCCTCACGTATCAACGAAGGGCTTTGTGAACAAACGAACAGCGCAAGTTCACAACAGGCTTGGAATCCACCACATAAACTCTCCTCCCTACATTAGATGTCAGATACGAAGGGCCGTTCGAAATAACGGCACTGACAGGTCCCAACATGACTGTTATAAGCAGGGCTACCCCCATCCTCGGAAGATCAA